>NC_056727.1:1040900878-1041003378 GCF_019279795.1 Protopterus annectens | reverse complement strand
ACATGCACAAATCTATCACAACAGGTATCATTAACACAAGGCACAACTGACACAGATATTCATGCAGACTCACACTGGTGTATCTGTATATGGCAGACAATAAGCAACACATATTCCTGAAACACAGTCCTATCTGTCCAGTATAAAAAGATGCACATAGGTAAACAACTCAGTACACAATGCAGGACTGTTGTTAATATCACAAGCAAAATATATCAATGTAAAGTATGGATAAAGTAATGTAATAAATGGAGTCAGCTATGTTTAGTACAACTGTTGGACTTTTATGGTATCAGGCTTGTCAATGAAAACAGAGAGATGATATTGCCAGTGTTTTGCACAGCAATCATCATTGCCATAGGGTGAGACTGACACTACTGGACAGAGTTGATCAACTGTCATTTTTACTCTAATGCAGTATAGGACACCCACTCTGATGGCTCGAACCACATATGTAAAGACTCTGCCCAGGTTGCTTCACAGAGGAGACTGATGGGTTGACACCAGCATATGGAGGTGAAGGAGCATGACTGCAACTTGACTGCCTGATCATGACTGCTGGTTCACCAGCAGATATGTCAGCATTCGAAGTGTGTACATGTTAGAGCACAGACATTGATGCCCAATAGGTAAGGTTTGTTCTGCTGATAAGGGGCCTGCCTCTCTCATATGGCATGCTATGGCACTGATGTAATACTGTCAAGGCCAAGGATTCTATGGACGATGCCACAGATAACATGCTTTCATTCTGTGTAGCCACTGATGCTATTACCTCACCATGTCAGCACTGCTGTCTTTCATGCAGCACACCCAGCTGGTGTGCAATACGATCTGTAACCTGGCAAGTTCACTGACGACAGATCCATGAAATCGATGGGAACATTCATTTGCCTGTAGGAGTATGTGGACATCCATTGACACATGCCTGTGCACACCAGCTGCATACCCATGTCTACTATAATGGGCAGTATTGATGCTTTGTGGGGAACTCTCAACATCAGCAGCAGTCTCAACATGGAGGAAAGGCAACAGCAAAGCCAAAACAGCAAATAAAATGAAGAACAAAGACTAGGAACCCAATGAATAAAATGTATTCCTCTCTGACTTCTCGGCATACACTGCCTTCTTGGAGTACACAATTACTTCACATCAAACACTTGGTTTATACACACTGCTAAATAAGCAGTTAAACAATAAAGTCATCAGGTAATACCATCAAACACTTAAAAAAATATTTAAAGTAATACATGCCAATTAAAATCAACATTCATACCCTTTGGAAACAAAGTATCAAACTTTAATATATACACTGCTTCTTTATAAAGATGTTTATTCTTACTGACACCACTCCCCCCAAAAAAACACACTCTACTATTTCTAAAATTGTGGCTTGTAAACCATGAACAGAACTACCATGTGCTTGCAAAAAATGTTGTGCCACTGAACTCTGATCCTTTTTATTTAATATATCACGAACATGTTCTAATAACCTTATTTTAAAAGCCCTTTTGGACTCACCCACATTGTGCCATCTCCCATTCTCTCACACCACAGTAACCTGTTGACTGCAAGGAGGATCATGTCAGAGCAATGTTGGTAACAGGCCTCACAGGATCTATTGTGACCTCCCACCACATTAATCATGTTGGTGAGATTGGCCCAGACTTTATTCCTCTTGTCTAAGGCATCTCTGTCTATATTGTCGCAGAGCATCTATTATATTTAATTTTCTATTGGAAGAATTGTCACCCCTATGTCTATTCGCCATGTGTAAGGCAGTGATATGCATGTGTTCATATCCATGTGAGCACCCACTTATGGAGATTATTATGTAGACAGTAGATATCTATGGAAGAGAGAGCCAAATGCAGCAGCATTGTGCCACAGGAGCCACAGCCTACATACATTTCACACTAACATGCTACACAAACATATGTGCAGCAGAAGTGTGTGATGGCTGTAGCTGTAATGTAATTGCAGCATAAACAGATGGACAAGTATTCAAAACCAATGTGTCATATGACATGTTATTACATGTTGACTTCAGATCAATGGAATTAACACAGCGCAATGAACGCCATCCACATCAACCCAGAGTATCTGTAAATTATCAAATGAACAACTTATGGAAAGCATTGGAAAAAACTCAGGATCTCTAAATAGGCAACAGATAGTACAGATCCTGTTTGTATTGACCCAGTAGTTCTAAGACTTGTTTTAAGAATCATGTATGAGTAATCCATAACAACTATCGGAATACATAGTACATATTGACATAAGGATTATGTCAGAGTCTGTAGTTTTCAGTGCATACATCACAGACTGTGTAGAGTCACCTGCAAGATATACAAATAACCCGTCAATCCATCTTTATGTACTGTTAATTTTTTCTGTGCACATCGGTTTGTAGAACTGCATATAGGAAATTACTGCAAGTCCTTGATGCAGAGGTCAACACCTGTATGCATGCAGGTAAATCACACACTACTGCAGTAAGTTAGAAACATTTTTCACAATGCACATATTTTCCATATATGTATACATCTAAAGAGATACATTTGAGAATCAGTGATGTTAACTTAGGTGTATAATGAGCTAATATTCCCCAAAGCAGCAGTGCTATCAAATGCAAATTTACCTTAGCAGCTACCTATGACTAAGGTATAACTGAAAGTAAGACCAGCTATTTGCATACATCTTTTAAGTACCATTTGCACCACACATAATTAAAATTCCAGGTTTTGGAATCTCATTTGAGCACATTCACGTAAGTTCTCAAAATTTAGCACATTAATCAATAGCTCTGTGTAATGGAAAGGTGCTCCACACAAGTACCCAACAGGTATCTAATCCTTGTTACAGGTCTATATTACCATGTATATTGCTTATAATGTCAGGTACATATCATTTTGTTGAAATGACTACCCATTGAACAGCTATTCATCAAGCTTATTCCATCTATTGCTAATTCTGTTGAATGCTCATTTAAGTAAATGTCTTCCCAGGGGGAAAAACATTTTGGCCATCATTGAGAATTTGCCCCTTTCTCCACTGTAGTGCGATCTCAGAGTTGGTATATTTAGTTAGGTTGGTGTGGGGGCACAACCCCCACAATGAGGGTGGGGGTTGTAGCCCCCTACATGGGTGGCTTTTAAATAATGTGCTTTTTGTGATGGTCCCTAGGTTGGCTATATGTTTTTTTTTTCCTGGGAAGAAATTTGCTTAAATGAATGTTTGATGGAATTAGCCTTCCATGGATTAAGTTAGACAGGCAGTTGCTTCAACAAAATGATTTAGACCCTATAATGCCTGAATACTCATCATGCATCAGTAAGGTAAGTGCAATAATCACAATATATCTGTGCTTAGAGTACTGATTTAAATACAAATATGTCTAAATATCATTTAACAGCAAGCAATGTTTTCTTTAGATACTATCTGAAGTGTAGTCCACAATATAAATGACAGTCGGTTTGTGTAACTGTCACACAGATTTTGAGGCTGATGTTTTAGTCATAAGTCTACGGTGCTTTGCCTGCTGTTTATAATGCACATGTTGGTGCACTTGTATGTGTAGATGTGGTTCCCAGTAACTGATCTGGTGTGCATAGCCTGCTTATTCACATAGTGAATGGATGCCTGCTGTATCAGTGTTCACACTGTTGTTGGCAGACTATGTGGTATGCCATTCAGTTCAACATTGCTATTGCATCTGCCTACAACACCTTGGATGGCTTTGTTACAGCATACTTGTATTCTGTGTTTGTGGATAACTGTGCATATAGACCTTACTTTGCAACATTTCCTAATCAGCAAGCATCATCAGGATGTTTGCGTTTTTCAGGATAATGATTGCTAATAAATGTAGATACTAGGTCACACATACAGTTGCATATACTCGATTTTCATGTGCTACAAGCTTTGTTTATGATTGAACATTATTACTATTTGGTAGTGTTATATTCCTTATATTGATGTGGAGACATCCAATGCCCATGCTCAGTTGTTTGTCACATGATTTGCATATTTTCATCATTATTGTCATCTCACTTTATCTTCATTATAGACTGCGGTGGTGGTGCTGCAGTAGCGTTGTCGCCTCACAGTAAGACGTTGTCCTGTTCAATTCTCAGCTAGAGCTTCTTCTGTGTGGAGACATGTGTGAATGGGCGTACCTTCATTGAAGGTTGTGCGTCAGGGCTGGCAACTCGGCACATAAAAATCTACTGCCAATCATTAGTGGACCGCAGTTCCACTGTGGCAACCCCTAACCGGGAAAAGTCGAAAGACACAACAACAACAGCAACAACTTTATCTTCATTATAACAATGTTACTTGGTGGCTGTTCATATGATTCATTACATGCTCAGACAAATGGAATACATTTTACACTCACACATAGATATAACTGCTCAGGGAACACATGCAAGGGAAAAATAATGGAAATACTGATAACTTGTCAGACACTCAGCTGGACAGTTTACTGAGGCAGACATCATTATGAAACTGTGCATGCCCCAATACTAATGTTATACTGTTATTTTCAACACTTTCTTTTGTCAATTTACAGTTATGGAAATGCTGCATGTAGCAGTGTTAGGGCATGCTTCCCTTCAAATGTTAGGATATGTTATGCATGCTTGTTTAATGCTGGCCAATAAACAACTGTTCAGGTCATGTCAAGATTTTTACTTGTAAGCTGTGTTATGCATGCCAATGCATGGACTTGATTAAGCTGCTCACATTGTGTTATGGATACAGTGTCACTGACTTGTTCTGTTATTGGACATGTCCATAGGTATAGATAATGTGACATACAGAAAGGGGTTGTGTGCATGATGAGCCACCCACTAGCTGGAAATCTGTTAATTATAATTATGCTGTGTTTGCACTATTTCATCTTGAACTGTGTTTTAAAAGATAACTTCAACGTATGCTAATACAGCTTCATTCTCATATTCTGATATGCAGAACTCACATATGGACGGGATGTTAATTAATGCATCTTAGATTGCAGATGTGCACACCAGTTTCACTTTAATGTCAGTTATGATCTTCATAGGAATGTGCAGCCTAATGGACATTTGCTTTTCATTTATATGGTTTTGATTACTGACATAAATCATATAAACTGGTACAGTGGACTATGGTCATAATGTATATTAAAGTTTCATGAGGACTGTTTTATGCCTGTTCATTGTGTCTTAGTGGATACATTATGTAGACAGGTAGTATCAGGTCTGCATATGTAATTTCTATACTGTTTCGTGATTCATTTTGAGAGACGTGAATGATCAACAATCAGACATAGACAATGAGTGTATGCAAGGCCACTGCCAGAGTCTTCAGATGACAAAGCCCATGATAATGATGAGGATGATGATGAGAAAGCTGGACTTGCATGTGCCTTCATCCCTGCTGCACATCAGAGGAGATAATGCCTGGAATGACAGCAAGATGATTATTGGGAGCAGATCTGGGAGATGGCGAAAGATTTGTTTCTTGCACAGATGAGAGACATGATGGGGAATTTTTTTCAAGATATTGCATGAGCTATCCATGACTCATTCAGGGAGATAGCCTGAGAGATCATTTGCAATGTTCATCCCTATCAGGGTGGTTCCTGAGGTCCTTAAGTATTGTCTGTTTGCACCAATTGTGTAATTCTGCCTCCATGCTGTTTGCCACATCAGTAATTGGACTGTATATACACTCTTGTGCATGCATATCATTTATCTGCCATGTTTGTGTTTCAGGTGAAAACATAAAATGCAGATATCATCATGTAACATTTAATTATGTTTCATTGTGTACATGACATGCATTAACACATTACAATTTCCTTCCACATTCAGCTGCCCATGCATTGTGGCAGTTTACATGCAGCTACTGCTGCACCAATTACACTGTAAAATGTGTTTTTGTGACAGAAACTGATAGAAACCACATGTTGGCCATAGTCCATCACTACTACAGTGTTATGATTAAGAGCTATGTATTGCTATATCATGTATGTGCAACAGAATGACATGTCCTTGCCCATATGGTTTGGATGACAATTGCCATGCTGTCCCACTGGTATGATGTCATGCTGTGTGGCATGTGTTGGCAATGTTGATGCCACGTTGGGTCATATAGATTTATGACATACATATGGGAAGTCCTCATTTACTGACTACATAGAATGCTGATTTAACCTTCATACATACACCGTGGTGATAATTTATTCAGTAACAGTACAGTATGCCTTGTTTGATTTGTTACATTTTCAGATCCATTTGTTATTCACATAAGTTCATACCTTTCTGACAAATGGTGTACACATTACATGATGTACATATATGCATCTGCGCATAGTCTTATCGATAGGGAAACACTATTTTACCTGTGACACGTGAGCATGTGCTGCAATGATGCTCACAGGACTGTCCTAAGCTTATTAATGAACAGAGTCCATGGCATACAACTGCTGTTGTTTATTTTACATTGGCATGACATTATGTGTGTGTGTGTGTGTGTGTGTGTGTGTGATGGAAATTCTTAGCTTGCTTAGCCCTTCCTGTTGATGTTACATGATCGCACAATACTGCATGTGTGTGATTTATGCATACTCATTTTTTGTTGACATCAGCATTGCAGTCTACCCATGTGACATACATTTGCCATTTGCTTACATGTATTTTGGGTTGTCTTCAACAGTACTCTATGTGGTGTATCCATGCATTTGTAATGTGTAACTGTACCTTGTTGTCCTGATTTATCATTGTTTTCCTTCATGTGGACCCAGGATGTCCACCTCCTTTCCACCTTTGCAGTTACATAACATACTGCATTTTGCAGATATGTTTGCCTTTGTTGCCCATTGTCATGCATTAGATTGTTTAGAAGGTCAACATGTGACAAATCTATGACCGTTATACCGATGCAGGACATGTGCGCACAAGATGCTGGCTACTGCTTGCAATACATCCTTGTTCTCGTTATACTTGTGTGTTATCAATTGTATTGACATTATGAATGTGTTGAAATTCATGTGCACAACCTGATATTTTGTTTTTTGAGATGTACTGTTAGATTTCTGACAGTATATTATATTTACATATCACTGGTATGTGTATATGCATTGACAATGCTTTCATGTACTTTTTATTTAGGCCACTGACAGTCATACATGTACACCCACACCTGTGTGTTGTCTTTGACATGGCATATTTGTGCCACATACATGCATTCATTTACATGTTTGGGTTGTGCACACATACTTGTGTATGCAGAAATGAGTTTACTGCTTTGTTACAATTCTGCTGTTTTGCAGTGTGCTTGGTTGTTTGCCTTTCGCAGGCATGGTTGGAAGTTCTGTTCTATCCTGTTCTAGAATTGGCTAGCATTCCAAGATCTGCATTTGTTTGTCTGTGATGTTGCTTGACTTACACTTGCACTACTGACAGACTACTTGGATATGTGTTTAATCATACAGCATGTACTGTGATCCCCATTTATTACCCCACATCACGCTTCTGCCATTGATCATACATATCCAGGTACTACTGCTACACAAATTGCAACATGGCACAATGTGATATTGCACAGGCAGATATGTTTTTCTGCATTTTACCATGGATGGTATGCATCCCCCTTTTTGACAACTTTCCATTGCCTATGCTGTGTAGTGTGCTGTCTGTCCTTACTGTTTTTTTCTTAACTTTGTCTGTCATTTGTTGTGATATTTGTTTTATTTGCATACCTACTATGATGGCATTCTTCTCCTTTTCCCCATCTTTACCTTTCCTTCTATTCATAAAAAAGAGGCCTATTCCCACAAAAAAAAATGCTCATGTCCCTCTGACTTTCTTTCAGATTATCCTGTTGCATTATACCTTTTGTGTGTCTCTCTTCTTCACCCACAGCACACATCTGCTTTTCTATATTCCAGTTTCCTTGGGATTGTGCATTACCTGTCCCCATTGTTAGCTAATGCTAGCATTGGTGACCTTGGGATTGTGCATTACCTGTCCCCATGGTTAGCTGATGCTAGCATTGGAGACCTTGGGTTTGTGCGTTACTTGTCCCCATTGTTAGCTAATGCTAGCATTGGTGACCTTGGGATTGTGCATTACCTGTCCCCATTGTTAGCTAATGCTAGCATTGGTGACCCTGGGATTGTGCGTTACCTGTCCCCATTGTTAGTTAATGCTAGAGTTGGTGACCTTGGGATTGTGCGTTACCTGTCCCCATTGTTAGCTAATGCTAGTGTTGGTGACCTTGGGATTGTGCGTTATCTGTCCCCATTGTTAGCTAATGCTAGCGTTGGTGACTTTGGGATTGTGTGTTACCTGTCCCCGTTGTTAGGTAATGCTAGCACTGGTGACCTTGGGATTGTGCATTACCTGTCCCCGTTGTTAGCTAATGCTAGCATTGGTGACCTTGGGGCTGTGCATTACCTGTTGATGATGGGGCTATGATTGCCCTTCTCATCTATTCTATTTTTTTTATAAGAAAATTTATGGATTCCATTGAAATCCATAAGTGATACATAGCATATTTTAATAATAATGGACTTACAGAGATGTTTTATACTTGTCTAAAAGCTTACTGAAAAGATTCTATTATAAATATGTATTTATGAATGTCAGGCTGCGTAGATTGCGAGATTCTTTCCATAAGTTTGGTATGGTACATCATGATTTGATAGCGAGTTTTCATTAGTTATGGCTCACCTGCGAGTTATCTATATATTTTGCCATTACTATTGAGAAACTCCATTGTGTGCCAAGATATTACCTAGTTATCTTCAACGTTTTTGTTGATATCACCATAATGTGCCAGTTTCTTCAAACTTTATGGGATCTGGCCCTGTTTTGTTGTCAATCTTGGATCACTGCAGATAGCTCAAAAGCTTCTTAGTAATGCAAACCATAAATCGGGCAGAGAATGGCAGAGATGACAGGATAATTGTGTTGTAATAGACTTTGTAATGCTGCCAGATCAGCACAGTACATAAGCCTATTTCCCCACTCCATTACAACTTGCTCCTATATCCCAGTACATTGCCTCTCAAGTAGATTCACTTAAGTCATATCATATGATATTTTGCATACAGCAAAATGTGACCACAAAACTGTATGGCTAAGTCTTGGACAAGAAACAACTTTCACAAGCAAACTAAGTCTTGGACAAGAAACAACTTTCACAAGCAAACTCTGGCATAAATGAACAAGAGAAATTTTCCAGAGCACATTCTGTCATAGTGTAAAACAAGAAGTAATAGTAAAAGAATTACCATCAGGCCATTAAAGACAAATAAACCAAGATCTTCTGTAAATGCCATCTCAAAATTAAAATAGACACATGATGTTCTTTCTTTAAACTCTCATCTCACGATCAAGTTACTTTCTCTGTAAGTTTAAAAAAAAGGGTTTCAAAAGGTATTATTACAAGTTATGCACACGTTCCATCTAAATTCATTGTAATTATATTGGGAATTTGTTGCATAATTAATATGATACTGTGAATGTTTCTATATTCTGTGTATTATTAGTTCTTTGAAGAGAAGAATGTCCTAGTCTCCATATTCAGTATGGATAAATAGGTCATGCAACCTCTGACTACCAGGTAACACCGTAAAAGCTATTATACATTAAGCCTTGACATTATTGCAAACAAGACGTAAAATCAAATGAATACCAAATGCACTCTCAGTATTATGTGGAGCAAAGATAAATCCACCTATCAAAACCAGTAAGTTCAGTTCAGTGTATGTGAATCCTGCCTCATTCAAGTGCATGCCTGGCAAATCTACATACAGGCAGTCTTTAAAAAACATGAGAGCTTCGATTTTTTGTTTAGAAACTGCTAATGCTACAGTAGGCCATTTCCTGCACAGGATAACTTGAAAGGTAATATATATAAATATATATATATATATATATATATATATATATATATATATATATATATATATATATATATATATATATGTGTGTGTGTGTGTGTGTGTGTGTGTGTATATAGTTACTACTGTCTCCCTCTCCAGAGCTTTTGCCATCTTAATTTTATAGTCACACAAACACACACACACACACACACACACACACACACACACACACACACACACACACACACAATCTGTTCTCCCTGATTACATAGATCTTAACCCATTAGTTCCAAATGTGTCACTGCACTGGACAGGCCATCTGATTCCCAGGAATTTGGCCTTGAAGCATAATTCCTCGAGCCATGGAGTGTGGACCCCTTAGAGAATTCTGGACAGGGTATCCAAAACCAGCATCTTGTGGTAGCAGTTAGTCATAATCCCTGACTTAATACACTTAGTGAAGAGTCATACAATGACACCTGCATGTCTGTCACTCTCCCCTTACTAAAATGCTAAGCAGCAAGGGTGTTATTCTCTACTAGAGGTCACACAGGTTTCCTCAAACCATTCCCCCAAAGACAGAAGAGTTGGATCAGCTGCTTTATCCTATCCATACCAGCAGTGGCCAAAGTCCATTCCTAATTTCAGGCTGCTGTTGTCACAGAGAGTTGCCCTTCCGCTGTCCCTGAAAGATGACAAATGTTTGCCTTCTCAGCCATGGAAACTATGACATCTTAACCCCCCACCCACCCCAAGCTGTATTCAGATTAATAGACAAAGAACTATTACATATAATGACAAAATAACACTGATAGCTATCAAAACAAAATGTATAATGAGCAAACTCCACCTGCTTTTCCTGCACAGGGGAAAGCACCCACTCAACCCTACCCTTCAAGACAATAAATACACTAACTGAAATGATGTTTAACCACATGCATAAGAAAAAACAGCCTTATGTCTTATATTCAGCAGTCTTAAAGTTAGTATGACTGTGATATATTTCCAGTATGAATGGATGAAAGCAAATGCACTGAGGATCTGAATCCCTGAACTGCATTTGTTGAAAGAAACATCAGAAAAAAAACTTTTTTAAGTTTTTTTTTTCTTTTGCAGGGGGACAAGCCCCCATACCACTTGAAATTATATATACCAACTCCATGGTCTCAACAACTCAAACAGGGAGGAAATTCTTCTATAAAGGACATCACTGCTGGT
The DNA here is from genome assembly GCF_019279795.1 of Protopterus annectens. Taxonomy (NCBI): domain Eukaryota; kingdom Metazoa; phylum Chordata; order Ceratodontiformes; family Protopteridae; genus Protopterus; species Protopterus annectens. Next base: position 1,040,992,286 of record NC_056727.1, on the reverse strand, counting down.
GCAACTCACTGACAGTTATTTTCTCTGAAGGAACTCTGATGGTCGTTGAGTTTCACCTCAGGCAACTGAAGCTCGGGAGTTCACTCTTTGTCTACCAGCAGGATACCACTGTGATGTTCAATAATAGCAGCCTTTAAGTTCAGTTTGCAGTGTTGCAGTACTTGAAGAATATGTCATTGATCTAACTACATGCTTTACCCTGCCCAGATATGCCTAGTCATATTATCAGTGTCAAGATTTATCAAGGAATGATGCAATAACTATATGCAGTTGTTACACACCTTAAATAGAGAACTTCTTATTAAAACTATATGCAAAGATCCCTTTGGCTCTGCATATTCCCTAGTACCTTAACCCTAATACATTTAACTTCTGTCATACCTTTTATTCATTTATGCATTTACTTTTGAATCTATTTGCTGGTGTTTTGCATTTATTATGTATGCCAGCAGCTGCATATTAGTTATGTAGGTTAAGTGGAATACACATTCAGCATCTTCAAAATCTTAAAACAAGTGTAATCAGGAAAATATGGTGACAAAAATTCTTTATACTCTCTCTCTCTCTCTCTCTCAAACAAGTTGCATACTCAAGACTTAAAATGTTTTACTCCTCTTTCATTTTTATAGAAAAAAATTATATTTTGTTAACCAGGATAGAGTAGACCTATTACAGGTTCAGCCCGGGATCACTTTCCAGTTAAATGATTTGCTTACATTCAACAATAAGCAAATGGATGGAGCATGAATCATTTGCAGGGTACATCTATATGAAGTGTCATTGTCCATGTTGGTGTGAATGACCTGAGACGTACCTCCTTGGACTACATGAAAAGGGACATGGAGGAGCTGTCCGATCTTGTAGCCCAGGCAGGTATGACCCTAGCCCTGAGTAGCATCCTGCCATCACCCAGAATGATACCACAGTACAAGGACAAAATGATTGACTTCAACAATTGGTTAAGCTTCTGGTGTCATTCTAAGGGGATCCAGTATCTGTCTGCCTGGGAAGACATGATCGAAAAGCCATGATGCTTTGCCAGAGATGGCCTGCACCTGTCGCCCCTGGCATTCCGGATACTGGCTAAGGCTCTAGCCACCCCTATAGTGCCTTTTTTAGGCAAGGTGCAAATGACAAATTCACCACCCTAACAGGTACAGGCAAGAAGAATCTGAGGGTATTGCTACTCAATGCTAGAAGTCTAAACCTCAAAATGCACTGTCTCGAGGCACTCCTTAAAATGGAGAACATCTACATCTGTGCAGTGACAGTGACCTGGTTCAAGGCTCCAGAGAGTACCCCTGCATTACCAGACTATAATTCATACCACACCTTTCGGCCACCTAACCTGGACCGAAACACTAAAGGCGGAGGCGTGTCCATATTCATTAAGGATATCCACACCTACAGGCTAGTTGCTCAGCATAATGCATCTGAGATTATCCAAGTGCAACTAACTCTGGGCAACACCGCAATCCAAATTGTAGCTTGCTACAGATCCCCCACCATGCCCCAGGATTCCCACTCCTCATTTCTTAATATACTGGAAAATATTAGGGTACAACCTAACACCCTAATAATGGGCGATTTCAACTACCCTACCATTAACTGGGAAAACTACTCATGTACCAACTCTTGTGCTCAACGTTTTCTGGAATTCATAAATTCCAATGCCATGGATCAACTTATCCACACCCCCACCAGGGGCAGCAATATCCTAGACCTGGTTATTACCAACATGGGCAACCGGTGCTCCACACCAGAGGTCAATTCCTCGTGGTCAGATCCGACCATAAGCTAATCACCCTAGACATCAACATCCCTCCCCCACCCCCCATTAGGGAAACCACAGTAAAGAATTTCTCCAAAGTCAACTTCACGCTTCTTAAGACAGAAGTGGCAAACTTCACGACACCCATGCTGACGGACAATAGAGGTATGACTGCTGAATCCTACACAAATGCACTTTATAAGCACTTACATGAGTGCATGGATCATGCAATCCCTAACAGAACCAAGATGCTATCCTCCAAAAAAAGGAAGCCAATCTGGTGGTCCCCTGCCATAAACAAACTCTACAACAGAAGAAAAAAACTGTTGCAAAAAAAGAGTAAAATCCCATGATTGGAGAAACTCCCTGGTCAGCTTCAGTAAGAAGCTGAGATCCCTCATAAAATCCTCCAAAGCTAGTTATGAAAACAAAATCGCCACTGACTCTAAAGACAACCACAAAGCATTCCATAGCTATGTCAAGAATCTCAATGGCAACACTCAGATATGCTCTGAGTTACAGCGCAATGGCACTAAATATACAGAACCAACGGATATTGCCAACATCCTGGCAGATAGATTCAATGCCAGCTTTACCCCTCTTTCATCCCCTAAAGGGCCCATCTCTATACCAGATGAATGCAAAGTTCCTGTAATCACGGCTGCACAGGTAAAAAACACACTATCCAAAGCCAAGAACACAGCATCCATGGGACCTGACGACATCCCAGGCTGTGTTCTACATGAACTACAGAACGAACTGGCACCCCACCTAAGTACCATGTTCAATCATAGACTCACCTCAGGCTATGTGCCCACTGAATGGCGCACAGCAACAGTTATCCCACTCCACAAAGGGGGAGCCACCACAGACCCTGGAAACTACCGCCCCATTAGCCTAACGAGCCTGGTCTGCAAGGCTATGGAGCGTATCATCATGGAACTTATAAACAATGGCATTGGTAATCTCCAAACTCAGGACCCCACCCAGTTCGGGTTTGTAAAAGGCAGATCATGTCTCCTAAACCTGACAGACTTCTTTGAAGCAGTCTCCAAAGCCGTAGATGAGGGTAAGGTGGTTCACACAACCTATCTAGATCTCGCCAAGGCTTTTGACACCATCCCCCACTCTGAAATTATAGATAAACTCACTAAACTAGGTATAAATCCCTATGTCACAAGATGGGTTGCCAACTGGCTCACTGACAGAACCCACACTGTGAAAGTAGCAGACTCCAAATCCAGCTTCAGACCAGTGACAAGTGGAGTACCACAGGGTTCAGTCCTGGGTCCTCTCCTGTTTGGTATCTACTTCTCTGAAGTACAGGCCAACACAGAAGGTCTTTGGCTAATGAAGTTCGCAGATGACTGCAAACTAGGAGCCATAATCAAAACTCCAAAAGATGTGGACATCCTACAAAAGGGCCTTGCTGAGACAGATGCCTGGTGTCAAAGCCATGGCCTCAAGGTCAATGCCAAAAAGTGCATTGTCATTCCTTTCTGTTAAAAACTCAGTACCCATGAACTACCACATTGGTGGTAGTCTACTTAACACCGAAAGTGTGATAAGAGACCTTGGGACACAGGTGGACAGTAGTCTCTCCTTTGATAATCATATCGCCACAGTAGTCAGGGAATCCTTCTATGTGGCACACCTCATCACAAAAGGTTTCTCAATCAGGAAAAAAAAGGTCATTATTCCCCTCTACTCGTCACTCATTAGACCCATTATAGAGTACAATGCCCCTTTTGGTATGTACCTCACAAGACATCTACAACAACTGGAAAGGCCACAGAAATACCTCACAAAGAGGATTACTGGCCTCAAAGAGATGCCCTATGCAGACCGTCTAAAAAAACTGCAGCTTTACTTCATTGCATATCGCCTACTCAGAGGCGATCTCTGCCTAACACACAAAGCTATGTCAAACCCAGAGCTTTTAGACATGCTCCACTTAAAGAAATCCCAATCCCTATGAGCTACACACTCTAGGGACCTAAACCTCGTCACCACAATAAACAGAACATGCTGGAGGGATAGATTCCTGTCCCAGAGACTTTCCATACTCTGGAACAAACTACCTATCTATATCAAACAAAGCTCTTCATTAGCACTGTTCAAGAAAAATCTTGATGATTGGATGGGAGATAGGAAATTCACCCTGGGGATCACTTCTGTGGCTCTGCTCGACAGTGGCACAGGAAAATAATTTTCTTGGGTGGCAAAAGCCAGGGTACCTTTGGCTAGGCTTATATAGGCCCTAGGGCCAATAGCCTAGTACCTACCTATAAACCTATGAACCTATGAACTATAGTCTTAAACCTCAGCACCAAGCTGCTTCCCCTTATAGCTTTCAAAGCAATGTATACTTGCTATGCAAATGTGAAACTTATGTAGCTAGAAAGTTATTTCTTAAACTGATCATTTATTTCTCTGTATTCATGTATTTTCTAAAACATTTCTTAACAGACATTCACTACAGTGTAAGTGGACACAGTGCCCTGGTCCTAGCAAAAACACAAAGCAAAGACTGCCAAACGAATGATGTTTAGCAAAACATTAGTGTTTTTCATGAAGAAAATGCTGTAGTATTCATGACATACCTATAAAATGCTCACTGAACGGGAGACTTCAACTTGCTTTTTACTGTGGTTCACTTGCAGTTTCAAATGGTACATAAATTTACAGATCAGTAATGGTTTGTGCACAGTGTCTGTTCTTCAGCTTTTCATATACCCGTTATTTATAAGTAAGCATTTGTCTTTAGATGTTTTTTCTCTGAAACAAGACACAGCTCTGCAATTCTTGAAATATATTCTTGCTTGCAGTAAATAGTATGCCTTCCTTGTAACAACCTCAATATATACCATTTCATGGCATTGTATAATATCTAAAACTCAGGAGTTATTCATAAAGTTTACCACAATGTGCATAGCTCAAAATAACCTTTATTTTATTCATAGACAGCTTTATCACATTGCTTTTCTTGTCTATTCATTCAGAAAGGTTACTCAAGGCATACCCATCATGTGCACCTTGTGATAACACATATGAAACCCCCTCCAGATGTTTTTCTCCTTTCTCTGTTTTACCTTTTTGTAAAGCCCCATTTTCTCCCTGTTTCCCTGAACATACTTTTACACCAACCATACTTTCATAATCCTGGAAAATGCCATATGTTTAATAACATACTAATGATTGAGGCTTTGACTCAATATTTTGATCTACTACTACAATCATTGTTAAGCAAATTTTGTATAATTCTTACTGTTTATTCTTTCAATTTTAGCTTTTCTCCTTGGTCCTCAACTGAAAAGAGGTTTCCACGCAGTTAGACTTTCCTGGATAAAAAAGGCAAATAAACAAATAAAAAATAATTAATCAGGTTAACTTCTGTGAACTGTAGGCATATCCACATGGCCTTACATACAGCAGTTACTAATTATTATACTTACTCACGCATCTGTTTTATGACCCATATGTATGTGTGTGTGTGTGTTTGTGTGTATGCGTATCAAGAGAAACATATTTTATTTTATTGTTCCAACAGTCATTATGCCATTGTACACATGACCATTTGTGGGGCTTCACAAAAGTGCTAGTGTAGAGCTGTGATGCCTATGCACCACAAGCAACTATAAATGTTGGTTCTATTTTAAGTGCTGTATGCCACTCATATGTTGAAATATGGATAGAAGTCAAGGCAGATACGTTAGCAGTATGCAAAGTGCATGCTATATGTTATGTATTCCATGCAATTCTTAGTCTGTGCTCATGTCTTATTTTGCAGTGTATAGCACCGAGCCTAGCCCCTGAATTTCTGCATAAAATTAGTACAATATGGAACTTGAATATGACAGCCCTTGGTTAAAACCTACATTATTTCTGTAAACATTGCAAATCTGCATGATCGCCTGGCTGAAAAGTGTACAACTTTGTTGTGTGTTGTAGAGTACAGTATTGTTCAAAGTCATTTTACAGAAGGACATTTCAACTCCATGTGTAAAAATGAGAAAAGGGAGTTGTGGATGGATTTCTCTGAAAAATGATTTAGCTGAAAATAAGTCAATTGACTTAGTTTTGCAGTTGGTTTGTTTTTCTGTGAGTCATTTGTCAATCTGCACTACCTGATCTTAATATAATCACCTCTTAGGTTGTCCGGCAACCTTAATGACAGCAATCTGTTTGAAGAATTGGCACTTTAACTAAGTACTATTATTTGAACAGCTGTTAGGTATGCAAATTGTATGCTGCCATGTAGTACAATAACTACCGACTACATTTTGCCAATCACACTGACACACTCTGTGGATTCTGTGGGTGACTCAAAATAACTGATGGCACTTGCAGTATACATGCATAATGCATAATGCATTTATGGGTACAGTCACATGCTTCTGTAGAATTTATACTCAAAGATTCTGAAATGCTTTTGTTTTCTTAATCTGGTCAATCACCTTTAAACAACCATGTCCATAATCTAACCCTAAATTTGCAAAGTGAACCTTGTTGTAGATATTAAAAGGTAAAGCTGTATGTCCAGTGGCCTACCTGACTAACAGATGGGTGTAATACCCACTTTTTGTTTTGAATTACTACCTCAATTACCATAATCAACATAAACATTCTAAATCGCTGCTAGACAGGAGAATTGTAAAAATGTGAAGTCCTGTAGCATGTTGATGAAGGATATCAGAATAGGTGGTAGCCTTAGACAACTATTTAAAAATAGTCTGTTGTGACACAAGTTGTCACCTCTTCTTAAAGTGACAATAAATAAAAAAATGTATCCAAAAATGTAAAAGATTTAGTTCTGAGAGGATAGTTCTCGAGTTGCCTGTGGACATCCAAGGTATGAAGTATCCTTTCTCTCTCATATTTAGGTTTAGTAAAGAAAAGAGGGAGATGGATAGTTTGGATTAAAGTAAACTCAGATACCACTCTAGGCATAAAAGAAGAATTATTTATTTTATTTATTTATTTATTTTACATTTGTTTACCGGGATAGTCCAACTGGATACATGTCCATTTTCAGTGGAGGGCCAGGGAGAAAAGCTCCACAGAGACAAACTTACATAGATTACACAGAAGTTAGCAAACAATTATAAAAACAAAGTGATTATATACAATGAGTTAGTAGTGATTCCCTAGTAGGGACTCACAATTGTCATGGACAGAGAATTAAAAGTAAGAGACATCAGATTGGAAGCACAGCTTGGTGATGTAGTTACAAGTTATGATAATTGCAGAATATGCTTTTAGTTTATAACTTAATCAGGGTTGGTACATGGGCATAGCCAATTCACTTTGAGATACTGTTTGAGGTTTTTTTAAGAGACTTTTGGAAGATTGTAGGGTTATATAGTTTGGCAATAAATTCCAGGTTTTGCCAATGAAGTTGGCAAACAGGAATTCACCAGCAGAGTTATTAGCTTTGTGGGTTTGGACCAGTAGTTTATCGGCTGACTGTAGGGATCTTAGATTGCTATATGGCTTAGTATTTTTAAATGAGGGGGTATCCTCAGGGTGGTACAAAATTTTGTGCGCTATTAAGAGTTGATTGAATTGAATTAAGCTGGGCAGGTCTAGCCACTCTAGTTGTTTAATGTTCTGGCAGTGGTGGGTTCTATAGGTGGAGCCAGTGGCGAATCTGACAATATGATTGTAGCTATGGGACAGCTTACCTAGTTCGGATTTGTTGAGATTTGAGAGTACAGGCAAGGCATGTAAGAGAGTAGAGAGTAGGTGTGATCGGGTGATTGCAGTTCTAGCCAGTGGGGTTAAAAATGTCTTGTTTCTATACAGTGATCCAAGCTTCTTATTGATGGTCTGTATGGTTTTGTTGACCTGTAGGTCAAATTTGAGATTATTGTCTATGATAACCCCTAGTAGCTTGGTGTGATTATCTGGGGAAATTGTGGTACCATTGTTAGATGTGACAGAGAATGAAAGTGTGGTGGATCTACTAGTGGGAGAGAAGAGTAGAAGTTTAGTTTTATTGGGGTTCAGAAGTAGGTGTTGATTGGTGAGCCAGTTCTCGATAGTGTTAAATGTATTTTGGGTTAAGATTTGCAAGTTGGATGGGGAGGTGGCTGAGCAGATGAGAGTGGAATCATCTGCGTATTGGATGCAGGTGGCTTTAGGGATAGCAGTGTGGAGGTTGTTGATAAAAATAGAGAAAAGTAGTGGACCTAGTATGGACCCTTGAGGGACACCAAGTGTGAGAGGTAACTGGCTAGAGAGTTTGCCCTGCCATAGTACTGCCTGCCGTCTACCAGTCAGGTAGGACTGGAACCACTGGATAGCAGGCTTGTTGAGGGAAATAGATTTTAGTAAAAGAATGAGAAGTTCATGGTTGACCATGTCAAAGGATTTTGATAGGTCAAGAAAGAGTGCAGAGGTTAGCCTATTGTCATTCCTGTTTTGGTTTATGGCAGTAGTAAAGGAAAGGAAGGCTGAAGTGGTGCTCTGGTAGGATCTAAAACCATGCTGAGAGTTGGATAGTAAGTTATTCTGTGAAAGGTATTGTATTAGTTGCTTGTGTACACATTTCTCCATTATTTTGGCTCGTGGGGAAAGAATGGCAATGGGTCTATAGCTTGATATGTCTGAGGAGCTACCACCTTTATGGAGTGAGATGACGTGAGATATTTTCCAGAGGGAGGGGATAGCATTTTCGGATAAGGTTCTGTTGATGAGGATAGATATGGGATATGCAATGGCATCTGCAGCTATTTGCAGGTACTCTGCAGGGAGGAGGTCAGCATCGAGGGTGGTAGGTATTAGGATTTTTTAGAAGTGTTTTGATAAAACTAGTGGATATTGCTTGGAAGCCAAATTCCGGGTGATTATTAAGTAGATTCGGCATGTGGTTTAAGTTAGAGGGGGTTAGTTGATTTGCTAGGATTGGATTGCTTCAGTGAAAAAGTTATTAAAGGTGTTAGCTATTGTCTCTGGGGAACTATGGGTGTAGTTAGTCAGGGTTGAGGTGGTGGAGTGACCCGGACAAAGTAGTTGATTTAAGCCTGCCCAGAACATTTGAGGGTTGTTGTGGTGTTTTTGTAGGAGATTTTGGTAGAAGCTTTTTTTATCCAGTAAAATTGATTTTTTTGTATCACTCCTGAGTTGATGATATTTTAGATGATCAAGTGGGTTTTTGGTTGTTCTCCAACTGGCCCAGGCTCTGTTTCTAGTTTTGATTTTTGCTTTGGTATCTTTTGTGAGCCATGGTGCTGTATTTGATCTAGTTTTTATAGTACGTGCTGGAGCATGGGAATCAAGGATACTTAGGAATTTAGTGTTAAAGTGATCTATGGCCTCCTCTAATGTTAGATTTTTTAATTTTGACCAGTCATCTGTTTTTAATTCATTTTGGAATATAGCAGCATCAAAGTTTCTCCTGTTTCTAAATGTTTTATATTTGGGCTGGTGAGGGTTTCCTGCCTTATGTTTTATGATATAGGTTAAACAATGGTCGCTGAGGTCATCAGGGAGAGTACTTTTGAGACTTAGTTCTCAAAAAAACCTGTCCCTATGTAAAATGATGTAGGGTTGACTCAGCATAAGAGCTTGCAACTGATATACCCTTCTTGCAGAGGTCAGAAAATCAGTAAAACTGTTTTCCATGTTAAGAACCTCATGTCAGCCATATTAGCTGGTTCAAATGGAGCAAGGGTTAGCTTCTCTAACACAAAATTAAGATCCCAAGAAGGGGCCAACGGTTTACTTGGAGGCCTCTTATCCAAAACCCATTTGAAGAACATTTTGACATGACACTGCTTTGAAAGAGGAAGATCCATGAGCAGACATAGTGAAATGGTTGATAAATGAACCTTTATAGAGGAATAAGAAAGATCATAGGATAATAACTCACACAATTATTTTAAAACCAGACAACAGTTAGCCTTGAGTGAGTGATGGTTACGTTGTTGCACTACCATTTGCTAAATGATTTTCTAGTATCAGGATTTCTTGCCTCCATTTGTACCTGTTGCATGTCCTCAGAAAACAGGTGTCTAAAAGTAACTAAGACTCTATCATCCAGGCAGTCAATTGAAGATGACTGATGTCAGGTGTATCAGACACCCCTGTTCTTGTGTTAGTAGATCCATTCTGTGATGATAATTGTATAACTGCCCATGGCCATTTCCAAAAAAAGGGAGAATTATTGTTGCCTTGGCCAGAAAGGAGTCACCACAATGACCCTGTGGGATTCCTTCTGAATCCTCAGAAGTACCCTGGATATTATTGCAAAGGATTGAAGATCATACAGAAACATTCCTGTCACTAGAAAAGAAAAGAAAAGAAAAGAAAAGAAAGGAAAAGAAAAGGCATCTGTCTTCCAAGCCTTCTTACATGGAATCCTGGAACAGAATTTTGCCAATTGATTGTTCAGAGAGGATGCAAAGAGGTCTAGTTGAGAAATTCCCCATAGTTGGATAAAATCTTTAAAAACTCCATGATCTAGTTTCCATTTGTGAAGGTCTGCCCTGGTCCCGCTCAATTGTCTGCCACACAATTTTGCTCTGACAGAATGTAAGATGCATGTAGAGTGAGATTGTGCTGTGAATCTATATCCCAACATGGCTAGTCTTCAAAGGGGGTATAATCTGATTCTCTCCTGCTTGTTGATATACCATATGACTGTCTGTTACCACTTGAACAGGTCCCAGTAACCAAATATGGTTCAGAGAGTTGAGTGCCTTGATCAGGGCAAGCATTTCCTTGATATTTATGTGTTTGCATCTATCCTTGTTGTCCTACACTCACTGCACTTGTATCCCTCTCAAAACTACTCCCCAAGCAAAGTACAAAGTGTCTGTGCTAACTGACTGCTTTGAAGCAGGGTAGGAGGAGTGGAGACCTGGATTTAGGGATATCTGACATCTCCGCCAAAAGATTTCTATTCTGACAAATCCCAGTACCTGGATCTAAAAACATGAAGGATGTTGATGCTGGGACCAAAAAGATTTCATATACACAGTACATTTCTCATGTGGAGTCCTACTAAGGCTATCATGAGAATCATAGATGGCATGAGATACAAACTCCTGAAGTATTTCCTTGCATTGACTGAAATCTAAGTTGAATATCTTAGAAATAGCTCTAAATAATGATTTATTTTTCCTCTGGAAGAAAAGTTCTTTCAGTTGAGGTGTCTAGTTGACATCCTAGACAAACAATCCTGTGCGAGGGAGTCAGGAAAGAATGTTGAATGTTTTCTTAGAATCCCAGCTTGTGCAAAAGATCTCTCACCCAAAAAAGAGATTCCTGACATTTTCAAAAAGACTCTTCAAAGATAAGTAAGTCATCTAAATATAGAAAAGTGTGGATACCCTGTATCCTGCAAAGAGCAATAATTGCAGCTAGACATTTTGTGAACACTCTTGGTACAGTGGCTAGTCCAAAGGGTAAGACAGAGAAGTGATAATGTGATCCAGACACACAAAACCTAAAGAAATATCTGAAGTCTGGATGAATAGGGATGTGATAATATGCATCTGCTAAATATGGTTTAACCAGAAAACTTGAAAGAGGAAGAAAAGGTAACAGGTAGTAAAGTGACATAATTTGGAAGTTGGGCACTATTACAAATTGGTTTAGGAAAGAAAGATCCAGAACTGGTCTTTTAAGCAGTGTCTTTCTTTGGCACTAGGAAAATCCTTGAATAAAACCCTTTTCCCATCTGGGAAAGAGAAACTGGTTCTATCACTCCTTGGAACAGCAGGCAATGAAGAACAGGTGGAAATAAATGAGTCTGATCTGCAGAATGTGGAAAGCCCCCCCCCCCCCCCCCGGGAAGGAGTAATTTCCTCCCATATACAACCTTGATGAATGATTTTAAGAATCCTGCCTGAAACAATCTGTTGCTAAAGAGAAAACTGGAGATTCAGGCCTTCTGGATGAGAAATGGGGCTAGTTTGGAAGGGGGTCACAAGGTCTCCTGAATAGTTATATAGTTATTCAGACTTGTTAGACTGTCCTTGGTTTTGGGAAGTTCGAGACTTTTTTTTGGAATCCTCTTGCCATTTCTTCTTAACTGTCTATTTGAATTCTGTCGAGATTGTTTATTCTGTTTTTTTTTTTTTGTTTTGTTTTTTGCTTAAATTAGATGAGAAGAAAGAAATTCCCTTTGAAATTTTGGAAAGGAAGGTCTGAAAACTCTTAGAGATGCCCTAGATCAGCTTGTCCCTTTTGTCACACTTTTTGATCACCTCTGCAGTAGATGGATAGAACATTAAATATCTATCTATGGGATAATATAAAATCTAATTTTTATATCACCTGGGAGGGTCTAAGAATGCAATGAAACAAGCCTCCTTAAACAGTACCAGTGGCCATAGGCCTGGAAGAAATACCAACAGAGTCATACACACACCACAAACAATGAGTAGTAACCTGAGCAATGGAAGAAACCAAATTATTTAAAGCATATTTTTCTTCACAAGAAGAAATTGTAGATCAAACATTCCTCATAATTTTACAATTTGTCAGAACATGCTTTAACATATAAGCCTGACAATTTAAAATTTTGAAAATCAAAGTTGAAAAAGTATACACTTTTTTACTATCCCTATCAATAATTTCCCCATCCTTATTAGGAGTAAGATTGGAATTAACTAAGTGCTTACCAGCAGTGAAGTCATCTAAGAGAATCACTACTAGTTCAGGTTTGAGTATAGTGCATAAAAATTTAAAAAAATGAGGAACCTTATACATCCTATCTGTCTTTTTAGGGCCAACTTGCAGATTATCAGGAAAATTATAGGTAGTAAGATGCACATTGTCTAAAGCAAACAGAACAAGAGGCATGGGTGTAGGTTGTCCCATAACTCATAGTATTTTAAAAGGAACTGATACATCTCTGTGTTCTCCCACTGAAAACACCTGCACATTCTAGCAATAGTCTCATAGAAACAGCAACCCTCACAGGGAGAATCAGAAACTGGGTTCTCCTCTGAGTCTGATTCAGGAATCTGAGGACAAAATTCTGAATCCATCCCTCCACACTCCTGTTCAGATTCAGAATCTTGAATCTCTTAAGGAAAATAGGAATCCCTCTTTCTTGTATAAGAAAATACTTTACAAGAAGGATAAATTGCCTGAATTAGGCCCTGAGTCATTCCCAGTAAACCACTCTTACCCCCCATAAATTGAGAAGTAGATACATGTTTGGTTATCTGTTCCTTTTTGATAGGAAAAAATGGGGACAACCATGTTGCTAATAGCAGCCACTGCTTCCCCAGGGATGGGCACAGCATTCTGGCACAACTGGGAAACTACTCCTATTCCCTCTTCCAGGACTAACAAGAGTGGTTCTATCTTACCCACTAAGGGGACTCGAACAGCCACAGAAAATATGGATAACCCCCAGTTTATGGTGGCTGTAGGTGCTACACCAGAGGGATCTGGAGTAAAAGATGAGTGGTCTGAGATACAACAAATGGTCACAGCAGAGTCACATGCCTGTGGCTGATGCAAGTTGTTAGCCTGTTGTAATAGCAAAGGCTGTTTGCTTAAATTAAATGTGGCTGGAAGAAGGATCGACCGTGTGACCAGTAAACTGTGCCATGGTCAATCTGAAAATGGTGCCTCTTTCCCTTGGATGACAAGCAGCAAATGGCCGTAAAACTATCATACTACAAAAGTTACTTTTTTGATAAAAAAAACACAGTAAAAAACACTTTAAAACACTATGGCAGCCACACAACTGAAAATAAACACAGTTTATCCACATAAAATATGTTTTCAGTTAAATTACACTGTTTTTAAAATGAGAGAAAAAACAAGTAATCCACTTAAAACAATGTTACAGTTGGTTAAAAGACAACACTCCTAGCTTTAAAATAACTTTTCTGAAGATGAAATAATATAGCAATAACCCACGCCTGGGTGTGGGTAATGCTAAATTTACCCACGGTTGGCGTGGTTTGGGCCCGGGGGGCGAAGCCCGAGGGACCAAACAAAGCCAACCGTGGGTAAATTTAGCATTACCCACACCCAGAAGTGGATTATTGCTATTATACCATGACATTATTTAAGAAAAGAAACTGTTACTTTTCTTAAATAATGGCATAGTATAATGCCTGTTTACTGCCCTTCCGCAGATGTCTGGCATCCGCGGCAGTTCTGATGTACTGCACGCCTGCGCAGTACATCAGAGTTGAGCAAAAGCGAGAAAGCAAGATCTCCATTGCTTTTTTTTACTGTCTCGCTATGTTAAATGAGTTTAACATAGCGAGACAGTTTTAAAATAAGCAACGGACATCTCCGTTGCTTATTTTAAAACTGTCTCGCTATGTTAAATTAATTTAACATAGCGTGACACTAAAAAGCAACGGAGATCTTGCTTTCTCCGTTGTTAAACACTGTCTCGCTATGTTACAGGGTTTTAGCATGCCGAGAGAGCTTTAAAATAAGCAACGGAGATCTCCGTTGCTTATTTTAAAGCTGTCTCGCTATGTTAAACCCTTTTAACATAGCGAGACAGTGTTTTAAAAAACCGAGTTATACTAATGGAAAAAAGTCCGGGCGACCTGACCTTTTTCCATTAGTATATCTCGATTTACAACGGGCACGCTGGCCAATCAGCGTGCACGTTTTGGGGGGATCATGGTATAATTAAGCAATAACCCATGCCTGGGTGTGGGTAATGCTGGATTTACCCATGGTTGGTGTGGTTTGGTCACAAGGGCGAAGCCCGAGTGGCCAAACAAAGACAACTGTGGGTAAATACGGCATTACCCACACCCAGAAGTGGGTTATTGCTATTATACAATGACATTATTTAAGAAAAAAAATATTTTTCTTAAATAATGGCATTGTATAATGCCTCCGTGCTGCCCTTCTGCAGCTGTGTGGTATTCTGCGGCAGTTCTGATGTACTGCACATGCGTATGCTTACGCAGTACATCAGAGCTGTGGGTGGAAGCAATGGAGAAAGCAAGATCTCTGTTGCTTTTTTTAAAACTGTCTTGCTATGTTAAACCCATTTAACATAGAGAGACAGCTTTAAAAAAAGCAACGGAAAAAGGAAGATCTCCGTTACATTTTTTAAAGCTGTCTTGCTATGTTAAACTCCTTTAACATAGCGAGACAGTTTCTAAAAAGCAACAGAGATCTTGCATTCTCAGTTGCTGTAAAGAAAAAAAAAAAAAAAAAGACTTTTTTCCATTAGTGTAAGTCTTTGATTTACAATGTGCATGCTGACCAATCAGCGTGCATGTTTTGGAATATTAATGTGAGGGTCGTTGTATAATAAAACTATAATACATTTAAGAAAATGGAAGGTTTTTTTCCCAAAGAGAACTTATCTGCCAGTCAAAGGAAAGCAGAAGCTGACTGTTGATCTTTAAATTCCTCCAAGGAGTGCTCTTCAGTTGCAATAATGCTATGATGGACTTCATGCCCAAACTTGTCTTTTAGTCAACTCAGCTCGAGCTGCCTGACAGTTTGTGCACATGGAATGTGACTTGAAGCTTTGGAAGCTGGCCGGCTGTTACATCCCTGGCAGGATATAACCGGTATAACTAAGGCTACAGCAGCAGTGATCAATATGAAAAACGTATTCTGTTACAAATCAAAATATTTTAGTCAATCACTTAGTCTTATTTTCTTCTGTTGAGTAATATACAATTCATGTTCATCATGCTGTTATTGAAAGCCATATTTATATTTCTGACCATGCCAGATATGTATCTCTTATCAATAGTTTTTTTTTTTTAATATGTACTTATTATAGCTGTAAGGCTTTGAATTTGTGCACTTAAATTACCTCACAGGTCATTTGAAACATAAAATGATTCATGCTCACTGTTCTCTGCTCTGCAAATTACAACACATAATTCAAAATATGCATATTTTTATGACTATCAGTAACAGACATATTAAACATTTCAAAGGTAAGTGACATTTTGGTCTATTATACACTTATACATGTTATACGATTCATGTATTCATGTATAGTCTTAATATGTAAAAGCAATACATATTGCTTCCTATGATGAATAGAAAAAAAAACCAAATAAATAATTAACTAAAACAATGACTAATCATTGCCAATGTGCATTTAAAACAAATTAAATAAAATCCACTGGAGCCGATATAAATCTCCATCTATCTTTTGAAGGTATCAGTTGAGTATAACAAAGAGTTAAGGAGGATATATATGGAAGGAGCTTTTAAACTGTATCTGATTTCATGAAATATTCATCCTGCAAACAACAGAGCATTAACATGTTTTGTGTGCTGTATAGTTTAGCTACTGTTTGTTAACTCATTTGAACATTTGTAGTTTCGATTTACAACACAGCAATGTCCCTAGGGACCAAAAACAATTTTGTGTAGCTAACATGACTAAAATTATGTTCCCGTGTACTTTGGATTTACTGCATAAAAAGCATTTACTCTGGCACCAAGTACAGTAAACTAATGGCACATTATGCGTCTCTTGCACAATGGAGAAAGTAAATCTAGCAATTAATTTTAATATTAATTCAGCACATTATGTCTGCTACTTGCAAGCAAAGGCTGTAAATAAAATCAATAAATAGCAATCTAAACAGGAGCCTACGATGCAATGTCCATAAGTAAACTGCCATAAATTAATCTAAGTAAACTATAATAAGGTATTCTGGATTTCTTTATCTGTGACAGAGCACTGATTTTATCAGAAAAAGGTTAAGGTTTGGAAAAAAGTTAGCTAAAAGTTAAAAACAGAACTTTTGCTACATGAATTTACATGCTTAACAAGACAGAACATAATTTAAACACAGTGCTGCCTGAAGAGGGACAAAATATAATCCTGCCCAATATGAATGCTTAAATAATGTAAATGCTTTTCAAAGTGATCCTGTAATGTTGCTAGTATCCATGAAACAGAAATATACTGCAGGAAAGATAAAGGTGTAAAAGCTATATCAGTATGACTATGTATGCATTTATAGTAATCACAAAACACTGAATCCAAATTACTGAACCATTAATTGACAGAAACATCATTTAATGGAATTACAATTAGTAGAAATATCACTAAATTATATGTACCTTAAAAAGGCCTATTACCCAATGGAGAAATATGTTCAAAAAGAGCTCTTTATAGGAGGCAGCCTCCTATAACTTATACCCCATAACATAAATAGAGAACTCCATAGTTGGAAAGCTGTAAAGAAAATGCAAAAGTGTGCACATAGTGAATCACTGTCATACCTCTCAACCTCTTAGAGCAAAAAATCTGCGCAAAGCCTAAATGATGGGGGGACAAATAGGGACACGTTTTAACTATTGCTCTTATAAGCTTAGAATGTTGATAGAATAATAGGTTTTGCATTAGCATGAATTTTCTGAAGGATGTGGAGTCTTAAACTCAAATATTTCTCATTATTTAATGACTTCAATCCTCAGCTATTTACCAGAAAGGTGCAGATTTTAGGAGGAACACACCAAAAATATGAGGCAAAACTCTGGACATTCTGCGAAAATTTGGACAGTTGAGAGGTATGTCTGCTGGTGCACAAACAGAAACCACATCACTAGTGATATTGTCTAGGTGACACTAATCACTATGCTGAAAAACGGACTGATTAAACTTCTTATATTTCTAAATATTTTACTTATTACAGAACCATATGTAAGCAGCCATGCTCAGCTAAATGATATTTCAAACAATAAAAATGAGGTTTCCGTTATCGTATGCTATGTTTTGTGAATCACACAAATGCAACTCCTACTAAGCAATGTGTTTTCATTAAGATGTATAGCCAGTCTCAAACTCCAAGTTTTCTGCTTCTTTTTCATTAAAAAATCCAGTCAATATTCAAATGCATGATACCTCTTGTAATATAATTTGTCATGCAAAATCATATCTTATATGAAATGCACTGCATAATGAAACCTACAAAATAGAACATTACAAATGAATAATAACCATTTAAAACAAGCTTACATTTCAGGCTATGTTAACTCACTATTAAATAGGTTTACAGACATGTACTAAGCTTACAGTGAAAGAGGCCATTGAGTAGTTCAACCACATCAGCCAGTAATACAGAGACACTAACACTGCCCCCATTAAGCTCACTTTCTTCATACATCTCTGGTGAAACTTTGCAAGCATTTATCCAGTCATTCAGACTGTTTTTTGAAGGTTACCAGAGAAGTGCTCTGCTAGATAGGTGTTGTCAGCCTATTCCAGAAAAAGGGTTTATGTTAGTTATGGTATCTGGCATGCCATCTGATGTTGTTGATGTGGTAGTACAGCTTCAGTCCTTAGAATAGGTGTTTGTTTAGCCTTTGGTTTTGTTTTGTGAAGCAGTTCAAGAAGCACCGGATCATTCATAGCAGGGAAGGTTAAGCAGAGATCTCTTCTCATGAGAGTGTATAACATTGATTAGAGAGACAGTGTTTTTAGTCTATCAAAGCACTGATACACACAATCTTTTTGGTGACCAAATGTTGTGGTTTCTTAAACTGTTTTGGATGTTTAGTGAGGTCCATGCAAAAGGGTACCATATATTCAGTGGCAGGCCTAATGAGAGCTGGTTAAAGAAATAATATAATTTCTTTAGACCATTAAAAGACACTGTGAAGTACAGGCTGTGCAAGGTAGAAGGATCAGGTAACAGTACATAGATGGTTTATTACTGAACAGGGAATTCTAACATAAATAAATAATTATGGATCCACATATTTTTATTTATGTGTATCTTAGGTATGTCATCCATGCATTTATTTACAGCCTGTCTACATCACCACAACTTAAATCAATGAGGAATGTTATGCTGACACCTTATCTGGGATTCATAGAGATACTTTTCAAGGTGACAGACAACTTGTTCCACAAGAAGACCATGCATTGATCAACAAAACAGACATGAGTAACTAAACAGGGACATATTGCACCACTAAGCAGATAGTTTAACTTCAGGGAGGTATAAGAGCCTGGAAAAAAGCCATGTAAGTGAAGCCCAATGACATAGCCGATATAATACATAGAAGGTAAGGTAGCTGTCTTGTAATGAGCCTTATGATAACGTATAGGAGACACACAACAAGTAACTTGAATAGGTACCTGTAGTCTCAAGCTGCCGGTGTGCATGGCATATTGACAACAAATAAAGGATGATAAAGACGACTGAGCTGCTGACCATTAAGCAGCACACATTATTGCTTCCATGAAATGCTTGGAAAAGGAAGTGCAGTGAAGTAGAAAATGATATAAAACAGAGGAATAAACAGTAGGACCACAATAAAGTTAGAGCAGTCTGGGGGAAGTAGAGCACATTTTGTTTGAAGTTGGAATTCCCCCATTGTACATATGTGTTGACAGAGAAGGAAATAGGTAATTGGTGAAAGGGATGACATGTGAAGAATGTAAAGGGAAGGTAGGCAGTGGGAGCAGGAAAACAGATGCCAATGTACATACACATTAGGAGAGAGAAATGCAGGATTCGCACAAAGAGACAAAGGACAACCAAATGGCTAGGAGTCAGATGGCTTACAGACAGCATATCAGCTGATGAACCAGGTTATTTTTAGGACCCAGTAGATAAAGATTCTGTGGCTGAGTGGTAACACCTACCCTGGTGGCCCACTGACATGGGCCAGCTGGTCCTGTGAATATAAAATCTGCTGCTGGAGGGGTTGAAGTGCTGCAGTGCTATCACCCACTCTGCCTGTGATAGGGCAGGTGGGTGACCTAGGCTACCTGCTGGTGTGGAGCAAGAACCCCTCTGCAATGATGTACAACTGCTCTACTCACCCAGCTCAGCCACAGTCTCAGCAGGAACAACAGTTGATGCTAGCTGATGTACCTGTACATCTGGACATTAGTGAGACCTGCAGGATGGAGAAACAAACAAAAGAATTTCTTAGTAATGATGAGACACAGACGGTTCCTCATGATTTAATTTCTCTAAGTTTTTTGAGTTTCTAATACCATGATGGTAATGGACCCCATTCCTAAGTTAAAGTATGATTAATGTTCATGAAATGAGTACTGTTTCAATCTTTGATGTTAGCCAAAAGTGCTCTTTGCAGCACCAACACTGTGCCCAGAAGTAACTCCTGGAATTCATGCAGATTTACATGTATGGGTAGCATATCTAAATAAATTACTTTTTATGAGAACCATTGCTCCTACTACCATTGGAACTGTCTGGGTATCTTTCTTCTACATTTCCCTCATTTCTGCCTGCAGATCCTGGTATTTTATGAATTTGTGTCTACTTTTGTCTTCTTTTCATGGACTACTATATCTGGTTTTCTAACACCTATTTTTGAACTGTTGGTAATGGGTAATCCCACAAGATACAAACTTCATCATACTTTATAATGCTTTGTGGCTCATGTTTCCAATGCTACTCAGGTATTTCAATGTTGTGATGTTTACACAATTCCCAGAACAACAGACTTGCCACATTTTTATGCCTTTCAGTATACAGGTCCTCTGCAATTAGTTTATCACACCCCAAAACAAGATGTGCGACTGTTTCCTGTTGTGTTTCACAGAACCTGCATTTGTCTGTTTCTCCCACATGCTCAGTGAACTTTGTAAACCAACATGTATGTAGTCTGCTATCCTTGGCTGCCAATATTAACCTTTTGTCTTTCAGTTTGAACACCTCTCCTTAACCATCGCTGCATCAGATTTTGATCAACATGAGGTTGTTTCAGGAGTTTTCTGTACATGCAGTTATATTTATCCCTTTTCCACATTTCTTGCTTTCTTTTCTGATCCTTTTCCTTATATTCTTTCTTTTGTTTTTTGGCTGCCCCCCCCACATCTCCGCTAATTACATATGCCAACCCAAAATTGCATTACAGCAGGGAAAGGGCTGATTTCCTTATACCTAAATTACTGGTAAGTAAGTACTCAATTCCACTTCCTTTATGTTGGCCAACTAGCATCATTCAATGTAAAGTTTTATGATAATATGACCTTTCGATTAAAGGAAGGTTCGATGATTAGTGTTCGATGAACAGCCATTTAATGAAGGTGCAGTTCAATAAGTTAACATAGACCTGGTCTGTTCTAATACTGCATGTTGCTTTTACCACATTTAACTTTCTAAGTATTTTTGTTAATGTGTTCCCTCTTCTATACTCTTTTAACAGGGACACTTCTTGTCTTAATTGCTTTATAGTTTTCCCTATTTAATACTTCCTTGATAGCATTTTATTTCTTCCCTTTCTTTCCCTTATTGCGCTGTATTTTTGTGGTAAGACATTATCTGTTATTAATTTAACTGCAGAGTAGTATATTCTACTTACTTTTGTGATGTCACACAAATTTCTCTTGAAAGTCTTGATTACTGTGTTCATTTGTTTTCTCAGACTTCTAATATTTTGGATCTTATTGACTTTCTGTAATCTATATATTTCATCACTCTTAATATGTGTGTCCGCCTCTATTAAATTAAGCAACTCTTACCTTAGTTCATTTTCTTCTAAACTGAGAGCACATTCTTTTTTCCCCATTTCCTGTGAGCATTCTACAGAAAGTACCAGAGCATCTTGCTGTGACACATTATCTTCAGCTGCATCCTGCACCATCTATTGCCCTTTCATATGGGAACTCACTGGCCTATCACTCCACAATGTTGACTTTGTCACAAGTGAGACCATTTCTTGTTCCTTCCCTTGCTGTGCAACTCCAACTGAACTTTCGTACTGGTTTCCTAGTGAAGGCTTCAGAGTATCATCATATGACATCTGATCAGATGCTTCTAGTTCCACCTGTTTTTCCTTAATTTGGGGAATCACTGTTCTATCTTGTTGAGACATTGCCAGTGTTGGATTTCCTACATTAAATCTTTCACTTTGCAGGTAATCCATAACTTCAATTTCTATTTCTTTAACTTCTCCATTACTAATCCTCTTTTCTACTTCCCCCTCTGTTTTCTTACTTTTTGTATTGTAAAATGTTCCATATCTGAATGCCTTTGCAAGTATTTCTCTTCAAATATCTTTTGTGTGCTCTTTTTGTATTATTCTTGTTTTCTCCTTTGCATAAATATTGTACCATATTAAATCTCCTTTTCTTTCCAATGTCCACATTTCTTCTTCAGATGTGTCATGTTCCACCTCTTTCTCCTTGTTTCGAGGACTCATTGTTCTATCATGTTGTAACATGACCTGTGTTAGACTTTCTACACTAAATCCTTCACTTCACAGATATTCCTTAACTTCAGCTTCTATTTGGTTAATTTCTTCTTTGCTAATGTTCTGTATTACATTTCACTTTTGTGATCTTATTTTTTGTATTTTGAGATTTTCCATATCCGGATGCCTTTGCCTGTGTTTCTCTTCAAATATTTTTGGAGCTGCTTTATTTTGTATTATTAGTTTGGTTTTGTCATTTGCCTAGATATTAAACCATATCAGATCTTTTCTTATTTCCCATGTCCATGTTTCTTTTTTATACTTTTTTAAAAATTTCTTGGTTTTATTTCACACTTCCTAAGTCTATTCTTGTTCCAAAAGGCCCAAGGTTTCTTGGTCTATGTAATGTTTTTCATGAATCTGCTGTATTAATGAACACAAAGTTGCATTTGAAGCTTTTGACAGTTTTTCTTGTGCATGCATTTTTCTTTCCTCAAAATTCTCTCAATCTATTTGACTATCTTCTGTTCAGAAATTCTGGGCTTATTGCACATTAGTAACAATAAATAATTTCTTTCTTACCCTCAGTAGTCTACTCTATCATCTTTATGGCTTTTTTTGGCTTGTCATTTTTTTATGGTTTTTTTTGTGGACAAGTGTTTCCTTCTACAAAAGGGGAGCCATGCCACCTCTGACCCTGGTCTAACCCCATTGTAGGAATGCTTCCATGTCTTGTGGACTTTATAGTGTCATTTTCTCCTGTCCTGGCACTAGTGTACCTACCAAAATTGGGCATTTTTTTATCCTGGTACTTGTGCACCCAGCTGTCATTTTTTTTATTTTTAACCTACTTCTGTCCATGATATATGCTATATAAAATACAGTCTATATATCAATGTGGTCTAGGTGAGAATTTGTAAAAGCGGGGGGCCTACCTTATGAAGGTAGTCGCCAAGACATGAAGATGAATTCAATTCCAGCAATACTACTCCCCTTTGCTTGTTGATTTTATAATCTCTCCATCAGGACCCCTGTGATTTAATGATGAGACACAGATGGTTCACAATGTAGAACAAGTGATGAATCAGGAGTCCACTTATCCTGCTGTGCCATAAGGCTCTGGTGTCTCCTGTGGCAGCCAGTAGAATTCTCCTTCTGCTCTGTCTTACTAGCCATTACATACACATGTGAGGGAGATACAGACAGCAGTGCAAAGCCACAGCTACACATGAATGTGCAACAAAACAGAAGCCTGAGATTTTATACATAGCCAAAGACAGATGCTACTTTATCTCACGCAAAGCCTACAGTGCCTTGTTTGTATATTTCCAGTTCACACCCTTAGCTAGATAAGGCAGACAAATCTTTAGGGGGTTCTAAGTGACTTAACAGCAAATAAAAGACAGTATTAAAAGGGGCAAGGACTTACTAACAAAATGACACTGATACTGTTAATCTGTGATGTCCTGCAGCAGAGAAATCAATCACTATTTGCCACTTATTATTTATATTTTCATATTTATGCTCATATGTTATAACTTAGAGACCTACATGATGTTGATGGTTCATAGTATGAAATGACATTCTAAGAATCAAAGAAATTCATTGTCAAGTGTCTGTTTATATCACACTGTTCTGCAGATACTGTTACTTGTTTGTTAGATCTATGACAATAACTAATATTCCATATGTACTTAATACTTAAAAAAATGTGACTTACAAACTATTGAATGGTATCAGACGAAACACCGGATGCTGATGGAAATGTGTCATTGATATTTGCACTGTAAGCTGCACATCCTGAAAGATATTTAGTGTTGATTTTATTGCTGATTATACCATTAAGTATATGTTTTCATATTTCTGTAAGTATCTCAATAAACATACACTCAGAGAGTAATTTCTTGTTTCATGTGAAAGCTTATATTTGGTTAACAAAAATATTTTAACCAATTATGTATAGGTTGGACAGTTTACAATATATGACAAATTATTTGTGAACGTTTAGCAAAAATATAATTATGGATTACCTCTAACTGTCCAGATTTTTGCATCATACTTTTGGTCTGTTCCTCATGAAATTTGTACTTTTTTCTGGCAAATCATTGAGAACTGAAGTCACTAAATAATGACAAATCCTTGAATTTCAGGCTTCATTTCCTTCAGAAATACATGTTAATGGAAAACGTGTTATTTTAGTAACTTGCTAAGTTTATAAGTGCAATATTTAAAAATTGTCCTTATTTTTGGGCCTTTGTCCATCTGTCATTTTGTCTTTGTCTAGATTTCTTACCCTAAAAGGTTAAGAAATTTGGTTTTCTGTCCATTATAAAATATTATAGTATTTATGGAAAGACTGTAAAGCACTGCCTATTATCAAAGCAAAGCATATTTCTTATTTCTGACATTGTTATTAGAACAATTTCACTAACTTTTATTGTTCTCGAAAATATTTGCATTTGTTTATTTTATGCTTTTTAAGCTATTTTTTTCCAGAAAATGCTCTGGAATACCAGGGTGTTTGCAAGCTTCTCAAAGTATGATATTCCACATCCCGTAGATGCTTTAAGAAGTGAATGTTCAATTAACGTGAAAGCAGGACACAGTGCCTGTAGCTTGATAATGCGTGCATAGAAACAGAAGTTTTTATACTACTATATGTATGTTCAAGGTAGGAAAGACATGACATGTGGTCATAACCATACACAGGAACAAACATGCACCTTGCCCAACAAACGGCCACAGTGCCACAGCAATATAGCTGCCAACAACAGCACACATAAGAAGTAGACAACTACTCACAACAGCCAAGCTGGTACATTCTGGAATTGACCAGAGGAAACAAACTGTATCAATAACAATTTTTTGAAAGACAGAAAAAAGCTCTATATCCAAAATCTGGAAATCTTCAGGACATCATCATCACAGATCATTGCGCTGGTACCTGCACTGCTCACTGGCACTGTGAATGGCAGTTACCTTGCTGAGCTGGTCTGTCATGTCATACCAGGCATATACCTTTGAGAGGATAAACACAATGTCCCAGCAGCTGTTCCCTGAATTACCTGTTGTTGTTGTTGTTGTTTGTGTTTCGACTTTTTCCCAGTAAGGGGTCGCCACAGCAGAACTCCGGTCCGCTAATGATTGGCAGTAGATTTTTTACGAAATGCCAAGGTGCCAGCTCAACGCCCAACCTTCAACAAAGACACGCCCATTTACACACGCATGTCTTTCGAACGCTACCCAACCGCGGGGAAGACATGCAGAATCCACACAGAAGGCCCTCCCAAGCCAAGCTAAGAATCGAACGGGAAAACCTCTTGCTGTGAAGTAACAACACTACCGCCATACCACCGTGGCATGTGTTCCCTGAACTACCTGTGAAGGAGCTATATCATTATCTTTATCTCCTTGACATATTTTACATTGGCTGATACCATTTGTAGTGGTCACCATGAATAAACAGCAAACTAATATATATATATATATATATATATATATATATATATATATATGGATCTAGGACATTTGATCGAAAGATCAAACGTCCGAATCCATTAAAGGCGAGCATACTTATGCCTGTTGCTAAGGCCGTACTATGGTGCAGATAAGGGAAAATTCCCTTTTCCCCACTGTAGTGTGGTCTTGGAGGGAGAATATTAAAGTGGGGGTGTGTGGGGGGCACCCCCTGCAAAAACGTTAATGTAGTGGGTTTTTTTTTTTTTTTTTTGTTAACATGCTTTTTCGATGAAAGCGCTTTCATTAAAGTGTGTTCAGTTGTTATGGATTTGGACGTCTGATCTTTCGATCAAACATCCTAGATCCATATATATATATATATATATATATATATATATATGCATATGTGTGTGTGTGTGTGTTTTGTGTGTCTTGTGTGTGGTGTGTGTGTGTGTGTGTGTGTGTGTGTGTGTGTGTGTGTGTGTGTGTGTGGGCCCCCTTCAGATGACTGAAGTTTTAAAACTTTGAATTTCACATGGCCGAAACCATATGACTGAAGTTTTAAACATTGAAACGTTTTCCTCTGAGATCTCCATACAGCACAGAATGGGAAATTTTCCCTTTTCCTTGCTGTAGTGCTGTCTTGGAGTTGGTATATTTAAAGAGCAGCGGGTGTGGGAGGTGCCAAGGGGCTTGACCCCCTAAAAAATCATCCAGAAAAAAATTTTTGTTTTGTTTTTCTTTTTCTTTCAGGTGTTCAAAGTTTTGACACTTCAATCATATGGTCTCAGCCATATGAAATTCGAAGTTTTAAAACTTCGATCAACTGAAGTATATATATATATATATATATATATATATATATATATATATATATATATATATATATATATATGTTATAATAATGTAATATATATATATATATATATATATATATATATATATATATATATATACATATATATAAAAATGTTGTGTAGCATTACTTACAGTATGGTGTTGGAATAATCAGGCAGGCCAGATTCCACATCATCATTATCTTCTTTCAGCTGTTCCCGTTAGGGATCGCCACAGCAGATCTTCTGTTTCCATTTCTTCCTGTCCTATGAATCATGCTCTTTCACACCAACCGCATGCATGTCCTCTCTCACCACATTAATAAACCTTATCTTTGGCCTTCCTCTTTTCCTCTTACCTGGCAGCTCCATCCTTAGCATCATTTTCCCAATATACCCAGCATCCCTCCTCAGCACATGTCCAAACCAACGCAATCTTGCCTCTCTAGCTTTGTCTCCAAACCGTCCAACCTGAGCTGACCCTCTAATATACTGATTCCTAATCCTGTTCATCCTCGTCACACCCAGTGCAAATCTTAACATCTTTAACTCTGCCACGCCCAGCTCTGACTCCTGCCTTTTCGTCAATGCCACCGTCTGCAACCCATATAACATAGCTGGTCTCACTACCCTCTTCTAGATCTTGCCTTTCACTCTTACTGGTACCCGTCTTTCACAAATCACTCCTGACACTCCTCTCCACCCATTCCACCCTGCCTGTACTCTCTTCTTCATCTCTCTTCCACATTCACCATTACTCTGAACTGTTGATCACAAGTACTCATCCACCTTTACCTACTCTACTCCCTCACCATTCCTCTACCCTCCTTCACATTTGCACACATATATTCTGTTTTAGCTCTGCTGACCTTCATTCCTCTCGTCTCCTCTCTAAAGCATATCTACATCTCTCCAGGGTCTCCTCACCCTGGTCCCTACTCTCACTACATATCATAATGTCATCTGCAAACATCATAGACCATGGGGACTCCTGTCTGATCTCATCTGTCAACCTGTCCATCTCTACTGCAAATAAGAAAGGGTTCAGAGCTGATCCTTGATGTAATCCCACCTCCAACTTAAAAGTATCTGCCACTCCCACCGCAGTCCTCACCAATGTCACACTACCCTCGTACATATCCTGTACCACTCTTACATACTTCTCTGCCACTCCCGACTTCTTCATACAATACCACAACTCCTCTCTAGGCACCCTGTCATATGCTTTCTCTAAGTCCACAAAGACACAATGCAACTACTTTTGACCTTCTCTGTGTTTCTCCAACAACACTCTCAGAGCAAATATTGCATCTGTAGTGCTCTTTCCTGGCATGAAACCATACTGCTGATCACTAATCATCACCTCCCTTCTTAACCTAGCTTCCACTACTCTTTCCCATAACTTCAAACTGTGACTGATCAATTGTATCCCTCTGTAGTTACTGCAGCTCTGCACGTCACCCTTATTCTTAAAGATAGGTACCAAAACACTTTCTCTCCACTCCTCAGGCATCCTCTGACTTTCCAAAATTTCATTAAGCAATCTGGTTAAAAATTCCACTGCCATTTCACCTAAGCACCTCCATGCTTCCACTAGTATGTCATCTGGGCCAATAGCCTTTCTATTCTTCATCCTCTTCATAGCTGACCTTACTTCCTCCTTGCTAATCTGTTTCACTTCCTGATTCACTATCCCCACATCATCCAACCTTCTTTCTCTCTCATTCTCTTCATTCATCAGCCCTTCAAACTACTCTTTCCAGCTACTCAACACACTCTCCTCGCTGGTGAGTATGTTTCCCTTACTATCCTTTATCACCCTTACCTGCTGCACATCTTTTCCAGCTCTGTCCCTCTGTCTAGCTAATCGGTACAGGTCCTTTTCTCCCTCTTTAGTGCCAAATCTCTCATACAACTCTCCATATGCCTTATCCTTAGCCTTCACCACCTCTCTCTTTGCCACGCATCTCATCTCCTTATACTCATGTCTACTTTCTTCATCTCTTTGGCAATCCCACTTCTTCTTCACCAGCCTCTTCCTCTGTATACTCTCCTGTACTTCCTCATTCCACCACCATGTCTCCTTGTCATCCTTCCTCTGTCCAGATGTCACACCAAGCACCTTTCTAGCAGTCTCCCTTACTAGCTCTGCTGTAGTTTCCCAGCTATTCAGTAACTCTTCACTGCCTCCCAGTGCCTGTCTTAACTCTTCCCTGAACTCCACCTCACAATCACCCTTTTTTAACTTAACTTTTTAACTTTAACTTTAACTTCCACCATTTAATCCTTGGTACTGCTTTCACACTTCTCCTCCTCTTCTTGATGACCAACGTCATCCTACAGACCACCAATCTATGCTGCTTAACTACACTTTCTCCTGTCACCACTTTACAGTCTCCATTCTCCTTCAGACTGACCCTCCTACATAGGATATAATCCACCTGAGTGCATCTTCCTCCACTCTTGTATGTCACCCTATGCTCCTCCCTCTTCTTAAAGTACGTATTCACCACAGCCATGTCCATCCTTTTTGCAAAATCCACAATCATCTGACCTTCTGCATTCCTCTCCTTAACACCATACCTACCCATCACTTCCTCATCCCCTCTGTTCACTTCACCAACATGCCCACTGAGGTCCGCTCCAATCACTAGTCTCTCACCCCATTTCTCCTGCCAGATTTCACATGTAAGCCAAAAATAATAAAAGGGAAGTTCCTTTTTCATTTTCAGTTAGCAGAATCCTTCCAATGGTCTTTTATCCTTGATGAACACTGAAAAAAGCAGTCCTGAGCTTTGTGTTCATTCTCTTGGAGAATCCAGAAAATAAGAGATAATTATTTGTAAATTCAACATGTCCTCCTTGGTAAATGTCCACATAGTTACCAGGTAGTAATTGTCTGGATAGCTTTAAAAGTAACCTTTTTTCTATGCTATAAATGAATACTCTTTTCCCTGTGTGGTGGGCAGGGCCCTGAATCAGCAAAAGTGAATATCAAAGTTTTTATTCCCTTTGTCAGTGTGGCTGTATAGCAGCCATCAGTGACATACCCAAGCAAAGTCTGTCTGTACCTGAGCAGCTCATATGACTGAATGTCTGAACTACTCAAGATGCTGAAGAAAGAAGACTGAATACATCACTTTGACTAGTATATGATTTATGTTTTAATTTGCTCTCAGACCTTAGCAGAAAAAGCTGGATGTTGGAACACATGTAATTTCCTTTACATTCTCCAGATTGCTCACACATTGTTTATTACCTCAGTAGTGAAATGTGGTCCCCTGTCACATTCCAGCTTCATGAGTAACACCAAACACATATTTTATTAGCAGTAAAGCAGTTATCCATTATGTAAAGTTGCCAATGACAGTTCAAAAGTACTTCTTGCCACTAGAAGTCCAAATTACTAGACCAATCTAATTAATCTGGAGGTCAGGCAAGGGTATTGTGATTTCTCTTACCTGGAGGGGTGCCCTGTGTCTAAGGGAAACTGACTGTAATTTGCATGATATACATCCTGCCACATCCTTGGCAACATTGCTAAACATGTGAGGCCAGGAGCTTACCTTCCTTAGTGTCTCATAACTCTGTTGCACCTATGGGCTCATGTTGTCTCATCACGTAGATGCTGTAGCATAATCCCTCTGTGTCCCAAAAGTAGTGCAGAGTGAAATCTTTGGGCTGGGTCACCAGGCCTTAACAGAAAATCACCTTTTAACAGAAATCTGTATTTTAGGTTACCCATGACCTTAAGATATCAGTTACTTTGTAGATTACTTTCAACAAGCATATTTGTTTTGGGATCTTAAATGAACAGAACATGCTGGAGGGACAGGTTCATAACCCAGCGACTGCCCATGCTCTGGAATAGACTTCACATACATAGCAAGCAGAGCACCTCACTGGCCCTCTTCAATAGAAACCTTGATGAGTGGATGGGAAATAGAAAGTTCACCCCGGGGACCACTTCAGTGGCTCCACTTAATAGAGGCACTGGGAATTGATGTCAGACAGCACAATTCCAGGGCACTTCTATGGGCTAGGCTTGTAAAGGCACCAGGACCATTAGCCTAGTACACACCTATGAACCTATGATAAATCTTTCATACTCTCATGCTCATGCTACTTTTTTACCAAGTCAAAATCAGGCTTGTCACTATCCAGGTACAAAACTTACTTCTGTCCTTTTTTTGCTGGTGAGTAACTACATCTGCATTTGCTTGGATTGGAAGAAAGTCTCACTGTTATCCTTTCAAGCTTTGTCTGTGCCTTGCACTTTTGAGCGGCCTTTGGCTTTTTTCCCAGTGGACTGTTAAGCCATATCTGTAGATATGATTAGTTCTGTATGCATAAATCTTTTTTCCTTTAGAGTTGAGCATACTATTTATCTTCCAGCCTTGCAAATATATAAGGAAGTTTATGGCTAACATGATCGGAGTCTGTTCATATTTTATTATCCTGCAAACTGAACTGGACAGCTATTTGCATATCTACATCACAGCTGCTAATTTAGCATAATGATTAATCTTGTGTCTAAGCTGGTGCTTATTTATTTTCATGCCATACTGCTCCTCACCCACAATATTTTTCTCCATACCTGCTAAAAGAGCAGCCATCAACATATGCATTGGGAAGGTTTTTGTATACATTTTCATCGTAATTGGTAATATCTGCTAAGCTATCTAATAAGGTTTAATGCTGAGTCCTAGTGAAGTGGCTGCCTTAAGCTAGAAATGTACAATTTGTGGGTGATACAGGTCATCCAACATCTGTATAATGTCTTAGTTGATATGGAAACAGTCCTTGTGTTGCTGGTCTTTCAGCAACAATAAAAGGTTTGGCATGCATGTTGCATTTCACTCAGATGTAATGTTTTTGTGTCGTTGCGTCTAACAACTATGATTTGTAACTTGATTGCAGCAGTCCCTCTTTGCATTTCATTATGCACTTATTAAACTGTGCGTCTTCATTTGCATGTCATTATGTGCTCTTTTGAACCTGCCTCCTCCCCAACTTTCTGCTCCTCTAAGCTCATTGCACTGATGTGCTTCCAGGTTCTACAAACTCTGCCTAGCTGTGATTCTCAATTTCAGCACAACACACTACTGCATAGCATGCATATTAACATTTAGTACTGGCCCTTATCTCAGCCCTGGTTAAATTAAGAAAATAAACTTCGAATACTGGGGCCAATTTCAGAAGACTTACACTGGGGTATGCCTACTTTATAGATAAGCTTTACACTGGAGTAAGGCACTTACACCACTTACACTGTGTGTTGGTCTTGTGGAATTGGCTCATTGTGCACTACAAATAAATGTTCATTACCATAAACATCAAGCACTCACCTAGATCAAACCAAAATGTAGCATATAAATTTGTCCTTAAGTTAAATAAAAGTCCAAAACTATTGCAAAATAAAATAAAGATTTCATTTTTATTAATTTTATTTTACATTTGTTGACTGGTAGATTCCGACTGGACACATGTCCATTTTCAGTGGAGGCCTGGTGAGAAAAGCTCCACAGAATAAAAACATACAAGTAGGATATTTATACAGACCAAGCAAATTTTTTTAGGAAAATGCATGATTTTACAATATTGCATATGATTGAAGTATCAAAGTACAATATTCATTGGTATTAGCAAGATTTATCAAAATACCTTAGTTTAAAAGTTTAAAAGTAGGATAGTACATGGAATGTATAGGATTCCAGAGATAACATTGCTTGAGATAAACATAAGTAAGGTGAGGTTGAGAGAGAATGTTAGGGTTTGTTTTGTGGGTAGTGGCTGGGTTTGGGATGATAGATCTGTAAGGAGTCTTTGACCTGCTCCTGCAAACCTAAATAATGATAAAACTACATTAAAAATGTATTAAAATATAAAACTGATGTAACCTAACACAATCTTTGCTTCATTTATATTCAGTTTAGATATATATATATATATATATATATATATATATATATATATATATATATATTTTTTTTTTTTTTTTTTTTTAGCAAAACACCAGCTACAGTAAAGCATAAATTAAAAAAAAAAGATTAAAAAATTATATAAAATGCAGAGAGCAACAAGTTATAACAATTATTGCTGAAATTCTAAGTAATATAATGTGTAACTCAATGATCAAAACGCATTAACATTTACAGATAAAATAATTATAATCTGGCCAGATTATCAAAGGCCATTTCAAACAGGTAGGTTTTAAGCAACCTTGGAAGATTGCCAAAGCAGGACACTCCTAAAAGTATTGAGGCACTAAGTTCCACATGTATGGGGTCTGAAAGTCAAATGAGTACATGCCACATGTTTCAAAGTACACCAGTGGAACCATCATTAGCCCCTGAGAAGCCAAATAGAAAATCCAAAAGTTTGAATATGGCACCACCAGCTTTTTAAGTAAGAGGGAACCAATTAACAAATTGAGAGATAACCTAAGACCAGGTGCATTAAAATATTCTACATCATAGTTGTAGCCAATACAGCCTATGCAGAACATCTGCATTATGTTAGTAATATGATGTACCAGTCAGTACCTTGGCTGAAGTGGTTGCACTAACTCCAATTTGTCAAGGTCGGTGTCAGGAAGATCCAGGTAGAGGACACTGCCATAGTTCAGATGAGATGAAACCAAGGAATGGGCAACTACACATCATCTTTAGGTAACAGGTTCTTGATCCCAGAAATGTTCTCTCTGTTGAAACAAGAAATTTTACTAAGCTAGATATCGGGTCCCTGCATGTTAGCCAACTGTCTAGGATCACCACTAAGTAATACATGAAAACAGGCCTATTTCTTCCATAAAAGAGGAAACAGAATATTCCCACAAGGTTGCATGGACTGACATGGCCTCAGTTTTAGAGCTGTCGAGCTTCAACCAATTATGAGCAAGCTACAGGTGAATGTCTTTAAGGTCATAATAACAGAATAAACATTCACCTTATTTTTCTGTGAATAGAAGAAGTAGAGCTGGAAATCCTCCACATTACTGTGGCAGGCTAAGCCCCTGTACATAATATGATCTCCTAGAAGTACCATATATACCACCAAGAAGGATAGGTCCATAACCCAGCCCTGTAGCACTCCACAGTCCAGAGTGTAGAGAAAGATAGTTTGGATGCCCAGACAAACTCTGTATACAGTCAGAGAGGTAAAAAGTAAACCACTCTAAGACTGTAGCAGAGATACCTTGATAGGTACATAAGAACTTTATTACAATCCCATGGTCAGTCATAACAACTGCTGCTCAGAGATCCTTGTGAACCAGTACAAAATAATAATGCTGGCATAGAGCCATAAGGTGATCAATGACTACTGGGATAAGGACAGCCTCAGTATTTTAATGTTTTGTGTAGGTTTGGGATCTCAAAAGAGGTCATTACAAATCCTATTTCATGATGGAAAAGTCAGGTAAAACTGTTACCAAACCAGTCATCAATCTGATATTTAAAGTTTTTTAGGATTTTTGAATTTCTAACCTATATTATTAAAGTATTTCATGGTTTACCAGTTATGTATTGAAAAAAATGAACCCCTTTGAACCAGAGGAATTTGTCAGTAAGCATTAACACGTTATAATGCTCTGTTTCTTTACCATTTGTTGAGAACTATATTCTTGTTGTGGCTTGCAGGGAAATGTACTTCAAATATATTTGGAACATGTGTACACACAGATAAAAACCACCCTTGCGCAAGCATTCCTTTACAGAATGCAACTCCAACTTCTTCAGCCTTTACATGTCACTACATGTTTTGACTGGCAGAATGTCTTGTATACATCTTTGTATTTTCTCTTGTTATTTTTGTTTTATTTTAACTGACTCATAGATAAAGTCATGTCCTAAATACAAAATCATGTCCCATATTCTTCTGTGCTTTTATTAGACTAATATATAAAGAAAATAAAACATAGACATATTTATGTCTATAGGAAATTGTTGTCAAGATGGTTTTAACAGTACTAAAACACCCATCCACCAGTATGATATGAACAGCAAAGTCCAACATATCTATTTCAAAAACTTCAAAATGCTTAAAGCACAATGGAATTATGTCAAATTATTGTTTGAGGAGTCCACATGTATTACTATACTTCCTGTTACTACTAAAGCTTACACTATTGATATTAGCCAAAAGAAACAGCAGATCCAAATAGGTCTGCAAAAAACAACACATTGATCACCTGGGCAAATATTTTAGCTGTTTTATCAGCAGCAAATTCAGTCATCCATCAGTTTGAAAATTTAGGCATTATTAACGTAAAAGATTTATACAGAAACAATCCCAAGACAGACTCATGGGACACTCCCATTCAAATTACAAATAGGCCTGATGTAATCCTTCAAAAATGTATGCATGGGTGTCGGTTTTGTAACCAAATTTTTATTCACCTAGCAACGTATGATTTATATTCCAGTCTTTAACTATAGATATAATTTCAAAGTGAGGGACTAACTCAATAAGCCTTTACAACATTTCTGTAAAAGAATAGCAATTTTGCTAGACTCTTCCCTGAATGAAACTTAGCCAATCAATGTTCCTAATTTGTATATTAGGTAGCTGCATCAATTTTGTAATACCATCTCAGCCACTGGCAGTGTAAGTCTTGACTCTAAATGATTGCCACTGTTGAAGTGACACCCCAACCTCATGTGTAAAAATGGGAAAAGGGAGCTGTGGATAGATGGATCTCAGAATATTTAACATATAATGCATGTGATGCTAAAAGGCTTGTAATTTTCTGGCAATGTGGCCCCTCTACCATTGCAAATTGGTGCAATGTTAGTTAATTTCCAAATACAAGAGATACCCACTTTTTCATGCACACCTGAAAAAGAAAAGTCATATAGTCACAAATGCTATCCTTTATTTGATATAGAAAATTAACATTAAGGTTATTTCTATTGGATTTCAGGGTTAAAGGGTTCTGTAAATCCATTAATGCCATCTGCTGGTTGACCACCAAATGTACTGCAATCATATTTTAAACCTGTGAAACATAAATCCATTTGGAGACTTTGTTGTCATGAGGTATTGACATTTTACAGACATCGTCCTCATCAAGAATAACCAAGATTCATTATTTTAACATGCTACATATTCTCACATTTCGCAGGTAACTCCTTTCAAGTAAGTCTGAAATACATTGTCCATGGATCAATGACTATATCAAGACACCCAATTCCAGTATAACTGTCAAACAGTTAAATCAAAAAGATGGTTAAATAACTGGCCAAAAAAAAATCCTAAGCAAACCTAGTACCTTGAATAATATAAATCTTTATCTATCACTGGTACTCCTTAACTCTTTAGTATGCGCTAATCGTGCTTGTCACACAAAGATACACACAGTATGTCTTTGTATCTTTGCTCTGATAAAAGACACACAGTCACTCATGCTCCCAGATGCTTACACCTAGCTCTAGACTTAACAGCCTTAGGGAGACTTTTCAATGTGCCTTCCCTTAAACAATTAGCTTTCCCTTCCAACCATGCCAGAATAGGAGAAATAAGAATGGGAGGAGGTAATACACCTCCCTCCATCCCAAGGAAGCAGCACATAACACAGCTAGGGCAATCAATCGTAAATGTAAAATAAAATAAAGAGATGCAGTAAATATTTGTCATAGGTTAGTACTAGGCTGACTGCCATTGCAAGCCATTTTCAGCCTAACCAATTATCCCTTGTGAGACTCAAACCCTACACCTTGTGTTTGTAAGGCAAACACCATAACCATTAGGCCACCCTCCCACGTCATGGTACCTTTGTTTCCTGACTAGCAAAATAATACAACAGCATCAGTCAAAGTGCTATGGCAAATATGAAATCCAGATGGGAAGGTATCATTGAAGCCATTAGCAATGAAATAAACACAAATTGTGTATAAACAATCTTTCCAATAACCTTACTCACAAAAGGAAGGTTAGTGATAGGGCAGCAGCTGTTAAAGATGTTAGGGTCCAGTGATTGTTTCTCAAGGATGGGCGATAACAATAGCTTCCTTGAAGATGAAAGGATAAACTCAGAACCATAATAAGGAATCTAAAACCTGAACTATCACTGGACCAAGAAGATCAATTCTGGTCTGGACCAGTCTAGATGGACAGGGGTCTAGCCCACAGGTTGAAGACTGTATATCTGATATAACAGTTAAGAGCTCATCAAGCAGAACAGTAAATGGCACAGACCACAGATGATGATCCTTTGGAATCAGATGGTGGTAGTGTAAATCTAATTGCAGCAGTCTTGTCAGTGAAAAACTTATGAGCAGATAAAGTACTACAAAGAGAGGCAGGCTGGGCTACACAGTTCTCTACCATGTATCTGGTCAATTAGCCACTGTCTAGAGATGTCTAAAGAGATGATCGGCCTCCATATGGAATATCTCAGCCTGGAATGTAAGTTAAGTGCTTATCCAGATCAGGTTTGCTGTTCCGCAGAGCCAGACAGTACCACTGACTCACAGCCCATGCACTTCCCTCTGAAATGCCTGTGGTAAGTGAGTTACACAACTAAGTATTTCAGAGAATCACTCGAATGAGTAAACTAACATGACCAGCTGAGTTAATTAGTATGGTCAAAATGTCACCTCACTACAGGAGATGAAACCATGCTCAAATCATGGCTCATGCCTCCTGCTAGAGACTGGAGTATATTACTTGGGACAAGAAAGTCAAATGATGCAGACAGTGACTTATTATAGCCTCCTACTGCAGCATCAAGGGAAGAGTCACCAACCACTGACATGAGCTGAAGAGGCACAGAAGAAAAATGTCAGAAGTATTACAATAAGCAACACAAAACTCCTTCAGCACAAGATAGGGGAATGATATTCTGGGAGCTCCAGGGCAAAGTGGTCAAGGAAGTGGACGGATTTCAAGAGAGGAGTCTTCGAATCCAATAGAAAATCAAGTCCAAAGTATAACCTAATGTATGTGTGGTAAGAGTAATGACCTGAGCAAATACAAAACCCTTCATAATACAACTGAACTCCTTAATGAAAGTCATTGGCTTTTCAATGTGCCAGACAGTTAATGCACCACACAGTCAAGAATATCAGACAGGGTAGACATTTTCGGAGATGTAGCCTGCCAAGTAGTGTTGTGGGATTGGATGATGCAGGAGATGATCTCTCCATCCCTGAAAGGATCATTATTTTCATGATAATGCCACCTTGAAGGACATTAATGCACTTATATAAAAGGCTGTTAGTTAAAGTGTTTTGTACTTGTTTTATTATGCATGTGTATGTGTGTGTGTTTGTGTGTGCGTGTGTATGCATGGCTGTATATAAATATGTTTATATATATATATATGGATTTGTATCACTTCACTGAAAGACCATTCCACTGACACCCATTTCACTGAGACCAAATCACCTAAAGTCCATTTCACCTAAAATTAATTTCACCTAAAACTCATTAAAGTGACAAGTAGTACTCTAAGGCAAATCAAAGGTATATGTCCTTTTTGCCACTGTAGTGTGATCCTGGTGTTAGTATGTTAGCAGTATGACTGGTATAGGGAGAGAGCTAGCTGATATGATGGACAGAAGGAAGGTTGGTATATTGCGTGTGCAAAAGACCAGATGGAGGGATAGTAAGGCTAGGTGTATTGGAGGTGGGTTCAAAATGTTTTATCATGGTGTGGATGGGAGGAGAAATGGCGTAGGAGTTATGTTGAAGGAACAGTACGCAAAGAGTGTTTTGGAGGTGAAATGAGTGTCGGATAGAGTGATGTTTATGAAGCTGGAAATTGATGGTGTAATGATGAATGTTGTTAGTGCATATGCTCCACAAGTTGTGTGTGCAATGGATGAGAAAGAAAAATTTTGGAGTGAATTGGATGAAGTGGTGATGACTGTACCCAAGGGTAAGAGAGTGGTGATTGGGGTAGATTACAATGGGCATGTTGGTGAAGGGAACACAGGGGATGGGGACGTGATGGGGTAGGTATGGTGTTAAACAAAGGAATGCAGAAGGTCAGATGGTAGTGGATTTTGCGAAAAGGATGGACATGGCTGTGGTGAATATGTATTTTAACAATAGGGAGGAAAATAAGGTGACATACAAAAGTGGAGGAAGATGCACACAGGTGGATTATATCTTATGTAGGAGGGCCAGTTTTAAGGAGATTGGAGACTGTAAAGTGGTGACCGGAGAAAGTGTAGTTAGGCAGCATAGGATGATGGTTTGTAGGATGACATTGGTGATCAAGAAGAGGAGGAGGAGTGTGAGGGCAGCACCAAGGATCAAATGGTAGAAATTGAAAAAGGGTAATTGTGAGGTGGAGTTCAGGGATGAGTTAAGACAGGCACTGGGTGGCAGTGAAGAGTTACCAAATAGCTGGGTAACTACAGCAGAGCTAGTAAGGGAGACGGCTAGAAAGGTGCTTGGTATCACATCGGGACAGTGGAAGGATGACAAGGAGACCTGGTGGTGGAATGTGGAAGTACAGAAGAGTATTCAGGCAAAGAGATTGGCAAAGAAGTGGGATTGTCAGAGAGCTGAAGAACGTAGACAGGAGTATAAGGAGATGAGGTGCATGGCAAAGAGAGAGGTGGCGAAGGCTAAGGATAAGGCATATGAAGAGTTGTATGAAAGGTTGGACACTAAGGAGGGAGAAAAGGACCCGTACCGATTGGCTAGACAGAGGGACCGAGCTAGGAAAGATGTGCAGCAGGTAAAGGTGATAAAGGATAATGAGGGAAACATACTCACAAGTGAGGAGAGTGTGTTGAAGAGATGGAAAGAGTACTTTGAGGGGTTGATGAATGAAGAGAATGAGAGGGAGAGAAGGTTGGATGATGTAGGGATAGTGAATCATGAAGTGCAATGGATTAGCAAGGAGGAAGTAAGCATAGCTATGAAGAGAATGAAGAATGGAAAGGCTGTTGGCCCAGATGACATACCTGTGGAAGCATGGAGGTGTTTAGGTGAAATGGCAGTGGAGTTTTTAACCAGATTGTTTAATGAAATATTAGAAAGTGAGAGAATGCCTGAAGAATGGAGAAAAAGTGTTTTGGTACCAATTTTTAAGAATAAGGGTAATGTGCCGAGCTGTAGTAACTACCGAGGGATTAAATTGATCAGTCAAAGCATGAAGTTATGGGAAAAAGTAGTGGAAGCTAGGTTAAGAAGGGACATGATGATTAGTGAACAGCAGTATGGTTTCATGCTGGGATAGAGCACTACAGATGTGATGTTTGCTCTGAGAGTGTTGATGGAGAAGTACAGAGAATGTCAGAAGGAGTTGCATTGTGTTTTTGTAGACTTAGAGAAAGCATATGACAGGGTGCCTAGAGAGGAGTTGTGGTGTTGTATGAGGAAGTCAGGAGTGTCAGAGAAGTATGTAAGAGTGGTACAGGATATGTACGAGGGGAATGTGACAGCGGTGAGGTCTGCGGTGGGAGTGATGGATGTGTTTAAGGTGGAGATGGGGTTACATCAAGGATCAGCTCTGAGCCCTTTCTTATTTGCAATGGTGATGGACAGGTTGACAGACGAGATCAGACAGGAGTCCCCATGGACTATGATGTTTGCAGATGACATTGTGCTCTGTAGTGAGAGTAGGAAACAGGTGGAGGAGACCCTGGAGAGATGGAGATATGCTCTAAAGAAAAGAGGAATGAAGGTCAGCAGGACTAAGACAGAATATATGTGTGTGAATGAGAGGGAGGATAGAAGAATGGTGAGGATGCAAGGAGTAGAGGTGGCGAAGGTGGATGAGTTTAAATACTTGGTGTCAGTAGTTCAGAGTAACGGTGAGTGTGGAAGAGAGGTGAAGAAGAGAGTATAGGCAGGATGGAGTGGGTGGAGAAGAGTGTCAGGAGTGATTTGTGTCAGACGAGTACCTGTAAGAGTGAAAGGGAAGGTCTACAAGAGGGTAGTGAGACCAGCTATGTTATATGGGTTGGAGACAGTGGCATTGACAAAATGGCAGGAGTTTGAGCTGGATGTGGCAGAGTTAAAGATGTTAAGATTTGCACTGGGTGCGACGAGGGTGGACAGGATTAGGCATAAGTATATTAGAGGGTCAGCCCAGGTTGGAAGGTTTGGAGACAAAGCCAGAGAGGCACGATTACGTTGGTTTGGACATGTGCTGAGGAGGAATGCTGAGTATATTGGGAATAAGATGCTAAGGATGAAGCTACAAGGTGACAGGAAAAGAGGAAGGCCTAAGATAAGGTTTATGGATGTGGTGAGAGAGGACATGCAGGTGATTGGTGTGACAGAGCAAGATGCAGAGGACAGGAAGAAATGGAAACAGGTGATCCGTCGTGGTGACACCTAACGAGAACAGCTGAAAGAAGATGATGATGATGATGATGATATATATATATATATATATATATATATATATATATATATATATATATATATATATATATAGTTAGGGTGTGTGTGTGTGTGTGTGTGTGTGTGGGTCACAGCCCCCCCCCCCTTATTGGGAGGTGTGGGCGGTGTAGCCCTCCCACCTAGTTGTTTTTTTACCAAATAATGTAAAACAAAACCAGACAACAGAAAATCCCCCACACCCCCTAATCATATATACTAACACAAGGATCACACTACAGTGGGGAAAAGGACATATCCCTTTGACTTGCCTTAGAGTACTACTTGTCAGTGAAATGAGTTTTAGGTGAAATTAACTTTCAGTGAAATGAACTTTAGGTGATTTGGTCTCAGTAAAATGGGTGTCAGTGAAATGGTCTTTCAGTGAAGTGATACGAATCCAGATATATATATATATATATATATGTATATGTGTGTGTGTGTGTACGCGCGTGTGTGTGAGTGTGTGTGTGTGTGTGTGTGTGTGTCTGTGTGTGTGTGTGTGTGTGTGTGTGTGTGTGTGTGTGTGTGTGTGTGTGTGTGTGTGTGTGTGTATGTATATGTATATGTTAAATAGTTCCTCTGCCTAATGTTTAAAATTGTTGCTGGACATATAGTTGATCTTGGAGGAAGTATTTTACATCCAAAATACAAACTATCTAATTATTTAATAATGTCTACACAGATACATCCATAGAAACACTCCCAACACACACACATACACACACACACACATGTATAAAAACGTACTCAGCAACTACAGTCACTTTGTTGACTGAGTACAGATTAGATGTCTCATTGCGATCCAGTGAATGAAAAACAGTATGCAGTGCAAGGCCTTGCCATGCCCATGCCATTCAACTGTCCCTGATTTTGCAGAATCTCCCAAATTTTGCCTCATATTTTTTTCTTAGTATCTCAAATATGTTTGACTTTTTTTGTAAATCATTGAGAATTGCAGTCAGTCAATAAAGCTAGAAGTTAGTTATTGTTTCAAATTTCTTATTGTTCAGGAAATGCAGGTTGATGAAAAATATCTTGCTCTTTTGCTTTTTAAGTGAATTCTTCCATATTGGATTTGTCCAGAATTCAGGACTAAAGAAGCTGCGAGATATGTGCAACTCTCTCTCTCTGTCACTCTCTCTGTCTCTCATTCTCTCTCTCTTTGACATACACACATGTATGCGCATGTATGCGCACACACACACACACACACACACACACACACACACACACACACATACACACACTTCTGCTTGCATTAATGTTTCTTTCCTTATTTTTTTCTTGCTCACTAAACCCCGCTTTTTAAGCCACACAGTGAGGGGAAAGTAAATATGCACGTCGTTGTTACTGTTGCTGCAGTTACTGGCAGGGAATCTGAAAATGCTACTGCCAATTGTAAACTCTAACATGAGTGGCCACGCAATGGTGGATAACCCTTCTGATTGTGAGACAGGCCCACCACACTTATACTGTACAGCTGGTGGTATTACCACAGTGGGCCATCTCTAATGGCTGCAAGATGTGTTAATGAAGCATTCCAGGGGTGTGCCTAAAGTTAACTAGCCATGTGGTTTCCCTTGAAATGCCTGCTGGAAGGGAATTATTCAGGCAAGTAATTCAGAAAATCATTCAGATTAGTAAATAAACATGATGGGCTGTGTTAAGTAATATGGTGAAAATGTTATGTTCTTCCATTTCTTTCAGTGGGATAGACCATGTTACAGGTATGGGTAGGGAAAATTAAACAGTGAAATAGAGATTTTGTGTGTGTGTGTGTGTGTGTGTGTGTGTGTGTGTGTGTGTGTGTGTGTGTGTGTGTGTGTGTGTGTGTGTGTGTGTGTGTGTGTGTCTGAGACAGACTGGGTAAGTAAGTCCATAAATGTGATTAAACTGAACGGTGTCAGATACAGCGAGTGTCCATGTATGTTGTCTGTATGTGTATATAGGATATCTTTGAGAGTGTATGTGCAGGCATATGTCGTATGTGTGCATTATTGTCTACATCTGTCTGGGAGTCTGAATGATGTGGTGCCTGTGCCAACATAATGCATGGTCTGCCAGTGCTATTTACCTCTGAAAACTTCTAACACTGGTGGTAAATACATACACTTCAGGAACATGCAAATTATACAATGACACCCCCCCCCTCCATTAATATTCCAAAATGTGCATGCTGATTGGTCAGCATGCCCATTGTAAATCAGACTTATACTAATGGAAAACGTCCGGTCACCCAGACTTTTTCCATTAGTATAAGTCATTTTTTTTTCTGTCTGTTAGACAGCAACGGAGAATGGAAGAGCTCCATTGCTGTAATCTCGCTATGTTAAACGGGTTTAACATAGTGAGTTAGCTTTAAAAAAGGTAAAGGGGATCTTCCTTTCTCCATTGCTTTTTTTAAAGCTGTCTAGCTATGTTAAACTCATTTAACATAGTGAGACAGCTTTAAAAAAAGCAATGGAGAAAGGAAGATCTCCGCTGTTTTTTTTAAAGCTATCTCACTATGTTAAACTCTTTTAACATAGCAAGACACCTTTTAGAAAGTAACGGAGATCTTCCTTTCTCCGTTGCTTCCACACAGAGCTTTGATGTACTGCGTAAGCATATGCATGCACAGTACATCAGAACTACCACAGAAAACTGGACAGCTGCAGAAGTGCAGCACGGAGGCATTATACAATGCCATTATTTAAGAAAAGTTAAGTATTTTTTTTTCTTAAATGTCATTGTATAATAGCAATAACCCACTTCTGGGTGTGGGTAATGCTAGATTTACCCATGGTTGTCTTTGTTTGGCCACTCGGCTTCGCCCTCATGACCAAACCACACCAACCGTGGTTAAATCCAGCATTACCCACACCCAGGCATGGGTCATTGCTTATATATCCAATAATGAGGGCTTCCATATTTCTGCTAAACTTAACTGAAATGGATTTTCCTTGATTGATTAACATGAAACTTTTGAACACTGCAGTTTACTTCAGCAAAGGGATTCTTTCTGAATCCTAGTCTTTTTTGCTCCTTTTTTTTCATTCTGTACTTTACAGCACTTTGTTATGTTGCCGTGAACAGTGAACATTTTTTTTTACAGATGATACGTCTACATTAATACACTATTGTAGAATGTTTATTGTTTATTATCTAAACACAAAGTTATCTCCTACAGCAAAGAATGAATTCAAAAGTATATGTTTCCATGCTGGCAACTGGTATAAAAAGCAAGCTGAACATCATGCAGCAAGTTGCAAGTAATCCTGGAATTGTTGTAGATAAGTTAATGACCATTAATGACACTACTAAAAGAGAATAAAAGGAACTGAAATAGTGAAATTATATTAACAGAGATAGTTTATTTGTAAGTGCTTTTTTCTGTATATACAATTCACAGAGAATTCATCAGACAATAAACCAATTTATAAAACTTCCTCATTAAATACATTTTAATAAAAGTTGCATGCTCATAATAATATAATAAAATCCATTATACAATAAAAAGTAATTAAACACATTCATTTTATCTTCTTTTTCAAGTTACTTTTAAACTGTAGTGATTAATATAATTTTAGTATTTCAATTCCATTTATTCTGTCAGCTTTGCTGATACAGGAGCTGGTTTTTGTTAATTTTTTTAGCATTGAAGAAACATGGTTTAAAGTTTAAGTTTCTATAAAGGTCCCATGTTGAGCTACAGAAAAATGGGCCCACTTTTCTGTCACATCTGGAATCATGGAAATCTGGGCATCACACAAGGAAAAGAGCTCCAGTGTTCCTCCCCAAGGCAGGAGTGCAAGGCCCACTGTTCTTCTAGATGACTGCATTAAAGGATGCTAAAACCTGCCTACTTCTGCCATTCACCATGGTATTTATGCAAACTGTGCAGAGACCTACATAACTGTAAAGCCAGTAGTGGTAGGCAGGAAGGTGATATAAAGATGTTACCAGAGAAGAACACATTTACTATACACATTGTATGAGCTGGTGGTTAACAACAATAGCCATAGGGTGGTGAATATGGACAAGGATAACAATATAAATCAATTTAAATAAAATAATGTGATAATACAGGGCAGGTAAGCCAACACCAAGAAGCAACAAGACTTAGCAACAGCAATGGCATAATAGCCAGCAGCAACAGAAAAAATGGGGTGGTACTTATTTTCTGAACCTTGTATGAGGTAGAGCCCTTGAAGAAGCCAACAGTCTGATCAACATGTAATTTCTAAAATAATATCAACATTTTATGCAACACCTTGAGAACTACAGTGTGATCCTCCCATTATACAGAACATTCATAATACCTATAGAAAATGTATAAATCCCTATAGATTGCTTATATAAATATAAATATTTGTAGAATTGATTGTAGCTGGTGCTATAAATACTG
Source organism: Protopterus annectens (assembly GCF_019279795.1). NCBI lineage: Eukaryota > Metazoa > Chordata > Ceratodontiformes > Protopteridae > Protopterus > Protopterus annectens. Next base: position 1,040,947,387 of record NC_056727.1, on the reverse strand, counting down.
ATTTTTTTCAGTAGTAAGTTACTCCTTGAAAGCTTTCTGTGGCCGAGGCGCTAGAGAAATTAAACCTTTTTTACTGGTTTTCTGTGGTTTCGTTTTTGGGAAGAAGCAGATGATTCTTAGTTGTTCTGTGCTAGTTGCTTATATCCGTGACCAGTGATCCAGCTACAAACATACCTCGAATTTTTAGAGAGGACAATGGGGGTACCTCTCAACGTACTATGGATGATTTCCTTAACATCAATTTGGAAAGAGAACAAGACCGGTATGATAGAAACACAGCTAATGACAATAATTCAGGTTTACCTATATGGGAACGTTTTTTGGCAGAGACACAGAATAAACGAACGGATAATCCGTTTTCTAACATTGGTAAACGTTCTTCGGATTATTCAGCAGAGGTAAAAACCTTAATTTCAAAATTGAGTAATTTAACGAATAAGGAAATGGCCACGTTTTATAATTATACCAGTCTGCAGAGGTATATTGATCTTGACATTGTTCCGCGTGGTCTAAGAGCTATGAAGTTGCCTTCTGAACCGTTTGATGTTACATGTGCAGTTGATAAGAATTTTAAACAGAGATGGGAGAGAGCGGCACATGTGTGCTCCAAAGAATGGATTAATATTCTTATTGAAAGAGACATGGTCAAGTTATCTAATATTAAAAAAGACATTAATATGGTATGTGCCAGCATTATGTCTTCAATAGACAATGTTCATTTTGAATCCTGTTTGTCGGACATTCAGGATAGACTCAATATACAGGAGAAGAAATTATTGGAGCAGAAAATGCGTAAAATTCAGCGAGACCTTCGAGATTTTGAACAAGGAACTGCTTTATTTAGATCAGCCAATCAGCGTTCACGTTCCAAAGTACGTTTCCAGGATGGGGCGAGTAGAGCAAGGGAGAGAATAGATAGTTCACACAGCATGGATATGCCTACTGTGGATTGTGGTAGGCGTTCTGATAATTATGAAGAGAGCGATGAGTTTCCACCTTTGCCATCACCATCAAACGATCACTATTTACAGGACAATTTTCGTCCTTATGGCGACCACAATAGACAGCGAAAAAGAAGCTTTCCTGAACATGAACACCAGAAAGGGGGCCCACAACATCAATGGAGAGACTACAAAAGGACTAAATGGTATTAATGGTAGTTTTGGAACCATTATTAATTTATCTGGCTGCAATGTTAATGAAAATATTATTTCTGTTTTAAATTATGGCTTGAAGTTTGTCCCTACGGTGATACTGCGATTATATAAGTGTAAAATAGAATTATTTAAATTTATTAGAAAGTTACATTTATGGTATTATTTTCAATATCTTTCTACTGTAAATACTGTTAATCAGGATAATACATCTAGTTTGGATGAAGATGAATTAGAATTTAATTCTGTTGAGTTGAGTGACTCCTTTTTATCTTGTGATAGTGAATTAAATGCGTATTGTGTAATAGATACCTCTGTTATACCAAAAAAAAGCACTTTTATGCCTCCTGTGGTACATATAGGAATCAAACGATTCCAAGTTATGTTGAACTTTGAAGTTGAGACATTGCTTAAAAAATCTGATTTACAACATTTGAGTTATAATTTATCTAAAAATGAGTGGTTATCTTTAATAAAGTTTTCCAAACAGAAAGAGTTAGTAGTTAAACCTGCTGACAAGGGTAATAAAGTAATAATTATGCATTACGCACAGTATTTAAAAATGTGTTTAGATTTGTTGAATGATGTAAAAGTATATAGAAGAGCAAGTGAAGATGATGTTGAACATTCTAAAAAGAATTATATGTCTTTAATTTTGAAGGGTTTGAGGTTAGGCTATTGGTCTGATACTGATGTTTCCAATAAATTATTAAGTGCAGATACAGGCCCTGCTTATTTCTATTGCCTACCAAAAGTCCATAAAGACAGTGTTACCCCCCTGGGTAGACCGATAGTGTCAGCTAATAAATACTTTTTGCATAATTTGGGGGTTATTTTGCATACAATATTGGTAAAAGAAGCTAAGAAATTGCCCTCATATATTTAAGATTCATTTGATTTTTTGAATAAAATAAAAAAGTTATATGGTCAGATAAAATGTATTGGTTAACATTAGATGTTAAGAGCCTGTATGCCAACATTAAACATGTGTTTTGTTTGGAGGCGCTATTAGGTCAGATGGGAGACCATCCTTTCACACATTATGTGATGGATTTAGTTAAATTTTGTTAGGAAAACAATTATTTTTATTTTGATAATCAGGTCTTTCAACAAATACAAGGCACTGCTATGGGTGCTCCATTTGCACCCATGTATGCCAACATCTTTATGGGCCTAGTGGAACAGGATTGTATTTATACTAATGTCTTTTTTAAAAATCATGTCAAATTATACTTCAGATACAAAGATGATTTAATTTTTTAGTGTGAAGGAGTCATACAGTCAGTACATAATTTTACACAGGATACACAAGTTAATAGATTTGAAATAAGTTTTGATGGATTACAATATGGTCAGCAATTGTCTTTTTTGGATGTAAACGTATATGGTATTATTGGACAATATGTAAAAACTAGTATTCATAGAAAATTTGAAGTACCTAATGAGTTCCTAATGGGCACTAGTTGTCATCCTAAACATACTATAACATCTCTGTCTTTTGGGGAGTTTTTGAGAATCTCAAGATTATGTAGTGACGATGAAGTGGTTGGAACAGAAATAATGCGCACAAAAAAGATGTTTGAAAATAGATTATATCATAAAAGTTTAATTGAACAAGATATTGATAGAGTGTGTAATATTAGATATCAAAGAAAAAATTTAGGTCAAAAGAAAAATAATAGAAAGGATGTTATACAAAATAAAAATAAAGATACAGAAAGTCTTTTTGTAGTCTCTACTTATAATATTTACAGTGAAAAGATTTGAGATTTAATATTACACTTTTTTGGGAATATCTCAAGAGTTTTGTTGAATTGGAAGGACTAATTAATAAAAAATTGGTATTTTCTTATTTAAGGGGTAGGAACATTAAAGATATGATTGTTCATACTAGATTTTTTAGACCTGAATCTAGGTTGTTTCATCAAATTTTGGCTCAAGGAATGTTCGAGTGTGGGAGATGTAGTTGTTGCCCCTATATAGTTAATTGTTTTACACACATTAATAATATTTTGTTTAGATCTAATGGGACATATAATTGTAAAACAGAAAAAGTGGTGTATGCTATTAAATGTGGGTGTGAAAAATTTTATATTGGACAGACAAAGAGAATGTTCAAATTGAGACTTCAGGAACAGTTAAGAAATATTAGTATAAATAAAAGTGAAAGTCCTTTGGCTCAGCATTTTCATCAATACCATGGGGGGAATTGTGATACTTTAAAAGCCATGATTTTAGAACAAGTGCCTTTGGATGATTTAGATGAAAATAGAGTAAAAAAGGCACTTCTAAAGAAAGAAACTATTTTTATTTTAAAATATGGTTCTTTAATACCAAAAGGTTTAAATACGGACTGTTGTTGGAAGTATGTAATTTGAATGCATTGTGTTACTTTAAATGTATAGTTTTTTAAGTTTTAATTGTTTAATTGTTTAATTATTTGTAGAACTGATTGCAGCTGGTGCTATAAATACTGATTTTTTTCAGTAGTAAGTTACTCCTTGAAGGCTTACTGTGGCCGAGGCACTAGAGAAATTAAACCTTTTTTACTGTTTTTCTGTGGTTTTGTTTTTGTGAAGAAGCAGCTGAGTCTTTGTTGTTCTGTGCTAGCTTATATAAATAACCTTATTATCACATTCCACTGAAATGAATGGAAAACACTCACAATTCACACTGACAGAGATAAACTTGGATAAATGGAATATGTAAGGTTATAGTAATCATGGCCACACAGGTCGAAACCACACTCTCCAAAGCTAAGAATACAGCATCCATGGGACCAGATGACATCCTGGGCTTTGTAGTAAATGAACTACAAAATGAACTGGCACCTCACCTAAGTGTCATGTTTAGTCATAGCCACACCTCAGGCTTCGTGCCCAATGAGTAGCGCACAGCTACAGTTATCCCACTCTGCAAGGGGGATCCACCTTGGATCCCGGGAACTACCGTCCCATCAGTCTGATGAGCCTGATCTGCAAGGGCATGGAATGCATTATCATGAAACTTATAAACAAAGATATTGGCAACCTTCAAACACTGGACCCCACCCAGTTTGGGTTCATGAAGGGCCGATCTTGTCTCCTGAACCTGATTGACTTTTTTGAATCAGTCTCCAGAGCTGTGGACGAGGGTAAGGTGGCTCACACAGCCTATCTGGACCTCAACAAGGTCTTCAACACCATCCCTCACTCTGGAATCATAGATAAACTTACTAAGCTGGGCATAAATCCCTACATCACTCGATGGGTTGCCACTTGGCTTACTGACAGAACCCAGATAGTAAAAGTAGCCAACTCCAAATCCAGCTCCAGACAAGTGACAAGTGGAGTACCTCAGGGTTCAGTCCTGGGACCGCTCTTGTTTCTGGTCTACTTCTCTGAAGTACAGGCCAACATTAAGGGACTCTAGCTAACAAAGTTCGCAGATGACTGCAAACTGGGAGCCATTATTGAATCCCCAAATCATGTGGATATTCTACAAAAGGGCCTTACAGAAACAGATGCTTGGTGCCAGAGCTATGAGGTCAAGCTTAATGCCAAGAAATGTATAGTTATCCCCTTTGGGAAAAAACATGTACTCATGAATTACCACATAGATGGCAGTACACTAAACACCGAAAGTGTAATGAGAGACTTAGGGGCACAGGTGGACAGTGGTCTCACCTTCAATAACCACATTGCCACAACAGTCAGGAAATCCTTCTATGTGGCACACCTCATCACTAAGGGCTTTTCATCCAGAAAAAAGAAGGTCATTGTCCCACTGTACTCATCCCTCATTAGATCCATTATAGAGTACAACGCCCCGTTTGGTATGTACCTCACAAGACATCTGCAACAGCTGGAAAGGCTGCAGAAATACCTCACTAAAAGAATCACAGGCCTAAAGCAGATGCCCTATGCTGACCATCTAAAAAACACCAGCTATACTCTGTGGCAAATCGTCTACTCAGAGGCAATCTCTGCTTAACATACAAGGCCATGTCAAACCCTGAGCTGCTGGACATGCTCCACTTAAATAAATCCCAATCCCTCAGAGCCACATGCTCCTGGGATATAAACCTTGTCATCACAATGAACAAAACATGCTGGAGGGATAGGTTCCCGACCCTGAGACTCCCCATACTCTGGAATAGACTGCCCATACATGTCAAGCAGAGTGCCTCCTTGGCCCTCTTCAAAAGGATACTTGACGACTGGATAGGATATAGGAAATTCACCCCTGGGATCATGTCAGTCACCCTGCTAGACAGAGGTCCAGGGAAGTAAATATTGTGTGAAGAAATATCCAGAAAATTGTTACGGATAGGCTTGTATAGGCCCTAGGGCCGATAGCCTAGTGCTAACCTATGAACCTATGTGATGAAGGAGCCATCTTGTACAATAAATCTGGCTTTGCTACTCATAAAATTTCTTAATCTTACAGGTCAAGACTCTTCATGTACCATACTCTCCTGATCTACACCGATTTTCTCTCCATATATCTATCTACACATACACATGCACACACACACACACACACACACACACACACACACACACACACACACACACACACACACACACACACACACACACACACACACACACACACACACACACACACACACACACGTATATGTATATATATATATATATATATATATATCTATATATATATATATATATATATATATATATATATATATATATGTGTCTACTTTGTTTCATTGAAAGCTCATTTCACCAAATTTGAATTCACCCTGACCAAATCGCTGAAAGCTCAAATTACTGAAAACTCATTTCACTGAATTTCATTTCACTGAAGTGAAGTACTGGCACTGTGTAGAGTACTGTAAGGCAATAAAAGGTATATGCCTTTTTCCCCACTGTAGTGTGATCCTGGAGTTAGTATATATAGTTGAGGGGGTGTGGAGGGCACAACTCCCCACCTAGTTTGGTTTAATATTATATTTCACCGAAAGCTTCAAAACATTATATTTTAAACTATAGACATGCATACTTACAACACCAATGACTAACTCTTACAAGAAAACAATATATACCCAAACTAAATGGGGGATGACACCCCCACAACCCCCAATGTGGGGGGCTGTGCCTCCCACACCCCCCCCAACTATATATACTAACTCCAGGATCATACTACAGTGGGGAAAGGGCCTATGCCTTTTACTTGCCTCAGGTATGTTAGATCACCAATACCTAGATGGTGGAATATCCCACTTCCCCGTGCATTGTGAAGTCTTGGGGTAGTATATATATATAAATAAATAAGGGGGGAGGGTTTGCCCCTACAAAAAAAAAAAACAATGTTAATGTGTCTTGTTTTTGGATCCATGCAATGAGGATTTATTTAGGATGTGCAGCTGACTGTCGACATTTCCATTGTTGACCATTTGTGGTCAATGTTTTTGTTGTCAGCATTGTTGTGTGCCAACATACTGCAGTATATATATATATATATATATATATATATATATATATATATATATATATATATATATATATATATATTAGATAGATTGATATAGATATAAATACAAACATATGTGAGTTGAGTATGTGTGTGGAAAGATTTCAGCACTTTTGTCTTTCACCTTCCCTCTTTATAGATGATACAAGTTGCTTTGAAAGAATAATCCAAGTAGTATTCAAGGGTAGAACATAATTTTAGTGTCACTGTTATATATGGTTAGCAATTATTGCATTTAGGGCAAGTATATCAGTCCAATAACATATGCTACAAGGAAATATATAAGATACATGCAGAAATGCAATGTGTGTTAAAAAATCTCCATATTATACTCATCAATAAGAAAATGGAAATTTACCTTAATGACTTTCTAAAAATCACACAACACTCTCCAGTCTTTCTTTGCCGGAAAGCTCTAATCTCAATGTCTGTTTCCAAGAAAATTTGTTTGTGGGGAAAAACACTACACCAAAGCTGCAGGTATTGCCAGAACAGTTTCAGTTTGAAAATAATCCTTCTACTTCTGAAATACAAATAAAACTAGTGCAAGTCTTCAGTGACCTATAAAACAGCATGTTCTGTTCTTATACAGTACAGTGGCACACTGTGCTTTTATAAGGCAGAAGTTAAAACCGGTGCAAAACACCAGGAAGTATTATCATAATGGGGATGCAATACTGTCCTTTCTAACAGCTTTGAAGACCCTGGAAGATCAGTTAGTAGCTAAAGTCATGGAAGCAGCTACACCACAATGTCCTGATAAACCAGGAGGTGGATGACAAATATCAGCTGGGCAAGGAGCTGGAGCAAGCTGTGTGCACCTAATGCAAATGAAAACACACATCAGTACAGGGATATAATTGTTATGGAAACTGATGTATGTCTGTTGTTGCTAGACTGGTGCCTGAAACATTACTGCTCCATAGAGACAACAGTACCAAACAGGCAGATGGCTGTATCTAATTGGTATCAATACTACCTGAGCTCTGTGCAGTAATACAAATGGTTCTTTGATGTAAATGTTTAATGCAGCACATCTCCCAAGATTGCAAGATATGTAGGCACAAACACGCTTGCACATACATTTTTATTAAGGTTCCATGCAGTGAAGATGCTGATATGTATATCAAAAGGAAAAGCTGACATAACCTAAACCATTTGTGTATGTGCAGTGTAGATTTGATCATAACACAACTGTCAACACAGTACCCTGTTGCATGCAAAATAGGCACATTTAGAAAAAGTGAAGCTTGTGCACACTAGTCTATGGCATACTAAGACATATTTCATATAGCCATCTAAAGGATGCATACTGATATAAATGTTCCAATGAATAGAAAACATGGACAATATGTTATTGTATAATGTGAATGAGTTACTATTTAATGCAGATAATATCTACCATATGGAACCCTGCTTTGTGATAACTATCATGTAAATCAGAAAACATGTCTATTGAAGCACACAAGCTGACATGAATGGTGACTGCATGTGATGGTTTGTTAAAGTCCAGTTTCCATTATCCAAAAACATGTAGTACTGCTCTCCAATAGAAATTCAAGAAAACATGATAGATGGCCACTGCATGCACTATTCTTGCAATACAATAAAATCTAAGCATAGTTACCTTTGCCATCAAAATTCAAAACAGCAGAAAAAGGACTTCAGAAGGATGGATGTATTGTCACTGTGGAAGTGGTTTGTGCATGTCCAGCTATTCAGTCATTTATATCATCTTAGGTAGGTTATATGTGGCAGCGCCATCACTTGTAGATATGTAATTGATCATACACTGGACAGAAAGAGAAATTTACATGAATGTCTACAATCAAATAAGCAGTTCAGCACACATGCATGACATTCACATCCTTTGCTATGGTCCTCTAGGTCAAATAGATTGTGATGACTTGCAAGCACAAGAGAAAATAGCTTGCTCAAACCAAAATCAGATATAGGTGGGCACAGGTGTGCAAATGTTAGAAATAGCCTCACACACAAGAGTAATGAGTGGAAATCAATGCATGGGAGAGGAGTGTTAAGCTGTATGGTCCATAGACAGTTCCTGCTGACTTGTTATGTCATGGTATGCCTAGTGTTACTAAGAAAACATCAAGATTAGACACAAGAAAGTGAACCACTGTACCACTGTCTAGGAAAACACCAGGCAGTGACCCTTTACAGCAATGGCCACAGACATACCAGCTATATTTGCACTGGTCATAAGGTTGTCAATTGGCCCTGCTAAGAATAAATTACATTTGAAAGTTTCCACAGCCATATAACTGAGGTGTGTTTGAGCACCCTCACTAATGATTGCAAATATTTAAGGTCAGCATGTGTCACCTGCTAAGCTAGCTGCATTCTGAATGGAGAGGTTTTCATTGGACTACAGTAGCACAAAGATATTCAAAGGCAACTCACAGCCTCAGGTCAACTCATGAATCTTATTCATATCAATGACCAGAGGCAGAATAGCTCTAGCATCCCCAGGATGATCATCCACTGGGGAAGGACCATGTTGTTGTGTTCACCTCATCTGGTTTGCTTGTTGCAAAGTCCCTCTGCATCTCCTCACAATGCATTGCCATCATGCTGGTGACAAGAGATAGCAGGTGAGCACTAGTGTAACCACTAAATGTATGTGTATCTCCACAATTTCCTGTGTGCCAGTGGCAGCTTCCTATGTATGCGCACCATCATTGATGGGTGGCCACCTGCTCATGCACACTGTCAAGCAAATAAGCTGATATGCCAGATTCAACATTAGTATCACTGCTTACTCCAGCAAATGTCTGATCAACAACAGTGACACCAACATCTGTAATATAAGGAAATGTTGATACTAGTAAGCCTTCAAAAATCTGTAATAAAGACACTGCATGCAACCATTACCCATTCCACAATTTACTTGCATGTTCACTATCCTGTGTCGAAAGAGCTGATTTCTTCATGAAATCATCTTTGCAGCCACCAGAGTTTTTCATGATTGGTCCTAACTATCCTTCTAGAGGCTAACATGCATAAAAGTCTGCTATGCTTTTCACTGGTGTGCACATTCTTGCACATGCCCAGTGAAGGTTATTACATGAAAACAGTTTGGCAGAGTTATGTATAAGACCCTAACCATATACAGCATGTTGTGTACTTCCTCTCAAGTAGGTGCTCGCATTACATCTGACCAGACTGCCTCAATCTCCCAAGAAAGGGTGAGCCAATGTTGGTTGCAGCCTCCTACCTTTATCTGCTCAGTGCCTCAATTTCTGAGCTCCTAACCAATCTGGAGATGCATGGGTCATTATCATAGCTTCAATCTCATTTATTCCATAGAGCAGAACTATGTTAAATTCCCAGTTCAAATGAATGCTGCACTAATTATTAATTATATAACATAATGAATGTAGATTCACCTCTGCGACTTGACACAGCTTGTTGAATTGCTAAATAGCCTTGTAATGATTAATGGACAGTTGTCTTGGCAGCAAAAGCATATACCATGCCTATACGTATGTATGTATGTATCTATCTGTCTATCCAAGTTGCATGATGTCTTAAACACCCCTAATGTTGAGCTCTCTTTTGTTGACACACTTTGGTAGATAAAATACATGGTCAACATGTCCCCTGTGTTGAGGAATATGCCCTTTCCCCAGAGTTTGTGTGATCTGAATGTCGAAATAAATATTTTGAAGAGGGTGTGGGTTTAATCTTCAGAGCATGCACAGAAGCACATTGACATTTTGTTGTTGAAGTTAGTGCCATTGACATTTAGTTAATTTGATCTAGTTAACTAGATCCACTCACACACACACACACACACACACACACACACACACACACACACACGTGTGTGTGTGTGTGTGTGTGTGTGTGTGTGTGTAAAACAAAATGAAAAACATGAACAGAATTGTCCAGAATCAATAGATAATTTAACCTTCTAGATGAAACCACAGTGTGATTTTTTTTGAGTGAGCTTAATAAATGCAAATAACATTATCTAATAGTGCCGGATCATATATATATATATATATATATATATATATATATATATATATATATACATATATATATATATATATATATATATATATATATATATATATATGTGTGTGTGTGTGTGTGTGTATTTACACATGTGTATGAAATATATATATATATATATATATATATATATATATATATATATATATGTGTGTGTGTGTGTGTGTGTGTGTGTGTGTGTGTGTATGCATCAGTGCTATGAAAATATCATTCAATCATATTATATAAAATTTTAAATATGTGCCTCTGTGTTCTGGAAGACATGATCTGAATCATTGCCTTACTGTGTGCATAGGGGCTGAGACCATCAACTGACTAAAAAAAAAAATATATGTGTCATTAAGGTAGGGGAAGTACCAGTGTTACTTTTGTGGCATACCTTGTAGCTTTATTTTCCTTAGACAATCAACATATCTCCTTCATTCATGTCTATAACATGATAATGACAATCTTGTATGTTATGCACCCTCTACACAACAGTCACCCTGAATGCATTATCTTTTCACAGCTATTCCATCTGCTGCCTTTTTTCACCTAGTTCCAGGAGACCTAATCTGAAAACTGTTTAATATTTCAGGACTCATTAGTGTCAGTCTTGGAACAGAGACTGAATAAAAAAAAATATGGACATACATATACTAAGTCTGAGATTGCGATTTCTCAGAATATTGTATTTCCTCTGAGGAATCGAAATATAAGTTCTAGGAGTGGGGTGCTGGGTACTTGTGCTAATATTTCATGGTGCAGGGGCCTTGTCCCCCATTCAAGAAACAACTTTGATGGAGAACAATGATGTTCAATATTTACTGTTCTCCTGTATTTCAGACTTTTTTCAGAACTCCAAGGCTTGAATTTAGAAGCCTTAGAATTATAATAGGGAGCCCACAATTGAACCTTTCATAGATCTCTGACAAATACAAACTTCTGCTTAGAATGCCCTGGGATTCATTAAAGTTCCATACACATCACTTAGAAGGAACACGATCCTCCAGCTGTGCTCTATGGACAGCATTGCTAATCAAATATGCAAAACTGAGCTAGTCTATACATCAAGCAGCCCCTGACCAAGCCCAAAACACATGTTTGTGGCAACACAGAGGTAAGGCAGGGCTCATATACACAATGAAACAAGGGAATGTACACAAGCCTAACTTCAGTAAGCAATTAAGTGCACAGGATGCAACAACAGATAGGGCAACATTGAATACATAAATGTTAGGGGAATTAATAATACAAGTATACAAGAAAGTGTAATACATTTGCAAGTTAGAATGAGTGAAGTAGTAGATGTGGGAATTTCACAAGCATCATCATGAATATTGGAGAAAGAAACACAAGCAGTACATCTTCTGAAGGAAAAAAAAAAAGTGTCGTTTGAACAGACTTACAGGCAACATAAGCTGAAAATGCACCATGCATTATATGTGTCAAAGTAACAATGCAGAGACGAGGGAAAGCTCATACTTAAATTATGGACCAATTGAAAAAAAATATGGGACACCTGGAAATACTGCCCAGAGAAGTATTGATATTGTACCAACATTGGTTGTGGCAGCAACAACCTTTTGGTAAGGGTAGAAATTGAGACAGTTAATACATCCCAAATTAGATTGTAATGCAATTCACAAGGTTCTGCCACAGAAACAGAATTGCCACATCGAGCAGAAAATAAATAGATGATTATGTTGCAATGCATTGTTATAGATTTTAAAAATATCACAGATGAGATGTAATTTCACAAGAGATGTGAGGCATGTCATGAAAAATAAATTAAGATGAAAGTCCTTGAATACACAAGTCATGCTGAGGAATCCCACTAATAGTTGTCATGTCTGTTTATGTTAGTGTATGCCTATAAACATGATTAGGCATGTGTAAAAAAAGAGCACATATGAGAGTACTATGTAAAAGTAATGCAAATACAAGTGTACCTGATGTCAGTATTGTGTAATAACAACTACTGCATGCACCATTTGCCTTTATTATATGACTGTAGTTTAAAGTTTTTGTGGCTGTGTTACTTTTATAGTGTGTGTTTACTGCTCGTTACTGTCACACTTACCCAGTTAATACAGTATGACAAGCTACACATCTGAATAGAGTATAGCATCACGTAAAAAAATATCTTCTGAACATAATACATGGATTGCAACATGCAACATACCTTACTGACAGCTGTAATAGTATCATCAAGTCTTAAGTAAATTGTAAAAACTGGTAGAAGTTAAATTCAACAGATATACACTAGCTTTTAACAATGTTGGTATTCTCCAAGCATCGGCCACTACCTCCATTGTGAAGCAGTCAGAAGATCCATACCATCAGAGACAAATTCTTAGCATTTTTCCACAAAAAGACAAATGATAATAAGTATTCCACAGCACTGATTATGTATGCTAACTATCATGACAGAAGACTTCATTTTACTGGGCATGCACATAACGAAATCTATGAATTACTGGATGAACATTACCCAACTATCAAAGTATCACAACAGAGGTCCTATGACACTTTTGATGAACATTACTTAACTATCTCAAAAATGTAACAAAATATCACAACAGAGGTCCTATTACACTTTTTGTTTTCACTATGTAGTATTATAAACACCAAGATCTATTGAATAAGACATTCTTACTTGTAACCGTGATACTGTGAACAAAATAATAAAAGGCATACAACACTGGACTTGAATATGTGTAATGTATGTTAAGCTCCTCTTGGCAGATGTTCTAACTGATGATGCCACGTAAGGTTTCATATTACACTTGTCAGACAGAGCATACTTGAAGGGATAACCTGAGAATTTTATGAATGCATATGGCTTCCATTTTCTCCCTAATTGCAAATGTTTCCATTAAGAAAAATTGTAAACAGCAACTGTTTATCAGAAGTCAATCCTGCCTGTTACCACTCATTTATACACTCAGTAGTTAAACCTCTCCACACTTGAACTTCTGCCTATCTGAGTTTATTGTTCATACAGCTGTATATCAACCACTGATGCTACAGAAAGAATCACAGCTGAAATATCCGGTAATACATACTTGAAGAGATTCCTGAGCTGTCTGTTGCAATGGATATGTCTCCCCTAAGATGCTTTCTGAGGCTCAAAACCCTTTAGACCTGTTAGTGTTCATACAAGTGTGAGTGCACTATATCACCATCTGCCATTATTGTCTTACACATACGCATTGCCCCATTTGAAACCCTGCATATCTAAATCCACACTCTAGAGAGCTTGGTATTAATTGATTCTGCTACAGGAGACTTTAAACTACAGGTGTCAGAAAACACACACTTGAAGGTCTGACAATTTGTTTTACACTTGCTCATGCATCCTCTAAATTGGAGTTTGAGGGATCAAAATCCTTTTGCTATGTCAGTCATCACTCAAGTATTAGCTGTATCTTTTGGGTAATCAGTCCTTTCAGTCACTATTGTTTTGCACACATACATTAATTATACATCGTCAGATTTAAACCCATGCCTATCTATGTACATATTCTAAAAAACAGTGCATTTGTTGATCACACCACAGGTGAAGTCTTACTACATGTGTGAGAAGACATTTGAAGGAATTACATCATCACCTTATAGCAAGGCTGATGTTTGGGTTAAACTGAGTGAAACATTTATGGGTGACTTCCCCGGGGTAAATGTTTCCACTTTGTGGGAAGTATAAATACACAATCTGTTGGATAAGCCAGTTCTACTTAGTACTAGAATCACAGACAGTCTAACCAAGTAGAAACTGCTGTATTTGAATAACTGTCTATCCATGAATACACTCATGAGAACAATGTATAAGTCATGTATGCCACAGGAGAAGTCTTGCTACAAGTGTGAGACAGAACAAATTTGAAGGAATGACATCATATTTGTGTTTACAAGGCAGATGTTTAGGTTTATAGGTAAGTAATAGGCAATCAGTCTGCAAGCCATTTCAAGCCTAGACAAAAAGAAAAAAAAAAAAAACAATATTCAAAATTTCCATCTATCCTTAAGGAGGGTAAGAAAAGAAAGACTGGAGAAAAATGTTAAGCTTTAGGCTGCCTATCTAATTATCTAGGCTTACTTTGAAGGTGAAAATGTTGCTATTCTGTTTGACATGTAGTGAAAGTTTGTTCCAGAAATGAAGGATACATTGAGATATGAATGTCAGGCCAATGCATCTTATTTATCTGGTGATGAAGGTTTAGCTCCTTTAGCTGAGTATTTGAAGTAATACTCGTTGTGCAAAGGAAGAGGAAGTCAAATTGGATTGGATCTCTCATGTCATGGAAGGCTAGACACAGATCTCCACAGAGGAGTCTGTAAGAGACCAAGTACAGAGAAAGGATGAAAGTCTTATCTGATAACTAATACTTTTAAGGCTACTGATCTACTTGAGGCCTTTTAGGTTGCCTGATATGATAAGCTAAATACATGCCAAAAGGTGCATTATATTCAGTAATGGGTCTAATAAGATAGAAGTAAAGGGGAACAGTGTTTGACAAGATGGGATGCATCTCCTAAATGGTAAGTGAAACTGTTTTGTTTACCAAAATGAATTATGTTACATTTTGTTTACATTTAATTTGAGATGATTGCCCTTGCACCAGTTATTAAAATTATCTTACCTGTGATGGAGTGTGTGAGTCAGTTGAAGATCAAATAACAACACCCAATTTACAGTTGTCTGCAAACTTAAACATATGCCAGGGGTACTGGTTAAAGGTCTGAGAAATATAGACTAGATAGGAGAGGACTCAAAACAGAGCAGTGTGGTACACCACTAGTAACTTTTATTTGTTTTATTTTGCTTTCATAACAGATAACTTCTACTCTAACCACATGGCTTAGAAGTGATTGAAAGAGTTAAGAGATTCCTCTCCTTTTGTATGTGTTTCCACTGGGTAGAAGTGTACAATAAAGATCTGTTGGATAAGCCATTGATTCACAGGTTCATAGGTGTTTACTAGTCTAACAACCATTAAGGACCCTGTTAAGCCTAGCCATGTATCCCAAATCTCTGACAAGTTCTCCTACCCTTAATAAAGTTTGTGAAATCAAGAACTGGCACATTCTCACAAGAGATGACAGGTTTATACTTTTTATTTTTATGCTGATTGTATGAGTAAGAACCAATGTACTTAGCTAAGTGCCAAGCCCAACTGGTCTTGTATGTGGGCAAACCCACCAATTCCCCCTATGAATTTATAAGTGAATATTATGGTGAAATTCGTAAATTAGATAGGAATAATGCACTTGTGAAGCATATATCTTTTTTATGCTTATATCTTGACAAGGTTCTGGTTATACTTTTACCTTTTTAGTGTTGCAGCTGATTTCAGCGAGTATGACAATGGGAGATCATACTAATAAAACAGAGGAATGTGAAATATGATGGATTATTTTGCTTCAAGCAGATAAAGGATATGGCCTGAATCAGCTTGTACCTTTAAAACCACATCTGAAGTCACATGACCCATTCAAATAGCGTTGGCAGTTACTGTGGTTCAAGTTGTGTATTTAACCAGTGTGTTTGTGTTATATTTTTTATGGTCTAACAAAACATCCTTTGAGATGTAAAAGTGCTTTCCTACTTGTACAATTAAAGTTTTATTTGATTTTTAAGTCGTGCTCTTGAATTTCTCTGCATGTTTTTTTTTCCTTATAGCTGTAATGATGGCACACAAAATATTAGTGCAACACATACATAGCCTTGAATTGTTCTAGAACATAAATGTCCTTATACATGTACTGTTCCAATCTGACACTGCTACTTCCCACTCTCAGTTAAAAAAAACTCAAAAAATAATACACATGCACTAATAATTTGCCATCAATTGCCAAATGTGCTTTAGTAAGCAATTGTGTCAAAATAACAATAATGTCAGTGGCTTGTGTTACTTGTATATGGTATATGAGTTACTGTAGTCAAGATATAAGGAGTTCACTGTGATTCTATCTAGTTACTCCTTAATTTAAATGATTTTGGTACCAAAATACATTGTCCTTCAAGTGTGTTCCAATGAAAGGGTAAAACTGGGTACATATTTGCAGAAGACTATTAATAATTGCAGTATGTGTGTTTTTCATGTATGCTCTTAGTTATCTTACATGCTAAACACACATCACAAAGACCTGAAATTCATAAATTAGATAGGAATAATGCACTAGCTAAGCATATATCTTGTCACGGTTCTGGTCATACTTTTACTTTTTTTAGTGCTGCAGCTGATTTCAGAAAGTATGAGAATGGGAGATCTTACTAATAAAACAGGAGTGTGAAATGAGATGGATTATTTTGGTTCAAGCAGATAAGCGATATGGTCTGAATGAGACTGTACCTTTAAAACCACATCTGAAGTTATGTGACCTGTTCAAATAGCTTTGGCAGTTACTTTATTTCAAGATGTGTATTCAAACAGTGTGTTTGTAATTTTTTTATGGTCTGATGAAACGTCCTTTGAGACATGAAAGCACCTACCCACTTGTACAATTAAGATTTCATTTATCTTTTAAGCTGTGTTATTTGATTTTTCTGCATGTTTTTTTTTTTTACCTCTGATTGATTTTGCTGCCCTGGTGGATTCGATATACTTGCACCTGGTAATCTTTGCTGCTATCATTACAGCTATGTTATGATCATTACAGTAAAGTGTTCAACATATAGATCACTATTTCTCAATTTTCAATACTTTTCTAAGAACATCCAGACTTTTGCCTCATATTGTTGGTCTGTACATCTTAAAATGTGTGGTTTTCTGGTAAATCATTGAGGACTAAAATTCACTACATAGTAGCATACATTTGTGTTTAAGACTTCATATCATTCACAAAATGCATGACAATGCAAAACTTAGTTTATAAGCACACATTTTTATAATCTGTCCCTAATGTAGTTCAATATGTCTGTATATACCTTTAAGAAGCTATCCAAGGGCATGCACAAGTGTGTAAATTATTTATTTATTTATTTATTTTATTTTACATTTGTTAACCGGGATGGCCCGACTGGATACATGTCCTTTTCAGCGGAGGCCCGGGGAGAAAAGCTCCAACAGAGTTACATTGATAATTAGGTACAGTAAATGAGCTGAAAGAACTTAACAAAAACATAGGCTATTTACATACAAGTACAAGACTGCCATTACTATTTCTGAGATTACTACAAATGTAACATTAATAACATATTAGCAAGGACGGTAGGCAGTATAATGACATAGAGTTAGACAGGATACATATTTCTTTATCACAGTATACAAAGTACTTATCATCTTAGCTAGTTGTTTATGTTTTAGTTAATGGCACAGAGCTAGTCTGGGTTTGAGCAAGGACATAGCCAGTGTGACTTGAAGTGGAGTTTTAGACTATTTTTGAATTGACTTAGAGAAGTTGCAAGCGTGATGTTATTTGGGAGAGAGTTCCATATTTTACCAGTGGTGTTGGCAAATAGTGCGTCACCACCTAGGTTGAGAGATTTAGTTGTTTGGACAAGGAATCTGTTTGCTGAGCATGTAAATACTGAGCATGTGCGAGCCTGACTGCCATTTTGTAGTTAGATGTTGAGATGTAAGCATCTATGTTTGTAAGCTCTGTCAGTTAGCTACTATGTTTGTATTTAAAGATGCTGCTATCCATCCTGATGTGTTTGTATGTATTAAAGATTCAGAATGAAACCCTAAGCCTTCTTGTTTTATGTGTTAGAGATGAATGAGCGACATGGTGTCAGAAATGGCATGTCTAAAGGACATGAAGTTAGAATAGGCATATCTAAAGGACATAGTATCAGAAGGAGCATATCTAAAAGGACACGAAGTCAGTAGAAGCATACCGAAGGGGCATGAGGTCAGAAATGGTTTGGGTGAAACAACTTAAGGCATTTGTTTAGAAGCTGGTGGAATATACAGAAGTGGGTCATTCCTAAAATGTTAAAACTTTGCAAAACAGGTAAGAAATTAATTTCAGGTATTAAAACTTGCTCAGCGCTATTTCTTTTTGCATAATATGAGACAGGGCATACAGAACGCTCCAAATAAATTTTGCATAAACCGATATGTATGATATTGATAAAAATATTCGAATTGCTACGGAAAATGTTTGAAATAAAGTCTGAATTGCATAAAACAAATAAAATAAAGGGAAATGACTGCATTTTCACAAAGCATATGTATTTTCATATTAAGCAAATATATCTAAGCGATCAGAAGTGTATAAAGTGTTTGTATGTTTGCGCAGTGTTACAGTAAAGCTATTTCACTGAATACAGCCATTACAGAGCATATTTCACAAAATAAAGTATTTTGAAGAGTTTATTGTGCATTTGAATGGTGTTACAAGCTCGCAGAACTGTTTGTTCGTACATAGTTACAAGGGTCATATTTTCAGTGTGTTTGTGTATACTTTGTGAGCATGACAGTCAGATTTCAAAAACCCAGTGCACTTGTGTTTGACAGTATTATTGCTGAGAACCAGAGAGTGTTTGAGCAAGAATATAACATTTTCATACAGACTGCATTTTCTGATAAAGATGACCAAACAAAGGCATTTATTCTGCTTAATTTAGCTAAGTCAGAAGCCATAGAAAGGAAATGTTCATTTGTGTATGCACCTGCTATCTAAACAGGAGAGGGAGAAACTATCACAGTGTTGTATCAGTTGAGTGAAGGGAGGGCCCTGAGTCCTTATAATGTAAATTTAGAGAAATGTGTAACCCCCAGACAAATGTTACAATGGAAAGGCACTTATTTTACACAAGGGATTGAAAGCCTGGTCAGACTTTTGCAGCATATATATCTGACCTGAGAAGCAAGGCTAAAACATGCAGCTTTAGTGATTTGAGGGATGAGTTGATAAAGGACAGACTTGTGTATGGCATAAAAGATGACACAGTCAGAAAGATTTTGTTACATGACAGTGATTTAACTTTGAATAAGGCCATTGAGATTTGTCAGATATATGAGCTCACAGAAAAGCACACAGTTATGCTTACAAATGAGAGCAGCTCTAGAAGACACAGTGATAAAGCTCATGTTGATAGTATGCAGCACGTTATTAAGGGAAAAAGGCCCAAGCATGTGGCAGCAACTGTAACCTCTGCAACTCTCACTGGCAAACCTCAGAACTTTCTAACAAATTCCAGGCTTCGCACAGTCTCAGTGAAGCATAAGAGTGAGTCAGCAAATTCAAAGCATGGACACCTACCCAGTTTCATTGCCGACTGTTGCAATTGTGGTGGAACACCAAATCCAATGCCATAAAAAAGTTTTTATTACAACAAGCAAAGCTTTCGGGTAAACCACCCTTCTTCAGTGCTAAAAATTCACAATAAAAATACTGACTTTAAATATGAGCAGATACAATCACATGATCACAGTCAGCCTATCCCAACCCCTCCCCCAGCTCATTGTTCTATGTGGGTACAACCATCAGAAAAGTGAAAGAACGAATTGTTGAGCATGAGTCTGACATCCATAGAAATATACAGACTAATACGTTAAGCAAACACATTATGGACAATGGTCCTGAGCACTATTTTAAATTTAGGGCAATGGATGTAGTAATACAAGAGGCCAGAGGTGGTGACATAAATAATATATTGGAAAATAAAGAATATGAATGGATAGTCAGGCTGCAGACGTATGTAAAACCTGGTCTGAACAATTCAGTTAGTATAAAATCTGTATTAATCAGAAGACAAATGCAAAACCTTTGAATTTTATTATGGTTGCAATATGATTTTAAGTATTTTATAAACGGGGGGGGGATTGGCTGACTCTGATCATGTGATTGTATCTGCTCCTATTTAAAGTCAGTATTTTTATTGTGAATTATTAGCACTGAAGAAGGATGGTTTTCCTGAAAGCTTTGCTTTTTGTAATAAAAACTTTTTTGGCATTGGATTTGATGTTTCTATGTTAGTCTTCTGTGTTTCCAGTCACCACAGTACCAACTTTGTATTCTACATTCTGGTTAACTGTGGTGGAAGCCATGAATCTAAAAGGAAAAAGTGTTTAGGTTTTGGTCAACAATGCCACAAATGCAAGAAATTGAGTCATTTCAAAGGATTTTGTAAATCAAAAGGCCCACATTCTTTCATTAAAAGGGAACATTTTAAGAAATGAGTTGATAGGTTAGACTCTGGTAATTCTACTCTTTATGCTGATGGTGTGTCAGTGCTTCACGAAATGGTCAATGCGTAGCTTTAAGGGCAAAGAATGGAGTATTTTGTACTGTTCAGATAAATGGCAAACCCACAGAGCTCAAAGTTGACACAGGTTCCAAGTACAATGTTATGTCAGCAGAAACATTTCCTAGAGTGTGTAAAGGCGAAAGGCTTGATTTGCCAAGATATGTGAGATTTGTAGCTTATGAAGATGAAGAAATTCAAGCCAAAGGCTCAGTAGTGCTTTCATGTTATATCCAGCAGAATGGAAGATGCTACAACTTATTATTTTATGAGGTCAAGAGGCATGTCCAGTCCTTATTAGAGCTCAGAGACAGTTTGAAAATGGGCCTGCTTTTATTTAGCAAGGAAGTCCATCATGTTAGCTTAAAAGACCACTACTCTAATTTTTCCTAGCACATATTTTCTTCCTATGCTGATCTTTTCCAAGACAAACTAGGCAAACTTCCAGTTGTGTACTCCATGAGGTTAGACCCAGAAGTCAGTCCAGTTATCAGGCTAGCACATAAAGTTTCAGTAGCCATACAGGACAGAGTCAAAGCTGAGGTAGACAAAATGATGCAGCAAGGTGTGATTTGTCCAGTAGAAACTCCAACTGAATGGGTATCTTCAATGGTGTTAGCTCATAAGAAAAGCTCAGATGACATCAGAATATGTATTGATCCACAAGATTTGAACAATGTACTAAAAAGACCTCATCATACCATGTGCACAGTCAAAGAAGTGGCAGCCTTGATGCTAAATGCCACTATTTTTATGCAAAGAATTCATTTTGGCAAATTCAGCTTGACAAAAATTCCTCATTGCTCACTACTTTTAGTACTCTGTTTGGCATGTACAGATTTTTTGAGAATGCCATTTGGAAATAATTCTGCAAGTGAAGTCATTCAACGTGCAATGGAATATTTTTTTCGAGGTATCCTTGTGCTATTATAGTAGATGACATGCTAGTAGGAGGTCATGATGAAGAAGAGCATGACAGAAACCTCAGAAAAGTTTTAGAAAGGGCACATCAAGTGAATCTTAAGTTCAATCCACACAAATACAAATTCATGCTCCAAGAAGTTACTTATGTTGGTCATTTATTTACAAGTACAGGCTTACAACCAGACTCTTTAAAGCAAATAGCCATTCTTGAGATGCCAGCTTCAGACAATATTCAAGCCCTGCAAAGTTTTCTTGGCATGGTCAACTACCTAGGTAAGTTCATTTCAGACCTGAGCCAACTTTCAGCACTACTCAGAGAGCTGACACATAAATATGTATCCTGGTCTTTTTTACAGCAACATCAAAGAACATTTGGCATCTTGAAACAGAGAACTAAATCCACCAACTCACAAATTCTATGATGTTCGTAAAGCATTTACACTTTCCTGTGATGCTTCAAAATGTGGTCTTGATGCAGTTATTCTACAAGAGGCTCAACCTGTTACCTATGCATTGAGAGCTTTTACCCAAACTGCAATGCAGTATGCCCAGATTGAGAAAGAGCTTTTGGCAATGGTGTTTGCATGTTTGAAGTTCCATGATCATGTTTATGGTAGACCTATCCAGATCAAAATAGACCAGCAACCATTAGTCACTATTTTGAGAAAGCCAATTTATTCAGCTCCATCAAGACTGCAATGTATGATGCTGAGACTGCAAAAGTACAATTTCAATCTTGTCTACAAGAAAGGCAAACTTCTTTATCTTGCCGATACCTTATCCAGATCACCCAGAAACACCACAGAGCAGCACGAGAATGAGAACCTTGATTTTGAAGTGATGGAAGTGAGAAATATTTCTTCCACATGTCTTGATGAGCTGAAAGATCACACAGCGACATATCCAGTTTTATAAAAGCTTACCACTTTGTCAAGCAAGGATGGCCGTTAAAGCAATCTAATTTACCACAATAATTGCAAACTTATTTTCCATACAGTGATGCGATTTTGTCTGACAAAGGTATCATAATGAAAGGTCTGAAAATAATTGTTCCAAAGTCCTTGCAACCAGAGTACAATACTATCTTGATTAGTGGTGACTCAGGAACTGAATCTACCTAAAGAAGGGTGAGAGGACCAGTATTTTGGCCTTCTATGTCACAAGACATTGAGAGAGCACTTTTATCTTCTTCAGTGTGTAGTAGTACAAAAAACCACATCAATAGAAGGAACCACTTCAGCTAAACCAGATTCTGGAACTACCTTGGTCAACAGTAGCCACTGATATCTTCAAGTGGAATGGTCAGCATTGTTTGGTGTTAGAAGACTGTTACTCCAAATGGTTCAAGATTGACTTACTTCCCAACCTAGCCTCCAGTACAGCCATTGCTAAGATGCAACATCATTTTGCAGTGCATGGTAGTCCACACAAAACTATTTCTGACAATGGCATGCAGTTTATGAGCCAGCAGTTCAAAAGATTTGCTGAAGAATGAGACTTTACTCATGTCACAAGTAGTCCAGAGTACCCACAGTCAAATGGCTTGGCAGAACGTGCAGTGCAAATTGCAAAGCAGTTATTTGAGAAGTCAAAATACGATAATATTGATGTTTTCCTTAATCTCTTGAATCTCAGAAATGTTCCTCGTGATAAACATATTGGTTCACCTGCTCAGAGACTTCTGTCAAGACAAACCAGAACCATATTATCAATCAGTAGTCAATTTTTGGTTCTATGTGTGAAGAACAACAGATGAGTAAAAGCCAATCTATTAAAGAAGCACGTATCCCAGAAATCCTACTACGATAAGAACAGTAAACCACTCAATCCATTATGAGAGGGAGAAGTGGTAAGGATGTAAACATCTAGAGGTTATGATCAGATAGTGTCGTGAAGAATATTGGTCCAAAGCTGAGATCATACATTATAGAATCAGAAGGAGCAATATTTAGGCAGAAATGGAAGCATTTAAGACTGGTGTCCAAGCCTATACCACAGCAGATAGCTTGTGAGAAAGACTCTTTATCTCAAAGTGAGTTGTCCGGTGTTCCAATTCCAGAGGAAGTTCTGTAGGACATTCCTGTTCCTATGACAAATCCAGAAATTCTTGATACTAGTTGTGCACCGCAAGCTGTCCTTGCTGCTAAATTTGGTCCCAATTGTTATGCTCTGAGATATGGTCAAATCTCTAAACCTTGGAACAGAAATGAAGCAACTTGGATGTGAACACTGTGTTTTGTTTCCAAAGTATATAGTAATGCATGTTTTGTATAAAGGGCAATCTTTTTAAGAGGGAGGATGTAGATCAATATGTGTGTATATACCTTTAAGAAGCAATCCAAGGGCTTGCACAAGTGTATAAATACTGAGCACGTGCAAGCCTGACTGCCATTTTGTAGTTAGCTGTTGAGATGTAAGCACATATGTTTGTAAGTTCTGTCTGTTAACTAGATTTTTCGTATTTAATGATGCTGCTATCCATCCTGATGTGTTTGTATGTATTAAAGAATATGAATGAAACTCCAAGCCTTCTTGTTTTATGTGTTAGAGATGAATGAGCGACATCTCATTGTATGCCTTTGTCCCTCATCACTTTTGGCTTTGTCCAGATTTCTTGCACTTATAGGTGGAGAGGTATTAACAGGGATAGAATACTGACAGACTAATTAAAGAATAACAGGAAACTGGTGAGGACCGACATAACAACCAAGTACTTCAATGGGGAAAATGTTATGAGGAAATAAACTTCAACTAATATTTGATATATGTCTGGATTTGAACACCTGCCAGTCTTTATCAACATTCTCTAGACTTGAGCTTTATCTGAGCACACAACCAAGGATGACAGATTTCAGTTATTGAAGGTCACACATTTGAAGGGTCATTGAGTAAACAGACTACATGTGCATCAGACTTCATAAAAGTAATGAGAATTGAACATCTAGTAAGGTGTGCATTACCCCATGCAGCCTGTTATAAATATAAGCATTACTGACTCCTCATAGTGCTCTCAGTAAGGGCTAAGTACAGTAGCAATGGTAGATCTATATTAATGGTTCTAAAGAAAAATTCATCAGTTCTTGTCATAGGACACGCATTGTCATTTAGTATTATGTAGCATTGCTGTGCAATGTCAATCATCACACCAATGCTGAGGAGAGAAATAGTGAATTTTGTTTGTGGGTTATTTTTGGTTATATGTATAGCATGTGCAGCTGTTTTTCACCATTTAAAGGTGTGAGAAGGAGTTGATAGGACTTTAGTGAAAATAGGGAGTAAGCAGAGGGTAGGACACTGTGGAAAGATTGAAAGAATGTGCAGGATTGTGGTGGGAGAGCACCATAGCTACCCATTTCTTGACAAGCTAGTAGTACATTTATACAAAGAATTTGAGAAATTTGGATAGTTATAACATGAAGGATGTGTGACAAGAACTTAATAGCATTATGTGGCCAAATTGATAAAATCGAGTGTGCCATATACAAAGTGAAGAACTGTGTATGAGGTATACTTTTTTTTGTGAGTCAGGTTCCCTTTTTTTATTCCTTTTGAGAGAGAGGAATGTCGGGGAAGGTAGTAATGAATAAGAGGGGTAGGTAGGTAGGATAGGTTAGGTAGCAGTTGCAGACATACAGAATGTGCAAGACATACAGAGATGGTAATGGACAAAAAAGTTTGGAGGACACCCTGATTGGGGATAGGTACTGGATTTTGGAGGTATATTCTCATTCCGCATGAGTACAGGGGGAACCTAGTCCTCACCCTCTGAATTTTCACCACTATCTTTATACCAGACACCTTAGGCAGTACCAAATTGAGCAGCGAGATGGCTATTCACTGCAGAATTCATTCCAGTTTCTTAATGTAGGCACTGAGACACCCCCCCATCCATTATCTCCTCTACAAGCCCTGTCTGCTTTTGTCAGGTAACATAGTCATCACCACCACTGTCACTAGTCCTGGTGGGTACCAGTGTACCATATTCCTGGGCAGAGCTGCCTGACACAATTGGTGCAGTTAGTGCAGGAATTGTGGAGGCAGGTTGTGACCTAAAAGTGTTGGGTGCCTGTGTTGATGCTGCCACAGCCACCTGTGGAGGGATGTCAGTCTGAACTCCCATGGGCAGTGTAGAACATCATGCCAGTGTTCATTAATGTTGCAGCAGGAATTATAGTACAAATGGTATCAAAGTAAAACAATGAGATATATGGTGGAGAAGGACAGCATAAAAAATATTATAAATGCCATGTAATATATCCCAGTCCATGCATATTCTGTTTTAACTATTTAGATTTGTCACATCCACATTTGAATTTGAAGCCATATGTGTGTGTTATAGCACACATTAATCAAATGAATATTATGCACAGTATACACATAGTATGACTATTGCACTTATGCTTTTTGCAGTACAACTCATAAAATGTCTATGTGAACTGAATAAAATATTATTCTAAATTTGTGATTGCAAATTAATACATATTAACTAACAAGAGTGTATTGCTGCTGCTTGAAATTTGAACCAACAAACATCTACATTTAATAAAAATTTGGCTAACGCACTGTTGCAAGAACTATTCGTGTAGATATTTATGATTTTCATGTATAGAGTATGCCTACTAATGTATTATTGTGTGAAATAATTATGAACTGATGTCAAGAGAATTAATACAATTATTATATACTCACTACTGTTATGAAATTGCTATCAGTCATACCTGAACCAAACTAACGCTGTGCCTCTCTGAGATGTTTTCTGTCATGATGTGCCTCCTATTTCCTTCATTCTCTATAAAAGCTACATGGAACAGACAAAAACAAGGAGCACATGTTTGCTTTTGCAAGTCATGGCATTGTATTGTCTGGTAATGGGCTGCTATACTTACTTAACCAGGGGCAGCTCGTCCTAGCGGCCTGCCAGACTGCAGCCCTCTTGCCTAGAAAAAAACAAAAAAAATCTGTAAAACAAAAAAAAAAAAGAAAAAAAATTCACGAGTCTCGATCCTCTGCGCATGCACAGACAACTCAGACTGCCTTTACCAACAGTCCGGATATGGACAAAGAGGTACCCAGCAATCATTGCTGTGAGATACCAGGAATCTGTGTGGTGATGACTGCACAGAACGAAGGAGCTCCGGACTGCTTCAGCCACAGTCAGAACCAATGAAAAGGACTGAGCTGCTCTCGCGGGACTCGTGGATTACTGCTGGACAAAGGCTTCAAGTAGGTGTTTGGATTGTGGGTTTGCTTCATTCGCTGGATTTGGATTACTTCATGAAGTACCGGGTAGGTGTTCATTCAGTCGCTGGAGTTTGGGTTGGTGTTCATACTGCAGAACAAAGTGTGTGTGTGTGTGTGTGTGTGTGTGTGTGTGTGTGTGTGTGTGTGTGTGTGTGTGTGTGTGTGTGTGTGCGTAATGCCCCAGTTACTATATATGGGTGGCTAGGGAAAACAAATGGTGGTGGGCAGAATACTCAGGCTTAAATGCTGTACCTTGTATGCAGGTGTTAATGACCTGAATTCCCTACCCACCACCATTTGTAAAAAAAAAAAATTGCAGATTTTTGCCTCATATTTGATCTGATCTGTTCCTCATAATATCTGTGGTTTCTAAGCAATGATATACTTGATATTTGATGGTGCAGTTGAAGCATTGTTGCCTCACAGCTGCAGATTCTCAGATTTGATTCTTGGCTGGGGTGCCTTCTGTGTGGAGTCTGTATCTTCCCCGTGGGTTTGCTTTTGTGTCCTCCCATGTTACAAAGACATGTCTGCATTATTTCTTCCTGGGCCTCTGCTAAAAATTGTTTTTTTGTTCCAAGTCAGATTGTCCTGATTAACAAATGTTAAATAAAATTGACAGGCATTTGATATTCAGACTTCAGGTTTCTGAATGTTTAATTTCTTTCATATTTGATGGTGCAGTGGTAGCATTGTTGCCTCGCAACTATAGGTTTTTCTGGTTTGATTCTTGGCTGGGGTGCCTTCTGTGTGGAGTCTGCATCTCATACCTGTGTTTGTGTGGATTTGTCCCTGGTGTCCTGCCATTTTACAAAGACATGTGTCTGCAGTATTTCTCCCTGGGCCTCTGCTGAAAATTGTTTTTGTTCCGTCAGAAGTAAAATTGACAGGCATTTGAATTTCAGACTTCATATTCTTCAGAAAATACATAGTAACACAACCTTTTATTCTAGCAATTTTCTAAGTCTATAAGATGAAAATTTGAAATTTGTCCTTATTTTTGGGACTGTATTACCCCATTATTGGCTTTGTCCAGGTTTTTTGTGCTAAGGTTGACAGCTATGGCAAGAACTGAATTCACTGAATATGTTTGATGGCTGTATTCCCTCATTACTGGGTTTGTCCAGTTGTTTTGTGCTAAGAGGTTGACAGCTATGGTGAGAACTGAATTCATTAAATGATAGCCATTTAAGTTTCAGTCTTCCTCTCTTTCACAAAGCAGCTGATTTGGAGTAGTGGTATATTGCTCTGACTGTTTTGCACAGGGACCTTGGCAGTACAATGTATGGTGGTAACACAGCATTTTTCTTTCACAAAGCAGCTGATTTGGCATAGTGGTATGTTGCTCTGACTCTTATGCACAGGGACCTTGGCAGTAAAATGGATGGTGATAACACAGCGTTTTATTCTAGCAACTTTCCAAGATTATACAAGCAATGTTTAATGTGTCCCTGTTTTTTGGCCTTTTGACCCCCCCCCCCAATAAATTTTGCTTTTTCCAGATTTATTGTGCTGCAAAGTTGAGCTGCAGTTGGGTATTGAGTAGATTTTACAAGGAGCTGAGAGCTGCAGGGGAAGAGAAGTTTAGTGCTGCTTATGCTAAATCAGCTTGCATTGGTAATAGCACAACAGGTTTTTTACTTGCGTTTGATGTAGAAGGTTGTTGGTTCTACTCCCGCAAGGGGTGAATGCTGCCGTACTGAAAAAGTTAAGATACTAACTATGCGCCTGTTATCAGTTTGACATCCATTTCCTATTGCAATATTACTAGCTTATCATTTTTAATGTAATATAGGCAATTTATTCCTCAGGGGCATCAGACACTTTATTTTTTGATGAAACCATGAAATATAAAGGTGTTTGCTAGCAGCAACCTCTTCATTAGTTACAGATTTATTTAATGTGGAATTATTTAGATGACTTTTTTACTTCTTCAGAGGTTGTGCATATTTACTGATAATGGTGGACTGTAGAATTGTGCATATTTACTGATAATGGCGGACTGTAGAAGTTTGAGTAGACTTTTATGATGGAAATGTTCTGAACTGGGCAGTTTTGTCATTATGGGTGCATGCATTTTGTTTCATTGTTTACTGGAAGGATGTTCTGAATTGGGCAGTTTTGTCATTACTGGTGCATGCATTTTGTTTCATTGTTTACTGGAAAAATGTTCAAAACAATAGGAAGGTGTATCAAAGAACACATGTATGTTTCATATGCAAGGGGCCTATGATTTGAAAAAAGTCCAGAATTAATCTTTATCTGCCACTGGTAAAATGTATTTTCTTTGAATGTGGGTTTCAATGCTGTTTCAATGACTGTGAGTTTCAAGGGCAGAGAAGTTTTAATGCTAAGTTTGTTTAGCAGATGTCTTAGTGTTTGTGCTGTAAAATACAAAATAAAACTTTCAAATGAAGTCCAAATTATCATAGAAGTAAATCAGTATGCACATTAGTGTTTATGGTAAATGGAGTGAAATAGCCAAGTAATGGATCATTGGAATGGCTGCAGGGGGAGGCTCCATTCGACCATAATTTTGTGAGGGGGAAGGGCGGCAAACTTAAAGACAGCTCCAGCTGAACTATACCTCCCAACTCTCCAGATTTTCAAAGAATGAATATATTTTTGCTTCTTATTTTTGGTTTGTTCCTCATAAAATTTGTGGTTTTCTGGCAAATCATTTAGGAATTAAGTCACTAAATAATGACACACTGAGTTTCAGACTTCATAACCTTCAGAAAAATGCATTCTAAAGGAAGATCTGTTGTTCTATCAACTGTCTCAGTTTATACAAGAGCCATTTTAGTACTGTTTATATGTTCTCCCGATATATTTGACCTTGTCCAGATTTATTGCATTAACAGGTTGAGAGGTACATGCAAATAAATTGCTTTATAGAATTAGGCATAGTCAAACCTCTCAACTGTCCCTGATTTTGGCTCAAAATGTTGCTCTTCCCCCTAATAATCCCTCCACAAAATAGCAATTTTGGAAGAAAACATGGAGAGTTTACAAATAAGAAATAACTGTAATAATCAGAGTTATAGATTACTTTTATTTCAGAAATGCATGTAGATTCTTTTATTTTGTCAGCTGCTCAAGTTAGCAGTACTAATATTAAAGTGTCCCTTCTTTGACAGGTTCCTAGCTATATTGTGTGGCTATTTTATATTTTTACATCACATTTTTGGTCCATATTTCAAAAAATTGTGTTTTTTGGGCAAATTAGTGGCAAATCATTAAAGACTGAAGTTAGAAAATAATGACAGACATTTGAGTTTCAGATTTCATACCATTCAGAAAATTCATACTAATGCAAGACCTATTCTATTATCTTTCTAAGTTTATAAGAGCAATATTTTAAAAATTATCCTTATTTTTGGGCCTTTGTCCCACTTCATTGTATGGCTTTGTCCAGATTTCTTGCTCTGAGGTTGAGAGGTATGACAAATGTGTCAGGGCCATCACATTCAGCCAGAGACATTTCAAATTGTGACATACTTGTTGCACCCCACTCCCCCATGTAGTGACTTTGGAAGTGTCGAAGCAAGGCAAGGAGTAGTTATGCAGTGTAAATGTGCAGAGTATCCCCCCCCATCCAAGGTAGACATAAGTACTAGAGTGGCTTTTCATCTGTCCTTGATTTTTGCAGAATGGTCTGGTTTCTGTCATATTTTTTGTACTGTTGATTTATGCTTATTACTCAAAGTGCCTGTTGCTCTGTGTTTAAGTAGCAATACTTTAATGACCATCAGGTAAGCTTGGCTGAGATCGTAAGATGCAAGTAAGCTTTAATAAACATACTGTTAAAGAATTGCCAACATTGAAAGCCTATCTGTTGTTGCCATGTAGAGAATACTTAACTAGATAATGTATAAGCCTTGGGTATTGAAATGCATATGACAGTATTTGTAATAAAGGACAGGATTACATTATTTTAAGAAGCTCATTACACTTGGAGACTTCCAGTCATCTCTGCAGGCTTTACCCATAAACTAAACAGAATGCCAATTGTGTGGTCCATAGCCTGTACAGTAATCCTTTTAAGCAATGTATCTTGAGCTTATTTCTTGTTTGCTTTTCATTTTTTACTTTGATCATGTTTTCCCCATGAAACAAGTAGATAGTTGTCAGGCAGCAGGTCTTGTTTTGGATAAGAAACATATTTACAAGTGGGGGCATCAGAGATTTCTACATTCAGCATGTTACTTGGTACTTTAATAAAGCTGAATATAAATTATAATTAAAACTACAGTGCAAGAAGTGGTTGAGCTGAGTGCTGCTTGTTTTTCTTATACTTGATTTTGACTGGCATTCCATTAATGTATTTAAAAAGTAATTTATTTTTTCATGTCTCACAACCTTTTTGTTTCCATCTAGATATTAAGTAAGCTGTCATGCAGCCAATGCATTGAAATATTTTTATTCTTCTACACTTCATTTGTCTTGATTGGACTCTCATAATGATGGTATGGCACCAAGGGTAGTGTATTTAGTTAGTTTTTGTGGTTTTGAGCATAGCTCCTCCCCTTTCTAGTTGGCTGCACCCCTTCCCATTGACCCCACCCATTCAGCTGTCTCCTGCAGCCCCCCTTTGATTTGAAGTCACCAGCCGCCACTGTACTTAACTCAGGTGGGTTGTGGTACTGATAACATTGCTTCCATTAGTGAAGGAGATCCTGCTTGTGACTTTTCATGTCACTGTTGTGGTGATGACATTGTTCACTAGTGTGTGGAATGTAGGTGGCATTGGTGACAGCTGTGGTCAAGCTATTCAAAGTATAACCCTTCTACTGTGACCTAGTATTGTTTTCCTAAAGCAGCTGTCACCTATAATATTTAATAAGGACCCCAACAAAAAATCTTAAACTCCTCCTCAGTCCGCCTTTGTACTTCAAATGGAGCATTGCCATCACCATTACCTGCCATGTCTTCTCAATGATATCATGAACAATGGTAAGTGACTGGTTTCCGATTCACATCTTTCATATACTGGCATATGCATAATTAAAGATAAGCTAGAAAACTGCATTTGTGCAACCACCAGAAAGCACATAATTTAAATGGAATGAAATGTTGGTATGATTGTTTCAATGTCCATTTTAGGTGAGAAACATGGCACTAAGTCTTGGCCATGCGTGCTGATCAGTGAATTTACAAATGCTCCAAAGCGACACAAGCAACTACTGGTTAATATTGATATCTCAGTTGCATTTCAAATTATATATTGCCACCTCTGTGCATATTCCTTGGGATGATTGATAATATTCATAACAAGAACATTGCCACAAAAGAAAAAATCTGAAATTAAAATTTCCATGATGATTTTGTTATCATTCAGTGTTGTCTTAATGTAAATTTTAAGTAGTACACAGTACAGTGGTGGCACATACAATGTTAAAAAAACTTTGAATGATTGCACCTTGGAATCAAACCCATGTCAAAAAGGAATCCGAAGCTCTTCCTTGTGTGCATGAACTGTTAATGCTACAACAGAACAGACAATCAATGGGTGTAAGTTGAAGGGATTAGGTGGAAAGTGCTGCAGGGATTCTGTTAAATAAAAACCTTTGCTTCTTGCTAGAAGCTCTGAATGAAATTATTTCAATCCATTTCACAAGTTCTAAAATCAGGAGAAGCTTTAACAAATTTCAGAAAAAATTGCCTATAGTCCATTTTCTTCAAAGAAAGTATATTTGGATTAACGGTTTCATCTTCTGAACTTCATCAGACCCCAAAACATTATTAAAAAGTAGCTTAGGGCTTGCTGTTTTACACAAATTTCAATGAAAGAAGGAAGGAGGAGCAATTGGCATGATTGGCTAGCTTAAAGCCTATTTCTGATTGGTTTTGATTGGTGTTTTCCAATTGAATGGGACGATTACTCCTTAATTTGCATAACCTCTTCCTATAGGTAGATTTTTTTAACTACTCCTTTATCTGCTGGATTATGTGAAGTCTTTTTATTCCCGACTCAAATTAATCCTTTATTGAAAATGTGCATTGCCAGAATTTCACATTACACAGATTCAGACAGGCTTAGTGTAGAGTTAATTAGTTAGCACAGGAAGAAATCCAAAAAAATTGTATGTTCTAACAATTTGATATTAGTAATTTATAGTACTTTATAGTCTTTCCACTTTGGCAGTATATAGTCTGTAATTTATAATATAGATTTATTGTAAACTCTGGTAAATTTCTGACCCTGTAGCTTAGAAAACAGTTGAGTGCTGCACAGTTTTAACTGCTTAGTGGCTCTTTGTGAAATATTGTATAGTTTTATTTAAAACACTTCAAAGTTTTTAAATACTTATTTCAAGTCATGGGTAATACAGTAGCTTTTGCCACTTATAATCTCATAAAAGCTGGCTCTATTTCATCCTCTGATCAAGAAAAAGGGACTGGACTCTAATAGAGACACATTCAAAAGATCTCACCTCAGTCCTAGTTATCAATCCCATAAAAGTGGGGTTCACAATGATTAACACAGTGATATGCTATTATTACTACTTTATGTCTGTATCTTTTTATTATGACTCAAAATAAGTATTTAAAAACCTTAATGGGATGGCTAAATCTCTGCACATTTGAAATACATTTTTTTTGTTTTGCCATGGGAAGTGAATAGTTATTCAATGAAAGGCATTTCTGATGGATACCAATGTGCAATGACAGCTGTCAAGCAAAGGATGAATCCAAAAAAAAAAAAACATAAATGAGTGAGATGATTTATCAGCATTTGGCCCTTATACAAGTAAAATGTTGACAGTAAGGATCTCAGCATTCACAAAAACATCACTTTCTCTAGATATGAATATGTCACCTATGGCATTACCATGAAAGATTGGCATTATTATTTGCCTCCTGAATATTTACAAGTAATATATAGAAAGTCAAGGACATGTACTCTGCTTTGCACTTCTGACATTTACATTTAGACAGCAATACACTCATGTTATCACAAAGTTGTCATTTGTCCTGTCACAGTAAAATTCTTTTTGAATGTGATCATTTCAGACATGATAATAGTCAATCATGGGAGATTACAAACAAATGTCTGCAACACAAGATTGCCTGAATTCATTTTTGTGCATCTCTTCATTGTAATCAATTTGCACCATGAATGTATTTCATTTGGGAGGTTGGCATAATGGTTAGGATGTTTCCCTTACAGGCAAAAGGTGCAGGGTTTGATTTTCACATTGGGTAATTAGTTAGATTTAAAATGACCCACAAGGACAGTTAACCTTTTACTAATCAATGAACCTATGAGATATAAACTGTTTGCCACCACAGGCAAATTACAAAATGTTAATTAAAGTGTGTGGCAAGGTTCTCTCCTAAGTCAGTAAATGTTCATGAAGCCTTCTTAGTAAGAATTTTCTATTTGACACACCCTCTGTAAGTGTACTTCTTGTTAGCAAGAATGGGAAATAAGTAACTGAAATTGGAGAACTGCAAATGAGTCACAACTGCATCGCATCATCTAAACAAAGATCTTAATACGTGCTCTTGTACTGCTCAGGCATGTGCACAACATTGTGTTGGTGATAACACCATGTTTACCTGCTTACACAGTGAGCAGATAGAATGATAATGAGCTAACACTTTCTTAACATTATTAAACATGCCCAGAGAATTTAACTTACACCATATAAAAATAAGATGGTGCTATAGAACTTTCATCATGTGAGAGAAGACCGCTTAGTTTCCCAAGTGCTGCTGAAAAAACTGTTGCTGACTACTACAACCATTGTATTTGCTATACTTTTTGGAGAACTGTCTGAAAATCTTTTAAGGTATGTTAAGTTCTTTACAAGTACTACTTACAGGTTTATATTTTGATTACTTTTAGATGGAATGAGTGTTATGTAACTTTGCAAAGTCGTACTTTTGTAATGAGCATACAAACAGTTCTTATTGTAGTTTTGCTTTACTTCCATTTCACAGACATATTTGAATTTTGAAACATATGTATGATATTGTTACATCAAGAAACTGTTCTCTGCTTATACTGCTCTATTTACCTAGTAGAAGTATATCTGACTGATGTTCATCGTGCATACAGCTGCAGTCATTACAGATGGGTTATCCTGGTCCTCGGTCGGCAAGAACAAAACTGTACTTTCTTCTATATGTCCCTGACATCAGTATTCTTTCAATTCTGCAGTCATATGTTATTCCTTTGGGGAATGTCCATAGGGATTGTACAGATATTACAGTAATGAACTTTAGATATGTATTTTTTCACGTTTTAAATGCAGATGCCTATATAATTAGCAGTTTATTCCCAGTATAAGATCAGTTTGCAACCCCACACCCCCTAATATGTTATTTGTGTCTGTGATATATATGTATCATACATATTACATCGTAACTGGGATATGGCACCAAAATCAAAAAGGAAACATCAATACCATAGAAACTTCCATTCCCAGAGGTGGAGAATGAGGTCATATTCCAGACCTTCCATCTCCATGGGAAATTAATTAACAATGGCTGTTTATGGTTAGCAAGCACAATTTAATCAGTAAAACAGCATCACTATGAGTTATATAACCACAACTTCAAACAAATAGGATTACTTTAATAACAAAAGGTGAAGACAACATTGAGGAAATGCTGTCCAAACTTAAAGGCAAGTACAGGGTACCTCACATGGCTCATGTATTGTTCTTTCACTCTTGAGAAAATGTCCAACAGATGCAGTATGAGTTTGCAGACTATAGATCTTTTTACTACTAATGATGCACATCAGGGGATTCACACCTTCCAACAACAACTACCAAAGAAAACATTACAAAAACAAGAGCTTTATATGCATTCAGTGGTGAAAGAAGATATCTGCTTTAGGTATACACTTGAAAACTTATAGAGGTTTCACCCTAGATTATTATTACATAAGAGCAGTTGATGGAAATAAAATGACCGGACAATAAGCAATATAGGAATCTCCTAAAACATATCAAATTCAAAGTTAAATGCATACACTTCTTACAAAAATCCCACCAGGTAATGGAAAAACACAGAGGAGAACAGATTTGACCAATATATAGCAGAATGCAATAACAGGTAACACCAGCAATCCTTTAAGGGGTAATTGTCATGACTATATCAAGCAGTAAAAAGTGAGATAGTAAACTGTGAATTGCAATATTCCTCAAAGTTTTCTAGCAGTTAACACAAAAGATACCTGATATACCTCTGATAAATCATGTTGGTATGTTTAATACAGTCCATATTAATCCTTGTTTATTTTGTGGAATTCTTTAGAGGAAATTGAATACATAGGCTAAATACAAAATAAGGTAAGACAAAAATTGGGGTGCTTGACTATCTTTCCTTAGTAGGGACTAAACCATTCTTCTAATTTAATTCAGAACTTACTATCCCCAGTTACCAGAGTCTGAGACTGACAATATCACATACATGAGTAAAACAAATTAGGTTTTATAAAGCTTTTTATTCTGCAATAATCTTCAATGCACAGAGGAAGTCATTATCCTTACCCAAAACAGTAGAAATGCTTAGGGTTTAAGATGAGGCTCTACCCTACATTGTGATCTAATTTATTCCCTGTATTATGGTCCATTACATCAGATATTGTGGACATAGGAGAAAGTGGTGGCTGAGTATGTCTGAAGACCAAAAAAAAAAACAGATTAGCCGGAAGATACATTTTGTTGGGGGAATTGGCTCCCAAGTTTTCATTGCCAAAGATACACGTTTCTCTTCAGTTGCAAATAATTGTATGTAGGGTGCCTTTGAAGGACATTGAACTGAACCTGTGCTCTCTGTTGTTTACACATTTGTGTTGCAAGTGGATGGGGCAGAAGGAAAATATGCCAAACCAAGGACATGACAAGAGTGATAACATGGCTCTGAAGGGAGGAGGACTCATAAAAGATGCTGAACCTCTAAAAGTAGTTTTAAAACTTTGTGAGTGCATATTGATGATAGTCAGGTGGCCTTGGCAGAGGCAGAGAAAGGAGCTGAACCTGTTATTTCTGCATTATTCCAACAGGAAATATTGTTCCAGCTTGAACCCCATGCAATACACCCATATTACCAGTTAAGAAACTAGGAAGAAACACTTATAGATTTGTACTAGAGCTACAAACAAGTAATGCAGTGGTAGTGCCAAATTTTCCACTGGTCCTTAATCCTGCTACAATGCTAAGTTCTATTCTGCCAACTGCTAGTGCCTTCTCAGTAATAAATATGTATTCTGCTTTCTTCTGTAGTCATATACATCCAGACAATATCTGTTCATATTCAAATACCAAGGACAGTAGTATACATGGACATGATTGCCATCAGGATATATAGAATCATCTATTATTTTCTCTCTGGAAAAGAAAAAAAAAACAGCTAGAGAAAATTAAGTTCCGGTGTGGCTCTACTCTAATACAGTATGTAGACAATTTACTTTTTGGCTACAAATTCTCATTATAGTTGCAAACCCAATACTATTTTCCTGTTAACTAAACTAGCAGAATTAGGATTCATAGTTAATAAAGGGAAATTGAAATTATGGAAACCGCAAGTTCAATATTTGGGACATCTTTTTTCAGAAGGCTCTAGGCAGAACTTTACCCTAATGTATTACTGTGATACAAACTGTTCCATGCCCTCTGACAGTAAAACAACTGTGGAGGATTTTGGAACTGACAGGTCACTGTTGGCAATGGATTTCTAATTATGCAAAAGTAGAAAAACTGTTATTAAAATTATTGAAGAAAGATACTCCAGAGTTTTTTTTCCAGGCAAGAACATCATGAGCAAGCTTTTTTACAGATACAAATTTTACTTAGGTTCATAGGTTCATAGGTTCATACTAGGCTATCTGCCCAAGGGCATTTATAAGCCTAGCCCATAGTTATGTGGCTTTCGCCACCCCTTTAGTTTGAATAAAAACTATGCCTATCATTTTGCTGTGCCTCTGTCAAGCAGTGACACTGAAGTAATCCCTGGGGTATATCTGCAATCTCCCATCCATTGGTCAAGATTCCTCTTGAACAAGGCCAGAGAGGTGCCAAACCCTTCTACTCTTGGACTACCATATTATTCAGAGATTTTTCTTATTCTGTTGTAAAAGAAATATAGGGGTAAAAGGATTATTGGCACAGTGTATAAATGATGGCCTATTGCTTATTTTAGCACAAATCTTCATCCTGTAGTAGTAACCCTCCCCACTGCCTTAGGATGGTGGCTGTGACAGCACACTTGGTAAACAGGACTGCTGCTCTTACTTTCAGGCATGAGACCTACATGTCAAGTCCACATTCTGTAGAAGCATTGCTACTGAAGACCAAAACAAAATATTAATCTGCTGTACAACTATGTGAATATAAATTGTCTTTCTTAACAACCTTTCTTTACAGATTACCAAATGTTTATCCCTTAAGTCTACCTGCTTATGCCCTACAGCAGACAAAGGAGAACATCACAAATCTGTTTTTGTAGTTAACTATGTGCTTCTTCCTCCTGAATTAGTTGTTTTTGTCAATATATCCTGTGATCAAAGAGATGACAGTATTTTAGTAGCAACCTCTTCCATCTGTACCTAGGGCAGAGTTTTGCTGATGGGACAATTAAACAGAAGTGTGTCTGCTTCAATAGCTGAATTTACACCTATTACCGAAGCATGTAAATTAGGAAAGGATAAAACAGTGACAATTTTCACAGACTCACAGTATGGTTATGGGGTAGTTCATGATTATGTGACACTTTGTAGAGAAATAAGGTATTTAATCTCAGCAGGGATAGTCAATAAAATTCTGTTTATGTCAATGAAATATTGAATGCATTTTTATTGTCAAAATGACAGCAGTGGTAAATTCTGCCACACATAAGACTGATGATTCATGCATTTCAAAGAAAAATTGCTTTGCAGATATTGTGGCCAGGCAAGCTGCATTGTCTTATTCTGTTCAGGCTTCATTTCTGCAGCAACTTTGTGAAACTAATACACCTGTTTCTTTACAGGAATTGTTATATTTCCAAGAGCAAGCTGATGACTCTGAAAGGGTGAGGGGGATCTGTGATGCAGCACAACTTGGATGGGAGGCTGGTAGCCCCACACAATTTCTTAACTCACTTGGTTAAGGCCTACCATTTACCTTTTCATTTAGGGAAAATGCACTAATAAAACAGGTTTTAAATGAGTGGTATGCCCCTCGTATTTTAGACATCACTCAGCATTTTGTGAATAACTGCACTATTTGTTTAGAAAATAATGTGTCAAAAAGTGTTCCCGTGCCCAAACACCCCTTGAAAAAGCCATAAAAAACAGTTTGCTGTGTTCAGTGGGATTTTATTTAGCTCCTACTGACACAAAATTTAAATATGTTTTCATTATTAAACAAAATAAAACCAAATGCTGTAAGAATTAAGGTATATCAATGATAAAACAAGTAAGCAAATCAAAAACTATCTAAAGGCAGCACACATGACAGGGCAGTTTTTTTATTTTGAGTGCTTTTGCATTGGTCATCCAATGCTTCTTCAGACATTAAAAAAAATTCAAACATACATTCTGACATATAAAAGCAAAGAATACCAGTCAAAACATTAGAATTTGCATACATCATTGCAATACAATTCACAATATATATTGCATAGATGATTGAAAAGCTCTACTTCATCTCAAGTTATTTAAAAATGTGTCAATTTCTCTATCAAAAGACAAAACTATAACATTTGCCTGATTAAAAATAGCCAAGACAAATACTGATAAATAATCAAATTATTTTGAATGTAATAAACAAACATTTCCTAGGCTTATAAATCATCAACATGTAACCATAAACTATAATTTGTAAACCCACATTTCAATGTATATCTATTTATTAAGAATGAATGCATAGCTGAAATAAAGAGTTAACCAAAATGTTATACAAAGTAAATATTAAACTGCTCATGTGGCTCTCACCAATGATGAGTAATCACATCTTCCTGGTTCGCATACTCAAAACTGTGCTAGTGAAACCTTTCCCGGTATGTCAACAGAAATGATTGATGGAAAGAAAAAAACACAGACATTGACTAGAAGAATCGAGAGTGCACTGGTGATGAAGCAGAGTCAGGGTTTGGGGGATGGAGATCAGGAATAGAACAAAATAACAATCAACACTGGTGCACCAGAAGAACGAGCCCAGGAAATAACGTAAAATAGTTTATTCAACGTTTGCGTCACTTAGACTTCATCAGAATAACAGTGTCTGCTAAAACACCAGTATATATACTCTATACCAGTCATTAACAAATTTACAAATCAATTAAACAATTAATTAATTACCTAATTAGTAAAACATTTAAAAACAATAATCAAATGTTATATTAATATACATAACAACACATTTCAAACTCTCAATTTATTGTTGACTAAAAAACATTTAATATTTATCATATCATTCAGGCCTGGGGGAACATCTGCTCCCAGCCTTAATTGCCACAATGTTTCCTTTCTTTCCACCTTATTTTTCATACTACCACCCCTTACATCACTTTTAACATGTTCTAAAATTGAGAACATACATTTTTATGTGAAGTACATTTTAATGTGTGTCTGTAGAGGGCATTGTTAATATCTCTAGTCTTTATAGCATAACAATGTCCTTTTATATGCTTACTAAGACTTCTAGTGGTCATACCTACATAATAAGCAGAACAACCTGAACATAAAGCAACATATACAATATTGTTATCCAAACAACTGTATCTGCCATCTATGCTTATGATTTTATGATAATGCTTTATATTAATATAAGGCACCTCCAAAATATATCTACAGGCACTACAGCTATAACATTTAAACATCCCATTAATTTTATTCGTGACTGGAGGTAATATTAAAGTATCATCACATTGAAATATATTTTTAATAGTTTGATTCTTCTTATATACAAATTTAGGTGTATCTCCCAACACTGCGCTCAAATCATTGTTACCTTTAATTATTTTCCAATTATTTTCTATAACAAACTTGATATTTTCACTGTCCACGGACATCTCTATTGCACATCTTGGAAGACTCTCACCAGATTTCTCCACAAAATTTGATTTATTAGCTACTAACCCTTTAATCAAATAGGTGGAAAATCTTTATCTCTTCTTGCCCTAATATTAGAAGCTAATTCATTTAATAGCTTAATAGGATATCCCCTATTAGTAAACAACTTAGTAATAAATTCCATTTCTATATTAAAATCAATTTCTTTACTAACCATTCTAGAAGCTCTTATGTATTGGCCCTTTGGAATATTAGTTTTCATGAAATTTGGGTGATTACTTTGGAAATATAAATAGTTGTTTACATACATTTTTTTCCTATAAATCTTACTAAAAAACTTCATCTCCATAGCATTCCAATTTAGTTCAACATCCAGAAAACAAACTCTCTTCCCTATATCACCAATGGTAAAATTCAGAAAGCTACAACTACCATTCATTTCTTCCAAAAAGTAGTTGCTTGACGAAATATCTAAACCTTTAAAAACGAAAAAAAGATCATGAAGAAATCTACAATAGAATAAAACTTTGGGAAAAAACTTCAGGGTTGGTAGGACATCTTTTTCCCACCATCCCATAACTAATCCAACAAAAGCCGGTGCTACTGTAGCCTCCATCGCTACTCCTTTCAATTGTTGGTAATATTTTTATTAAAAATAAAATAATTATTTTCCAACAACAGCTCTAGCAAACCTAAATATAGTTTAATGCTAGAATCACACCAGGTCGTATATTTATACAAAAGCCTGCAGGGGGCGTTCACGAGTGAGCGGAGAAGTAAGTGTCCATGGCATGCAAATCATCTCATAAGCTGGTGAAATCCATGCAAATGTGGGTGATTTGTGATCCAATAAGCAAAAAGGCATCTATGTAGGTGCCGTGTTGGGGTAAAAAATGTATATGGAAAAAAAATGTGTACCAAAATGTAAATTTTAAACAGGAGCTGTAAAAGCCCATAAAGAAGGTTGGATATTGTACTATAGGCATGCAAATGGCCAAAATTATGGCTAGTGAGTACAAAAAGCAATGCAAATCAATAAAAATATATATATATTTTTTAAAATACATATATTATGTTTACGCAGTGTGTAGCAATGCACAACATTCAGTTATGCAAAAAAAAAAAGTAAATAAAATGCTGAAAAAACGAAAATAAGACATTTGCAAAAATAATGCATTATAGTGCCCTCAGTGAACTGGGCGGCCACGGTGGTGCAGTGGTTAGCATTGTTGCCTCACAGCAAGAGGTTCTCTGGTTCGATCCTCGGCTGGAGTGCCTTCTGTGTGGAGTCTGCATGTCCTCCCTGTGGTCACATGGGTTTCCTCCGGGTGCTGTGGTATCCTCCCACATCCCAAAGACATGCCGCAGGTGGATTGGACACTCTAAATTGGCCCTGGGTGTGAGTGCATGTGTGTACCTTCTGTGGAAGGTTGGGCGCCGGGCTGGCAACTCGACACTGTAAAACTCCACTGCCAATCATGTGCGGACAGGTGATCTGCTGTGGCAACCCCTAACCGGGAAAAGCTGAAAGAAGAAGAAGAAGAGTGCCCTCAGTGAACAATGGTAGCTTTCAGTGGTTGATAAGGAGGCAAGGCCTGGAGTACTGAAATATCCAAGATATATTCAAGTATGTGCATACAAATGAGCTGGTGTTACTGAATAGCAGAATGGGCCACTGTGTCTGCAGATACATTCCATGGTAGGGGTAGAACCATGTAGGCAGTAGTAGAACAGGTAGCTGGCATCAAAAGGGGGTGTGTCATGCTATTTTTAAGCAGACTGGAGCTCAGTGGTGCCTTTTGCACTTAGCTAAACGCAACTAAGCATGGGGGTGTCCGATGCTGCTGAACTGTGTTTAGACTCGCGGCACCTGTTTTAGCTCATTTAAGAAAAGCTGATCATTTCCATGAATGGGGAAGTGTCCAAATTGCTGAGCACTGCTAATACTAGTGCTGTGGGTTTGCACACCACACTGTAATGTTTAGCAGTGAAAGAATTGAAAAAAAATTAAAAAAAAAAAAAAAAAAAAAAAAAAAAAAAGGAAATGGGCAGGGGAAGCCAATCAATTTGAAATGACTGATAAGCCCTGTTCCACTGATACTGGGCTATTCAAAACCTTCAATGAAAAACCTGGCAGGTGGAATGCATTATAGTCAGCCAATCACACAGACTGCATCTGCAGCACAACACTATAAAGTATGCATATTTCCAACAATCTGAGTTTCCCATATGCTCTACACCATTGGAGTAAACACTTGGGAATTTTAACTGACAAAATGATAGGGGCTAGTGCTGCTCTGCTCCATCTTTATGTGCTAGAGGCTGAGGTCA
Source organism: Protopterus annectens (assembly GCF_019279795.1). Classification (NCBI taxonomy): domain Eukaryota; kingdom Metazoa; phylum Chordata; order Ceratodontiformes; family Protopteridae; genus Protopterus; species Protopterus annectens. The sequence continues at coordinate 1,040,904,033 of NC_056727.1, read as the reverse complement.
GTGCTGATACTGTTGCTGACAATAGGCCTAGACTGAGAAGAAGGAGAGTGTTCAGGCCTAGGGTAACCTTCCAGGAGCTACATGAGCTAGATAGTAGAGCACTACAGGGTGGACAGGGATATACTACAAGAACTCACCAAGCTCTATCACTCTCAACTCAAACCTAGAGCCAACATTGGGGAATCCATCCCAGTGGAAACAAAAGTGTGTAGCCCTAAGACTACTAGCTACAGGTACTTTTCAAAGACCTACTGGGAATATGATGGTTGTATCACAGGCATCTGGACTGAGGATACTCCACATCTGGATTCAAGGTACTCCACCAGTTCCTAGCTGCCATGAAAACACATGCTAGTGAGCACATTTATTTACCCTGTACCCCTGAGGAGAGGGCCAGCAATATGCATCTCTTCCACCATGTAGCACTCTAACCTGAGGTAATGGGTGCCATAGACTGCACTCATGTGCACATCAAAGCAGCACCCAGCGAGGAGGGTAGAATACTATGTCAACCATAAGGGGTATCACTCCATCAACTGCCATGTCATCTACAATGCCCAGGCCATTATCATGAATGTGTGTGCTCACAGCCCTGGCAGTTATCATGACTCCCACATCTGGCATGCACCACAGCTGTACCAGATGTTTGTACAGCTATCTACTGGGGGATGCTGCCTACTCACTGGGAACATGGATGATGACACCCATCAGAAATGGACACACACCTACTGAAGAACACTATAATGAGGCACATGCACAAACAAGGAACATCATAGAGCATGTGTTTGGGTTGCTCAAGTCATGGTTCTGCTGCCTCAGTATATCTTGTGGAGCCCTACAATACTCTCCAGTCGCGTGTGCACACATGTTCACTGTATGTGCCATGCTATACAATATGATCCTGTGGAAACAGCTGCAGAAAGAACATCACAGGGAAGGGACACACAGTCCCACACCATTGCCAAGGTCCCCACAGGCACAGGGAAACTTGGAGGAGGAACCTGCTGAGCCTGTCCCTGTAGGCAGACATAGGCATGCCCAGTATGCCTTGGCCTAGGCAAAGAGGCAATGCATAGCACATCCTGGGGACCTAGTAACGGACACCTCACTCTGACTCACATACATACTAAGAAAGATGATTGCCAGGCACAACACACAACCTGTATCTTACCAAGTTTTGGCTGTGTACTCCATGCATCTAACAGAGTCATCCCTGAAGCACTGTTATATCAACTGCTGCAGGCACAAGGTAAGTCACTCTTCTTTACAACAAATGTATGTGGTACTAGACTATGGTAGCATATGTATGGACCTGCCATGTGTATGCAAAGGAATAGAGTGTGCTACCAGGATAGCTGCAGACATCTGACAGCTATGTGGGACAACAGTAACTCTCTGCCCAATACTGGCCACCCCATAATATGCAGTAGGTCCCAAGACAGCAAAACCTACTGCACTATGTGAGGGAATTACAAACAGCAGGGTCATATGACAGATGCTTGACTGTAAATGCTAGAGTCCCCTACCCACAACACACCTGCGTTCCCATACAACTGCAATAATAGTATGCTTCCAAGGTAATAGCAGCAGACCACACAATCCCAGGGCGGTCCCAATCAACCTGGTGACATGTTCCATTTCCACAATATGCAGGGTGTGATGTGGTATGTATGTCTGTGGTTGACAGTGTCAGGAATTAAACTGCACTGTCTGGTGGCTGTCGTGACTTAGTGGGCTAAGTACATTACCATGGTTAATGGTGCTCATGGTTCGAGAATGGCTATGCCTACTGTTTTGCATGTGAGCTACACCTATGGTAGGAGTTCTGCAGACTGTCCATATGTCACTATTTGTTACTGCAAGAAAGCTGGACAAAGTCAGAGACAATGGAGGGACAGGGGGCCACAGATATGGACAGTACACAGCTCTGAGTAACCTAGATGGTGGCGAGTAGAACAGCAGGTTGTAACAACACAGAGTAGCACCAGGATGTAAAGGCTGTCATGTAACTGTTTCAGTACTTACAGCAAATGAGTGGGCACCATCATACCCCTCAAATGTACTGCGTGTCTCAGAATATTCACATTTTTGCCTCATATTTATGGTCTGATTTTCATAACATTGCATTTTTCTGGAAAACTAGTGGCTAATCAATAAAGGTTGACATGAGAAAATAATGACAGGCAGTTGAGATGCACACTTCATACCCATCAGAACATTCATGCTAATACAAAACCTGTTATTCTACCAACTGTCTATGTTTGTAAGAACAATATTAAAAACTTGTCCTTATGTTTGTGCCTGTGTCTTTGTCCCACTTTTATATATGACTTTGCCCAGATTTCTGGCTCTATGAGGTTGAAAGGTATGGGCACCATGCAGCCTTATAATAACAGTGCAACACAAACCATCTGAGAACCAGAGCAGACATGTGGGGTGTAATGCTGGGCATTCTGCAAAACAGGTCCAGTCAGAGGTGTGAAGTTTGTAACCCTGCATATCATGTTACATGACATATCCCAGTCACAGCATACCTACAACTACATAGAGCAGCAACTGTGGAGAAAGCTAGGAACTGGAGCAGGGCAGGACAAAGGCCCACATATAAGGAGAAGGAACAACTATTGGCCAGAAAAATGTAGAAATTGCAGAACATAACTATTTGTGCAGTAGCATGGGTTCCTGGCATTGTATAGAGTCAGTAACCCAAATGTCTGTCAGCAGTTCCTCACATCAGTCTATAATGATCTGCCACCGATGTACCAGGAAATCACACTGCTATGTAAAATGTGCCAGACATATGATGCTAAACCCTGTTCAGTGTAATACATTCTGTACACACCCTAGATATGAGTCAGATATTACGGACAGTGCACAGGCAGGAAATCCCTCGAGCTGGAATGTTTAATCAGGTGCAGCAGCCAATTGGTTGTAGCATGCAAAATTACAGACTGGAGTTCAGGTAGGTCTGACCTGTACTCCCCTTGTAAGTACTGATGGTCACACTGGGCATATTCCTACACTTAGCTAATATCAGCCAATGTCTGAAGCCACATCTGACTATAAAACTGACATGTCCATATATCTCTGTGCATGCAGAAAGCTATGTATACCTAACTGTCTCTCCTTATCCCTATCTGACAGGATTGCCCTTA
>NC_056727.1:1040820878-1040898378 GCF_019279795.1 Protopterus annectens | reverse complement strand
GAGCTGTCTGTCATTGACCCTCCAAATGTTGTTAACACATTGCAACATGGTCTTACATCAAGTATGGACTGGTGCTAATGTCCTGTCCTCAAGCTTAATGCAGAAAACTGTGCTTTCATACTGTTCGGCAAGGACATGGCCCCACTATTTGCCACATCAATGGTAAGTCCCTAAACACACAACCTGTGTTGAGAGACCTGGGTACTCAGGTTGATAGCAATGTTGCATTCAACCATCATGTAGCAGCAATGGTCAGAAAAGCCTTATATGTGGTTCACCTCATAGGTGAAGGTATTGCATCTAGAAAAAAGGTGGTCATTACCTCTGTATACCCCTCAAACAGTAGACCAAGCATTTACTACAAGGCCCTGTGTGGTATGTACCTATCCAAATACCTGCACCAACTGAAAAGGCCATGGTAATAACCACAAAGGTAATCCATGGCCTCCAACACCTGTTTCAGGCAGACAGACTCAAATCAGTAGTGCTCCACTTGGTATAGAACTGGTTTCCCAGAGGTGGGCTGTGCCATCCCTACAAGGCAATGTTGGACCATGCCCTTCAACAGCTGCCCCATATATGTGAGTCTAATTCCTCATGCATTACCAGCACAATGGGCCTGAATCTGATATGTGACATCAACAAAACCTGCTGGAGAGACAGGTTTGTCTCCCAGAGGCTGCTCTGTCTCAGGAATGCACTCGCCATACATATCAGAGTACCATGCAGACTGTCTTCAAGTGCAACTGTGATGAGTGGATGGAAAGCCACAAATCTGTCCCAGGGTTCTACCTGGGTCACTCAATGACAGGGAAAACAGGCAATGATTGATGATTCTGTTGGGGATAAACTAATGGCTAGGCTTGTAAGGGACCCAGGGGCATTTAGTAACCTTCTATGATCCTATGAACCTATGATCCCATTGAACTGCCAGATGACATGTATCAAGAGTAGCATGCTGTGTCAAGGGGTATGCATGGAAAATTATACTGTCTGTCCCCATTGTACCTGACACACTGTTCTACACATGCACACCTAGGTAACCATGCACATATACAGCCATACCTTGGAAAAGTCACATTTCTGTGGTGCCACCATGCCATCCCGTGCCACTGTATTGGCACCAGGTCCCCACTGCATATTCACACAGACACCTGGAACAGAAACAGTAAAATGTCTGGGAGACAACAGTCTGTCAGCAATACTAACACCAATGCAGCATCATGGAACAAAGGTACATACACTTTGATGTGTACTCATGACACATGCCAGCAGATAGCACGTTATAGGGCATAACACTACTGCACTACAAACTGCCATTAACTGTACTATAGTCACCCTGTGAATCAGACACATATTTTCATTTCCTTGCATCAATGATATGGATGACAGGAATGTGGCACAGGTATCATCACGTACACAGGGTATGGTGTGGGGTTGCCAAAGGCCTAGGCTATGCCACACAGTTGACATTGTGTGTGTGTGTGTGTGTGTGTGTGTGTGTGTGTGTGTGTGTGTGTGTGTGTGTGTGTGTGTGTGTGTATCTGGAGGGATGTTGGTCAGCTAGGCCATGGAGAGGAGCTGTGTGTGCATGGTGGTGTCCTGGATGTGACACTGATGTGTGAGTGTGTGCACATACACAGTCAAGCCACATGCTAGCTCTACATGAGGGTATGCTGGACAGCTGTGGACTATACATGGTAGAATGTACAGTTCATCATCTCTGGCCAAGAACACAGGAACTGGCTCTGCCAGGAGTGGCACTGGCACCACCATGCCCAGGGTCAGTACTTCTTGCTGATGTTGACTGGTATCTGCTAGGTCCATGTCCCTCACATGACCACTCAGGACCACATGCCCCTGGCCTGCAATGTTGAGATGTAGATAGCACCCTCCCTTTGGTAGTGCTGGTGGTACTGCCACTACAGGAGTGTGACTGTGCACGGCAAAGTGGGCTCACAGCTGATGTCATTGCTGACATATGTCCAAGTGTCCAATACCCTAGTCCCACCATATTTTCAAGCACAGACACTGCATGGTTAAGAAATGACAATGTCTCAGCCTACCATCTGTCCACTACATCTGCAAAATGATGTAAGGCATCACCAATGCCGTGGATGAAGGCATGCATGTCAGGCAGTGATGCATACATGATCCTGAGCATCAGTCTGGTGTTGCATTCAGAACATGCCTGTGCCTCCATGATGGACCAAAACATGTGATGGGTGACACATGATGTGATACCTCTGACAAGTGGTGGATGGGCAACAGTCCTCCTTTGAGCACACCTGTCAATATGCCTGTGTGGGACCTCCACAGGTCTCTGGCTATGGCTATTGTCTACATTCACAGATGCCATAGTCACCACACTCTTCTGTTTGATGCCACCACCCTCTGACTGCCCAATATCTGTGGCCGTAGGGGACTGGTTATGTGTGGGCATACTGCCTGTGTGTGGAGACATTGGGGCAGGAAATGGAATGTCAACCCATGGGACAGATTCAGCCCCCCCAAAAAAACCTGTGCCTCACTATGGCCACCATCATCATCAGAGTATGATGAGATACTGACATCAGGTTGTGAGGGGGACAAACTCCAACCCCCACAGTCACCTGTGAAGAGGGAGACAGCATGACTACATTAATTCCTGCACTATTATGTCTGCTGATCCACACACACGCACACACGCACACACGCACACACGCACACACGCACACACACACACACACACACACACACACACGTGAGGTGCCACAAATGCATTCTACATACCACACCTTATTACTGAACCCATGCACAGCACACAAGCAGACCACAACAGACACAGACAAGACAGGCCATTAACAACATGCAGTGCAGCTACATCCAGTTATTGTTGCCAGCACTATACACCTGTAAGATAAGCAACTTGTCAGTGTATGTGATGGACCTTCACCTAATACACAGTCCACTCATGTCCACCATGCTCCTCTTTAAAGCAGACTCCCTAGACCTTCACAAAAATATGTGCAGATATGTTACAGCTCCTATAAATATGCTACTGTGACTACCAGTGTAATGCACTGCAGTGAACCCCTCCATAACTGAACATACAAGTATTGCAATATGGCTAAGCTTAACAGTTGTGTCCATGGCAAAGTGGCAGCCCTTAACATGCATAGAGTATAGATGAGACATAGCAAAACAGTTTCACACTCACTGGCTACAGGATGATGGAATCTGGCCACACCAGAGGTACTTATGGAATTTTGGGAGGAGAGGTATCATCAGCAGACACAAATGTGGCATTGGTACAAGAGAATATGTGCATATATCAACATGTACAGTACAAACTGTGATACTGGCCACATTGCTGAATTTCACAATAGGTGTGCACATGTGTGCATTTCAAATCCCCCCAAATGCACCTTGACCTGACATCTGTGTACAGGTATGCAGAGACTGCCACTATGACTGCAACATTATTACAGTTTTGACCACAGGAGGCTTACCTGGATGTTGTTCCACTGTGGAAACTGGTGGCTGAACCCAAGTTTGCCAGGAACTCCTCTGTGGCCGAGAGTGGTTGTTGTGTTGCAGGCCCACCACCAGTGCCAGCATGGTCCCTGGTCACAGATGTGGCCCTTTGCTCTGCATTATTTACCATATTGGTGGCCCGGTGTCAGACCTGCTCATAGCTTCTTTTCTGTAGCCCAATATGCCATGAGGTCTGGTCACAGTGCAGCACATTGCTGTTGGTTATGGCAACTGATTGACAGCAGGATTGGGGGATGGAGCCTCAGTCCATCAAGTATGGCATAATTCTCCACTGCTGAAAAAGGTGGGTTCCTACATCTGTGCATTAATGCTGAAAAGCAAGAAGAGGGGAACACATCACAGGACCACATACATTGCTCTTCATTATGTGCACACCATACACATCCACATTTGCCAGCACTATCCACTGCTAACTCCAACATCATACCTCTCCATCTATCACCACAGTATGTATGTGGCTATCAGTAACATAGTGGCAATACATCATGCATCACCCTCTTGATCTTGCTGTTTCCTGCTACTTGCTGCATGTTCCCTAAGGTCTTCAACTGCATCTTTTTGGTTGCACCTATTACTGGTTGTGAATAGCCTGTCTACATTGTATGCAGTAGTGTCATCCTCCTACTTTTTCTTTAAGCACCTGGGCTGTAGGCCTACCCCTTAGGTCTCCCTGGCCTTCCTTCTTCAGATTCTGGAAAATATGGATTGACAAGGTCCTACAGTTTCCCCTGTCAGTCTGGTTGATATGGGCATCCTGGCACAGTGTAGCAACTGCCTCATATACATGGACAACCATCTGCAAATACCACCAAGGAACACAATTTGTGAGAGATGCAGTGATATTAGGAATGTGCAGTCCATGCTCTCTCCCTCTCAAGCCCACATATCTGGTACCGAACAGGTTGAAAACACAATCAGTACACCTCACACACCACTCACACCTACACAACACACACCCACATATGCAGAGGTCTTCAAAATACACATTCACAAACAAAGGAGACCTCTGAGACAAAGACACATGTGAACCCCACAGCTCTGCACAGCACATACCATGCATAGCCATACACCTGTGTCCCGCAGCCAGAAAGGTATCACCATTGATCAAACATATTAGTCAGAAGAGAGTCCATTGTGAGACACACAAATGTGCCTCTCACCAGGCTGTATATGGGGGAAGGTCACGGTTAATTGTCTGTCAGGTGCCAGAATCTGCCATATCACATGCACACTGCTGTCTTTTAACAACAGGTACTGTTATAACTCTGTAACAGTCCATGTTGGTGTGTCTGACCTGAGATGTAACTGCCTGGACTATATGCAGTGAAATATGATTGAGCACGCTGATTATGAGTCTCAGGCAGATATGTCCCTAGCCTTATGCAGCATTCCACTGTCACCCAGAATGATGCTGCAATACAATCAGGAACTGATTGACCTTAACAATTGGCTTGGTTTCTGGTTCCATTCCAGGGGGATCCAGTACCTGACAGTCTGGAATGATATGATCAGCAGACCATGATGCTTTGCCAGAGAAGGCCTCCATCTGTCTTAACTGGACTTCAGGCATCTGACAATGGTTCTTGCCACCCCAATAATGCCTTTATTAGGAAAAGTGGTTAGGCTAACACTACCAACATACAACTGTCAGACCATCACAAATTAAAGGCCATGCTGCTAAATGCTAGGAGTCTAAACATGAATCAGTGCTTATTGGAAGCAATCTTAACCTTAGGAAATTCTGACATCTGTGCAGTTACAGACACATGGTTCAAAGCTGCAGAGAGCACCCCAGCCTTACATGGTCAACCATCCTATCATACAGTCATACCCCAAGGTATGGGCAATAAAGCCATGGGACGTGGGGTTTCACTATATATGAAAGACATACACACCCCCAGGCTGTTCAAACAGTAAAATGTGCATGGCACACTGCAGGGACAGTTAACCATTGCAAAGCATAGGTAGCTACATGCCCCTACATGTGACCAGGAAGCCCATCCTGCCTATATGGACCTGAACAACTCTATCAGGATTTGAGCCTATACCCTAATCCTGGGTGACTTTAACTACCCAAACATACATTGGAGGATGTACTCATGCTAACACACAAATGCTCAGAGATCCATCAACAGTAAAAATGCAAACACATTGGAGCAGCTAGGTGCTACCCCCACATGAGGTGAAGGTCTGCTGGAGTTGATATTAAACAAAATGAGTAACCACTGCAGCATCCATACAGTATCATCCTCCGTGGTCAAACCAACCATAAAGTGGTAACATTTGCAGTCTCCTTTTCCCACATTACCCATCTAGCTAGGGTCACACATACAAACAACTGCAAAGTAGAATACAGCCTTCTGAGGGATGGTATAAACAGCTTTGCAGCTCCCACCCCCTCTGTAGGAACTGGCATTGATATCCAAAAAAGCACAAACGTGCTGTACATGCATTTGTATAGATGCATGGAGTCAAGTATACCCGACAGGGCTACATCATCTTCTGCAAGGATAAGTAAACCTGTCTGTTACATTTGGTTGACCTCTTTGACACAGTCACCAAAGCCATGGATGAGGGGGAGACAATGCACACTACCTACCTTGACCTGGCCAAAGACTTTGCCAGTATTCCCCACCTGCCCATCATAGATATATGCTCCCAACTAGGCATCAGTCCATATGTTACCAGATAGGTAGCACACTGGTGCACTGACAGAACCCACCTAGTCCACATAGATGAAGCTACCTTAAGCGATCGACTCATAACTAGCAGCTTCACCCAATGCTCTGGGTTTTGGCCTCTGTTATGTGTGATTTACCTTTCTTAGGTACAAGGCACAACCAGTGGGCTATGGCCAACCGTGTTTTTAGAAGAATGCATGCTGGGTGCTGTCACCAAATCCCCCAGTGATGTGGACATCTGCCAAGTGGGTCTCATGCAGACACATGACTGGTGCCAGAAACATGGCTTCAGGCTGCATACCATGAAATGCAGTGTCATCCCCTTTGGGGAGAATGACATCCTCACATATTATCACAGTGCTAACAACATCCTAAGCACGCAATCAGTTGAGAGTGATTGTGCACACAGGTTGATGGCAACATGACATTTGACCACCATGTTGCTTCTGTTGTGAGGAAAGCCTTCTACATGGTCCACCTCATATGTAAGGGTATGTCCATGGACATGGGGTTGATAACATCTCTGTATTCCTCCCTAATATGGCCCATTATTGAGTATAATGCCCCTTTCACCATGTACCTTGAAAAGTACATGCAGCAGCTGGGGAGATCACAGAGGTTCCTCACTAGGGAATACCAGGGCTTCAAACATCTACCATACACAGATAGGCTATAAGTCCATCCCTCTACCCAGTTTCACACAGACTCCTCAGAGGTGACCTCTGTCTGGCATACAAGGTGATCATGGACACAACCTTGATGGGACTGCTGCACAACTGTAAGTCAAGCTCCACTCTATTAACCCAAAAACATGCCCTCAACCTGGTCTTTGACATCAACAAAACTTGTCAGTGGGTCAGATGTGTGTCCCACACACTCACCCAACTGTCGAATGGAAGCTCTGTCCACGTCAGGCAGAGTACATCTTTACACCTTTTCAAGTGAAACCTGGATAACTGGATGGCTAACAGGACATACACCTTTGGGATACCACCTGTATCCCTGTTGAACTGGGGCATTGGGTGCTGACATGCATACGCATGGGATAAACTGGCATACAAGGTGATCACGGACACCACCTTGATGGAACTGCTGCACAACTGTAAGTCAAGCTCCACTCTATTAACCCAAAAACATGCCCTCAACCTGGTCTATGACATCAACAAAACTTGTCAGTGGGTCAGATGTGTGTCCCACACACTCACCCAACTGTCGAATGGAAGCTCTGTCCACATCAGGCAGAGTACATTTTTACACCTTTTCAAGTGAAACCTGGATAACTGGATGGTTAATAGGACATACACCTTTGGGATACCACCTGTATCCCTGTTGAACTGGGGCATTGGGTGCTGACTTGCATACGCATGGGATAAACTTTGGGCTAGGCTTATGAAGGCCTCAGGGCCAATAGCCTAGTAACCTCGTATGATCCTAGGTATACCATTTATGGCCCTGTGTGCTGTGATGGACTGTGTTGTTATGTGTCCACACTCATCACTGCCATCTACTGTGGTGTATTCCCTATGGGCAATGTTCCAATACCATGTCATACAGCCACCATCCGACAAATAGGTGAGTGGTACTAGAGGTGTATGGAGACAGTCCAACAGCATCTGTGTGACACAATTACAGACAGTGCTGCAAACATGCTGTAGGGTATCCTCCTTGTAGGTGTCTGACATCCACAGTACACAGATGTTTGCAGAATGTGTACGTATGCCTGATATATGTGAACCCTCTGCCAGACAAATGTGGATGTCTTGTTGGACAGTATGTAAAGGTTGTTTCCAGACTGTGGGGAATATATGGTACTGTATTTATTCCCTTATGTTGCATGCTCCATATGTGCACTTTGTTGCTGAGGCGCAGCCTCTGTCCCCCCACTACTACTGGTTAGAAAATGCTGTCCAGCTGTAGGGGGTCAACAGGTATGCTAGCCATAGCTGTCAGGTGATGAGATACAAGTATGGAGTACACAGTGACCTAGCCAGAGTATGTCAGGAACAGTCAGGGACACTTTGACAGTGTTTGAACTACGCCCATGTGACATTCACAAGCTGACAGGAGCAGACTGACATACATCATGTGATATGGATATGCAAGCTATATTCACCAGTATTTACTGTCACTAATGTCTAATAGACAGTCCAGTTACATTTGTACATGAGCAGACCATTGCTGGAGGGACTCAGGGGCCAGAGCTGTGATCTATGTTACAGCATAGAGAGCCAAAAGGTAAGCCTGTAGGTGCTGAACAGCTGGCTAACAGCAACATGTCATTCCAAGATATGTACTACAGACCTAGTGTTGTAATCTCTATTTACCATGACTGCATCCCCCCATCTGCATCCCATTCCATGAGGAATTCCATGACATACCTGGTATAGTGCTGTACTCCTTTATGTGCAGAAGTCCTGTGATAAAATACTATGATAGCTCAGTCTGTCTTCATAAAAAAGTCACACACCAGTGTACTATAGGCAACAGTTTGCCTCTTGTAGGTAATGCTCATGAACAGGTGATTACCTGTTCACCAATCTGTGGCTCACATTTGCTAATTGCATTCAGAACAGCTGGGTTGCTTTTTCATTTGCCAATGGCATGACAACACAATGCTATATTTAAGGCCTTCATGTAGGCCTTGGCCTTTTTCCTAGCTTTTGAGAAGGACATTATTGAGGTGTGTGGACCACAGCATCATAGACTGTAGGTAGAAATATTGTACACTGTTTGGATTTATATGATATGTCCACAGTTTTGCATGCTATGCTTGGCCATTGTGAACAGACTTTATGATTCTTTGGCAGTTTACTGTTTAACAATGTGGGTTGAGGTCAGTAAAGAAATAGACAGATGTGAGTGTCATACGTCATTTGCATCAGAATATGCATGCTGCTGCAGTAGCTTCTGGTCTATCAGCTGTGTATGTTTGTAGGAGATGACTGTGACATATGTCCCTGTCACTTGACCACACCCCCACCTCTTTATGTACAGTGGATATAAAAAGTATACACACCCCTGTAAAATGCCAGGTTTTTATGATATAAAAAATGAGACTAGAATAAATAATTTCAAAACTTTTCCCACCTTTAATGTGACCTATAACCTGTACAATTCTACTGAAAAACAAACAAATCTGTTAGGGGAAAAATATAAAAAAATAAAAAAAAAACGTACAATAAGCTGGTTTCATAAGTGTGCACACTCTTAAACTAATACTTTGTTGAAGCACCTTTTGATTTAATTACAGCATTCAGTCTTCTTGGGTACACACCTGCCATCAATTAAAGAGACTCTGATTAACCCCAAAGAAACTTCAGTTATCCTAGTAGGATTTTCCTGAGATTTACTCAATTGACTGCTACAGCAAAAGTCATGGTTCGCAGACAGCTTACAAAACATCAAAGGATCTCATTGCTGAAAGGTATCAGTTAGGAGAAGGCTACAAAAAAAATTCCACAGCATTGGATATACCATGGAACACACTGAAGACAGTATTCAAAAAGTGGATCAAATATGGGACAGCAGCGACTTTGCAAAGAACTGGACATCCCTCCAAAATTGATGAAAAGACAAGATGAAAACTGGTCAGGGAGGCTGCTAAGAGACCTACAGCAACACTGAAGAAGCTGCAGGAATTTCTGGCCAGTACTGGTTGTGTACTACTTGTGACAACAATCTCCCATATTCTCCATATCTCTGGGCTATGGGGTAGGGTTGCAAGACAGAAGCCTATTCCTGCACAGAAAAACAGCCAGTCCTGGCTAAAATTTGTAAAACAATACACCACGTCTCCCAAAAGCATGTGTGAAAATGTGTTATGGTCTAATGAGTCCAAGGTTGAACTTAATTGGCCACAATTCCAAAAGGTATGTTTGGTGCAAAAGCACTCTGCATCACCAAAAGAACACCATCCCCACGGTGAAGCATGGTGGTGGCAGTATCATGCTATGGGGTTGCTTTTCCTCAGCTGGAATTGGGGGTTTAGTCAAGGTGGAGGGAATTATGAACTGATCCAAATACCAGTCAAGTTTGGCACAAAACCTTCAAGTGTCTACTAGAAATCTGAAGATGAAGAGGAATTTTTGACCCCAAGCATACACACAAATCAACAAAATAATCACTTCACCAGAAGAAAGTTAAAGTTTTGGAATAGCCCAGCCATAGCCCAGACCTAAATCCAATAGAAAATCTGTGGGCTGACCTGAAGAGGGCTGCGCACAGTCAATGCCCTTGCAATATGACAAATATGGAGCACTTTTCCAAGGAAGAGCGGGCAAATATTGTTAAGTCAAGATGTGCCATGCTGATAGACTCCTATCCAGGAAGACTGAATTTAATTAAATCAAAAGGTGCTTCAACAAAGTATTAGTTTAAGGGTGTGCAAACTTATGTAACCAGCTTATGTTACATTTTTTTCCTTAACAGATTTGTTTGTTTTTCAATTGAATTGTACAGTTTATAGGTAACCTTAAAGGTGGGAAAAATTTTGAAATAATTTATTGTGGTGTAATTTTTTATATCACAAAAACCTGGCATTTTAACAGGGGAGTGTACACTTTTTATATCCTCTGTACGGGTGTTGTGTGGATTCACTGTTCTAGGTGTTTGGGGAGTATGGTACGTCTGTAGCAGGTAAGTGAACATACTGATGCATATGTTGCAGGCTGCAGCTGATGCATTCTGCCCAGGAGTCATACTGAGGATTGTGAACACATTGGGGTATAGCAAGCTGTATATGTCAGTGAAGGAGAAGTATTAGCTCTGTTGTCACAGCATAGCCAGGGTGAGGGTACCCATAACAGTCCAGGTGTGGCATGTGCCTCTGGTAAATATGTTATGTAACAGTGCCATCCAGAGAGTGGTAGGTGACATTTTAGGACACCTATACATAATAGTGAAGTGTTCCCCAACCTACAGGCCTTTGACATGCTAATATGGGTGGCAGTGACTGTGGTAGCAGTAATGGGTTCTGCTGGAAATTGCAGGGCTCAGTTATTTATTTGTTGACAATGATGTAGTTGATCTGCAACAGACAAGAATGGAAGCCAGGACTGTAGATGTCAAAATGTAAAGCATGCTATGAATGTAACAGATAGAGCTACTGAGGCAATATTATAGCAGGTGTATTTGCAAGACATATGTGCATGCATACAGTGTGTTACACAGGATTGGCATAAACATGTGTGTTCAGATGGCTATGACATGTGACACTAAACTGTTTGTCATGATTTTGTAACCTCGGTCTTCACTGACTTACCAGTACTTCTGCACACAGAATATGTTTTGTGACAACAGCACCAAAAGTAGGTGGAATGACTATGGACATTCTGCAACAGTCTGTGCATTTGTCAGCTCTACCTGATATCATAGAACTCACATACATCCATCAACGAGTATTTGGCTGTGTACTGGTTTGGTGTCTGCATCACTATCCCAGGTACACTGTTATTTATCCCATTATATGTAAAAGTAGTGTGTCACTGGCAATCAGGATATGTTTAGAAAAGCACCTGAAATTCGTCAGAGCTGAGTGGCCTAGTGGGCACAATGCACTATGCTATAGCTGACAAGGTCCCAGGTCCAAACATGGCAGGTGTGATTATTTTTGCTGATGTGCATCACTGGCAATAAGAATATGTTTATGGAAACACCTGTTATTCTTCAGAGCTGAATGGCATAGTGAGGTAATACACTTTGCTTAGTTGACAGGGTCCCAGGTTCGAGACTTGGCAGGGATGATTATTTTGCTGATGTGCATAACAGTGTCAGAAACAGATAAGGTGATTAAAGCAGTTTTAAGTGGGTTTACGTGGAGCAGCACAACACACTGCACCTCTAAGCTCTGCTTAAACCCACGATAATTCCAAAAAAGAAAAGAAAAAGGGGGTGATAGGAAAGTGGTGAAATGGGGGCAAACAGTGGGAAAAACAATGTGAAAGGCAGGTAGGGATGTGCAGGATGGGTGTAGGAAAGGACCATAGCTCTCCATTTCTTGTACAGCAACAGCTGTGCAAGTTGTAAACAGTTTGGAATTTGGACCTTCACATCCCAGAGAGATGGGTGTGGGTGACATAATTTTGTTGATTAAGTAATGATTGATTGTGGGCAGTGTAGGTGTGGGCGAAATGGAGAGCTATGTAATGGGTGATATTTTTTTTTTGTGGGACAGATGTCCATTTTTTTAAAGGTGAAAGTGGAATGTTGGGGAAGGGTTTCAGAAATGTTTAGGAAGGAAAGTTGGTTTGGAGAGGTAGCATTTGCAGGCATACAAGACAGACAAGACAGCAGACAGGGACAGTGTATGACATGTGATGAAGGGTAAACACCTTGGACAAGGAGGGTGTTTTGGAATCAGAGACCAGTTTGTCCCCAGATGGCAGCTGTGGGACTGAGTTTCTCACCCATGGGCAAAAACTACTGCTACTTCACTGCCTCAAAGGTGGCTGTGCTGGGGGCTGGATGCTGGGACCAGCTGGCCCTCCAGGTTGGCCAGTCTGCCCTCAATCTGGTGCAGCTGATTGTTGACTTTTTGGTAGGCAATCCTGTGCACCATCCCTGGTAGCTATCACTGGGTGACAACTCTCTCTCTGTGCCCACTCCCAAGGGGGATAGGCCACATCTCCTGAGGTGCCTCCATCCATAGGTAGTGCAGGACCAGCAGAGGGGGCAGCACCAGGTTACGTCCCAGATGTGATGGGACCCAGTGCCATACCCAGTCGTGTTGGGGTAGGTGGATCCACAAGAACCAGGCTACCCAATTGTGCTATGGTGTTGACGTTTTTTAAAATTGTATAGGTAAGTCATGAACAGAGCATTTAAACATTAGTTATAACAGCATGTAAGGTTGTTCCAATAAACCCAGTATAATAAAATTGCATAGCATACAGAACACAACAATAAATGGGATAACAATCAGTATTGTAACAGTATGCCAGTTATAGTTATGGCAAAAGACCAGAAACATACGTAGTTCAACAAGGTATGTTAGTATGCAACCATTGTAATAAATAACAATAATAAAACACAAGGCCCAACATAATGTTTTGAGAATAACATATGTGAAAAGGAAACTATACCTGATGTATAACAATAATAATTTGTGATGCAGATAAGGGGTGGGGGGAGAGAGAGAGAAACATTCCATTACCAACAGTATAGGCTATATTGTTTGTGACAGTACTGTTCTGTACTCTACAGGTCTGCCCTTACTTTATGTTGACAAGAACCCTATATCTTCTGTAGCATGTGCATACCTCTTAAGCTATCCACATGGGACAGTAAGGGCCAAGCTGTAACACCTACAGGTATACAACTACAGGGGACTTTACATGTCAGGGAACATATATGACTACCAAGGCGTACTGTGCATTGATGTAGTGTGAGTGTGCTAATTACATACATCAACTGGATGTTAAATCAGTGTCCAAGGGTTTTGGCAACAGTGATCACTATTCATAACAGGGTGACACTTGAGAGACATGTATGGTGTGCAGTACAGATAGTTTACACTTATCATGCCGTCCTTGGCAGGTATGGGGTTAGACTATCAGCACATATTCACAGACACACCAGGCATACAGTCGTACCAAGAATATAGTTTTATTTGTCTTATAAACTTGTAAAAGTAGTGTAATTTATGTTTTATTTAATGAAGTCTTATCACCTTGCTGAGCAATGCTTTTTACACACTGGTACATCTGAACACACAAATTAGTATATCATTCAAACAGCTACTACAGACATTTATTTACCTGTACTTCCTGTGGGGAGAACATCTGTTAACAATGCATAACTGTGTCTATAAATATACAGTAGTACTTGTCTATATCTATAAATATATAGTAGCACCTGTCCCTGGATTCGAACCCTGGTCTGTGTGTGGAAAAATGTACAACATGCATAGTGTTTATCAAACTGTGATACTAAGCCACTGCTGTGTATTGATTGACTGACATGTCCCTAGAGTTTGGCTGGTAACAAACTGTGACCTGCTAATAGAGGTAGAGTGTTATAAAAGACTGCAGTGACACTTGAACACACATGCATGGCATTCATGCATGACAGAGATAGTAGGTGAACTGTGCATTAATACAGAGAATGCAGGTGTACACACTGCAGCCCTAATGGATGGAAATATATGTGAAGTGTACAGACCATATCAGAGTGCTGGGTTGCCTACCTGACCTATATACATTTGCAGATGGTATATTTGCAGTCTACAACTATTACAGCTTCATACTTGCCTCCAGCAGTATAACCTAAGATTAGTAAGGGTTAACACAAGACAATCCTGAGACACACACTACTAACCTTGGCCATTCCTATTGTAGGTTCAGATGTTAGTGCAAAACAATTATCTCAGTGCATTATACATTGTTGTGCAACTCCACACCTACAGTGTAGAAAAACACTCTCTTTATCAGCTAACCTTCAGTCACTTAGGGGTATTATTCATGTTTTTCATTCACAGCACTTGTAATATTTGAGTTCATGACCAACAACCCAAATATACAGATATTGAAGGTGACAACTTTATTACTAGTGACATCATGCAGTGATTGTTATACATCTAACAATCTGTATTGATTGGCAGTTCATATCATGCAGGTGTTGCAAGACATCTGTAATTCCACAATTAATGCAGTATATATTTTATTTCCTTTAAATTATGAATGCAGTTGAACTTTATTTCCATAACATTATTAATGCTGTTGAACAGTTTTCCCTAACATTATTAATGCAGTTGAACTTTATTTTGTTAACATGTATTAATGTAGTTGACACCTTTATTTCCTTAAGACTACTAATGCAATTACAACTTTTATTTCACTTTGTTTGTGTCTTTCGGCTTTTCCAGGTTAGAGGTCACCACAGCAGAATTCCAGTCCCCTAATGATTGGCAGTTGATTTTTACGTACCGGCTTGCCAGGCCTGACGCACAACCTTCAACGAAGGTACACCCATTCATACATGTCTCCACGCAGAAGACGCTCTAGCTGAGAATCAAGCTGGACAGCGTCTTACTGTGAGGCGACAATGCTACCGCAGCACCACCACCGCGGGTACACATTATTAATGCAGTACAAACTTTTTATTTCATGACATTATCAGATTTAATGCTTTCATCTGTATTGAACTGTACCTGGCATTATACTCAAAGCAGAACATACCTACTGACAGTTACTACTGTACACTTTCTTGTTTATATTACCATAGATTGCAAGATACATCTGTACTCACCACATTCATGGTGCAACCAGGCCAGGCACCCTGCATGGAGCTCCAGGTTGCGAGCTCTCTCCTCTGCAGCTGTGGGGATAAAAACACACCATCATGTGTACCTGTCTATCAAATATTTATACTAGTATTTGGTTAAAAAATGGTTACAATTCTTACAGATTTGTGGGCATTGTGGTCTTGAGCACCTTGTATCCATGTGGCCAAGAGATCCTCCTTCCGGTCATCATAATGGTGATGCACCTGCTCACCTGTGTGGGGGATACCAGTTGCACTGGTGAGGTGATGTGCCAGCCAGTCCCAGGCCTCCAATTTATATTCTAACCCCTGGTACTGGCCCTGCAGCAACCGGTTGTTTTACGAGGAGTCCAACCATGACCCTGGACTCCAAAATGGCCCTCTGCTGCACCTGGAAGCATGGACCCTCTCCAATTCCTGCCATAGTCTCTGCCAAGATCAGGACTGTGACTCTAACCATTCAGTTATGTGGATATGATGACTACTGCTATACATTTCTATATAGCTCTCAGTTACATTTAAGCACTGCTGAGCACCACACCAGGCAGCGCAAACTCACTCAGCTATGCTTAAATGTGACATTTTACATTAAAATGAAAAGTATCTGGTTTCTATTTTTAGATGTCTGACACATGTCCATTGCTAAGTACCATGCCACGCACACACACACACACACACACACACACACACACACACACACACACACACACACACACACACACACACACACAAAACAACAAAAAAAAATAAAATAAAATATTTAACTTTTATAGTTCAGTGCCATCCAGCACTTTGATAGTGCAGGGGATGTGTTTGTGTTACTCATCTCCGAACACTGTAACACACCCCCTACACTGATTCAATAACCATGTCACATGGCTTTCCCTCAGTAGTGCACCTTCATTAATATGCAAGGTGCACTGCCGAGGGGGAGTCGCAGACACAGCCATGGTACACTCCATGTAGGCCTTAAACTTTTCCTACTCAGACTTTATTAAATCCCCACCTATAACTTCATTGCCTGCACCTTTTTACCATCCCCCCTTCAGTTTGGTACTAAGCGTCAGTTAGCAACTCCCACTTGGTCCCTAATAAATACAGTTCTCTTTAAAACCTGAAAAAAAATTCCCTGTGATATCTGCCAGTTTTTATTAAACAGGTACATCACTACCAGTTTGGGTTAACACAGTCAGTGTCCTAAGCATGCCATATAAGACCATGAGATTATTTTCCAGCAATGACAGAAGATGCTTGTCCATGCAGCTACCTGAGCATCTAGACCCAGAGTACCTGTATAATCTTCTTAAAAAAACTTAGACCTAGGCCACATCTGCATGTACATTGACTGTACTCTTATGAAACAGAAGAAATAATACATTTAAATGAATAATTTGAAAGAAAAATATGATAAAGTCTGTCATTATCTCAATTTCTTTTATTCTATAGCAATATAGATTATCAGTCACACTGGGACAAGAGTATTACTTATTGAAAATGTAACTCTCCTTTCTAGAGGGTGTGCCCAAGTGATGAACAGTACTGAAATTATAGAAGAAAATTAAAATGTCCAAGTGGCGTTTTTGTCTACAATACATTAATTTTACAAGGAATTATTTATTTGAGTTGGAAAACTTGTTTACTCAAGTACATATTTTTTAATGACAGCCCAGGCACTCTCCACCATGAGGTCAGCATTAAAAATCCTTCACAAGTATAGCAACTGGGGCATTACAGGATCTAGGAGGGAGGACAAGGAAAGAACAGCTTTGATGCTTGCCTACACCAGGAAAGAGGGAGTGGTTTCTGTCTGTTATAGGGACATATTGTCAGTGATGAGGATGTCATAATCATAGGGTAGAATCCCATTAACTATTGTGTTTGAATGGCCTGGAGCTACATTGCATGTGGTGATACATGTGATGTCACTAGCTCCACCCAGTTAAGGCATACTAAAAAATTCCCTGGCGTGAGTACGTCATGCTCCAGGCTGTCTTTTTAAGCTCCCTTCCCAATCCACCAATGCTACAGTCCCAGCCCTGGGGGATAATACCAGGGACACTTAAGGTAAAATGGTGCAACTGGGCAGCTGATGGGCAATTGCTTGGCATAAAAATATGTGTGGGAGGGGAGGATCATTTATACTTTTCTTAAAGTACTTTTAGGTGTTTAATCATAGCTAAGACTACATTCCCAAAGCTCTTTGGCCCCGTAATCATTTATGTGAAAAATCCCCCCATGTCTAACAAGCCCTCCGTATTGAATCATAACACAGGAAAGCTATGCCCTACATTAATTTTATTTATTTGTTTATTTATTTATTTACATTTGATAACCAGGTAGTGTCCAACTAGGCAAACAAAGCCCATTTTCAGTGGAGACTCAGGGAGAATAGTTGCCAAGTAAAGTCATAATAATTCAAGTAATAATGCATAGTACAGTACATAAGGTTTCTAAAAAAATAAAACATAATACATAGTACAATAAAGACAAGTTAGGAACAAAGACCATCATGTACACATAGGTACAAATAAAGATAAAAGAGACTTAACATACAAATCAAAAATTGGAGTTAATAAACAAGAATTTTCTTTTTTAAGTAATGTATGTCAGATGATTGAATAGTATTGCTGAGAGCAATATGAGAGTGAGGAGAATAAGAGAAGTCAAGAGCAGGAGTGAGGAGAAATAGGAGAAAGTCATTAGCAGGGTAGGGAATTAAAATGTTCTGAAGCCAAAACAGCTTCATATACCAGCACAACAATTTTAAAGGATTGTTTTCTCACTATATCATAAATTGCATTCTGGTCATCAGGTAGTTGTGCTTTACAGCTTGTGTACTAAACATTTGTTGAGCTCCAAGTAATGCAATGCAATACTGATGAAAGAGCTTGCAACTGTCTTTTCTTGTGGATCTCTTAATAAATGCAATAATATCCTTAAATATTTTTTTGGTTGCAAAACACAAATTTAAATGCTTTTTACCTCATTATTGCAGACTCTTTCTTCTTTTTTATGCAAAGAACCACCTTTTGGACCAGCTTAGGCTCTACCAGTGCTTACCTAGCTATCTTGTGCTGAGTGCGTTTATTTTGGTGTGTGTGTGTGTGTGTGTGTGTGTGTGTGTGTGTGTGTGTGTGTGTGTGTGTGTGCTCATGTGCACATGTGCGCGCGCGTGTGTGTGTGTGTGTGTGTGTGTGTGTGTGTGTATTTATATGTATATACATATATAAATCAAATTATGATGGTTACCTTACATGGAAAACTACATTCTGTCTATCCAGCTATCCAAGCCTGGAGGGGTACCAGCGTTTGCTATCTAGGAATAATAAGAAAGTAGAGTGGAATTCACAAAGATGAAGCTTCAGCTCCAAAGCAATGAACAATAATCATAAGATATTCAGTGTTAAAAAGTGCTGTATGCTGCCTATGCTCTAAGTAACCAAGACAAAAGAAAGATCAGCCATATTAAGGATACCTTGATCATTTATTTCCCAGTATGAGTGTTTTAGTCATAAAATAGACTTCCTTAGATCATATCGTTGAAACTGGACAATTCAATGCTGCAACATGGGGGTGTGGTGGAGGCAATCAGCCTTGTTGGACAAGCTGCTTGTGTGTATGTGAGTAGGAGTTTCTAGCTGGTGGAGATGGAATGATGGAATTACCTTATTTTCTATATCTGAGTGCCAAGTTATAGCTGATGGTGTTTGATTAACCTTATTTTGCATGGAAGGATCAGTCAACGGCTGTCCCATGTTATCATTGTTTCACATTTGTCACAGACCAATTACCATTACAGTTGAAAAGACCAGTAATGTGTGAGCAGGCGTTGAACATTTTAAAATGATTTGCAAACTCAGAGCATTAGAAAATAATTGTTCATTGTCTGGCCTGCCAAAGCCAGAGTATTCTGAGCATTGCAAATAATGTTTTGAAAACCTGCCATGTGGTTTCTGGAGTGGACATTATATAAGTTTGAAATTACATCTTTGGTATTTGGCCAGAACATGAAATATTTCCTACTCCCCCACACCCACTCCTCACTCTGGCTATCACATTAGACAGCAGTTAACCCTTAATATTTTGTTTCAACTTGGAAACAGTAATTTCTTGTCAGTCTGCTTTTACAAGGTTGTATATCTTACCCTTTGGTTTCTCAAAAAGCTGTATTTTTTACTTAAAGCATAGGCAGTATATGACACTTTTTAACATGGGATATCTGGTCAATATTGCTATGACTTTGCAGCTGACGTTTCATTTTGGCATATATTGATCTGCTTCACTCTTACCTGTCTATCTGTCTGTCTGTCTTTATGTCTATTTTTTCAACTACAGGTAAATTACTGCCACATAGCAGAGTTTTCTTGATCACATCTACTTGCTTCCACAACAAGGAGTTTATATCTTGCACTGTGGGATATTCTAAGATCTTCAGGACACCTCTGTGATATCTTACATAGTGACTCACCTTACACATCCTCTAGCAACACTCTCTCATGCCTCCCTTGTCAATCATCTGTGCCTGATTCTGATATCCAGTTGAAACCAGAATACTCACCCAGCCTATCTTATTGTAAAATCAGCATCTTTATCTCATCCTTTGACCTGTCCAATATTATTTTTCCTCTACCCCCTCTTCTGCATGCATTCTGTTTACCCATTTTGTTTTGTTGCTAACCTAGTTTCCTGAACCTAGTATTTAGCAGGTGATAACCATGGTAATTTGTTTTTCAAATACTCCCATTATTTTCTCAATGTTGCAAATTCTTTTTATCTGAGTAAGAACTAGTCATGATTTTCCCAAGTCTGACTAGTTCTAATACTAAAGTACCAAAATGAATTTTTGGTACTTGGGGGTACAATGACATTAAAATCTCTCTATGGATTTATTCAATGAAGATAGTGAATAGTAGTTCTGCTTCTAAGCAGATATCCATCATTCCACATTTAAAACATTTTTTTTGTTTTGTTAAATACTACTACTTACAGATTCCAAGGGATTATGCAAAATAATGCATGGGCATGCATACAAAACTATTACATTCAATTCTGAGCTACATAAGATCATAGCTGAGGAAAGCAATCTATGCCTAGTGAACCTCTTTCATATAAAAAAAACTACAAAAATATGAAATACAATCGAAAATCATCTATTTGTAACACAGATGGTACAGAATAAAATAAAAATCTCTGCAATGCTTTTTTCTTTAAATCAAAATATTCAGTGAAGTCCTTTCTTATACATTAATCAAACTGTACATAGTTAAAAATGTGTTAGAGATACGAGAGAGCTTAGCATGTTAATATGTCTTTGCCTGATCTTTTTTCAGATTAAAGACATAATTCTTACTTATATTCATCTCCTGCTTCACAGGCTGTCTTGATCAAGAGGAGCTTTTCTGCTCTGCATCTTACAAGTGACATAACAATTTCAGCAATTATAACGCACGAACAACGAGGGTCTCTGAGTTAAAATATCCACACTTTATTCATTGAATTAAACTAAGTGCTTTCACGCCTCTGATGAAGACTTCATCAGAATAAAAAACAGTAAAATCAAAAGCATTTAATTTAATTCAATTAATAAAGTGTCGATATTTTAACTCAGAGGCCCTTGTTCTTTATGGATTATAATTGTTGGATTTATTAGTGTACTTTTAACACATTTCCACCTGTTTTTGTTGACATTACAACTTTGCCAAATCACGTTTTTATTATAACATACTGGGGGAATGTGTTGGAGAGCTCCTAAACTGTCTAGTCATATAATAGTATTTACTGCAAAAATGCAATACACGTGCGTGATGGTGTGAAAAATCACAGAAACAGACTGCAAGGCTTATTCTGAGAATTATACAGAAGAATGACAACACTGATGATTGCTAACTGTCCTAATCCTCTGGTTTGCTTCATTCCACATTCATAGTACAAAATGGACATGGATTACCATAAAAACAAATCATGCAATCTGCTATCCAAGATACATACTGCAGGCATTTATTCCCATTTAAAATGTCATTTAAATCACCAAGTTTGTATTTCATTAAGCAGTTACATTTCATAGACTGATTTCTTTGAGTGTTAAGAGTTCTAAGTCTGTTGTATTATGATTTTAGTGTTATTTAGCTGTGGTCTAGTTAACTCTGAGGTATACACACAGGTGCATACAGACACAGACCACACAAAGACACACACGTGGATATGTGTGTGTGTGTGTGCATAATTATGGACACTACAACATAAATATATATATATATATATATATATATATATATATATATATATATATATATATATATATACAGACATATAAACACACACACACAATATACACATATGCAAATGCGTGATTATGTATAAATGCATGTGCACACATACACTCAAATACACGCATACACGTGTGATTATGTATAAATGCATGTGCACACATAGACTGAAATGCACATTATTTTCTTTTAATATGGCTTGTGTTTGCAGCTGTCAAGTATGGCATTTTCTATGTTTAATACTATCCTGTGTAAGATATCTAAAGCTAGTAAGTTATTCTTACAGTAAAATAAAAAGCAATAATATAAATAATAGTTACAATCGTATTACACAGAACAGAGATCTGAATGTTACTAGTTATTAGAACCATCAATATTTATTCAACAAAATGTTAATGAATAACTAAAGGGATACTTTTATATATTTATTATTTTCTTTGTTTGTTAATAGGGTGGGTGGATGTGTGTGCATGAGTGTAAGATTTTCAGCCATATCCTGAATAAAAGACTGTTACAAATGAAACATTCCCAAATATTAATACAAGCAAAAGCTACATATGTTACAGTTACAGGCATTTGTTGCCATAAGTGGTTCTTTCTACAGCGTACATATATAAAGCTAAATACTGTGCATCTGATTACCCAAATGGAGAACAAGAGTCCTCCAGTGACATCTCCATTGCAGATCTAAGGATTTACATCAGGCCTACACAATCGTGCAAGTAATTACCTTTTAAAATAATTAGTTTACTAGTCTGATGATAAATGAATTTAATATGTTGGTTAACAAAGGCCAAAAATGTAGCTTACATCAGAATAATTGTTTAACTTGATATATACTGAAAAATACTATAGTCCCTTTGTTGCAAAACCAAGAGTGAATATATAATAAATGTGTTTATCCTCAGTGAGTGAGGAGGATGACATTGGTCACAGACAGAATATAGCTTCTTTGACCTTATGCAAAAGGCAAATGCTGCATGGGTGGTGCTGACACAGGTAAATGAGCATAGCCAGTATAACTAGAATATGAACACAGAACAACTTGCATTATGGAAAAGGCCGGAAAAAAATGAAAAAAAAATAGGTGAGTTCTAACACTTTTAAATGAATCACCTGGATGCCATGCAAAATAAGGTGTGAAGAATGGATATTCAGCATGTTAGGTTAACTGGTGGAATCAAAGAAAACAGAAAGTCTGATTTCATTCTTTACTGATTCCCTACTGCATAGTGACCTCAGGCACATCTAAAACATACTGTTTAGTTGGAAAGGGTACATATAACCACTAGTCATTCTAGTTAGCGTCCAGAAGTAAGGGATCATTATTACTTCTTGGTTTCATAGCATAGCTGCAGAATAACATTGTTTTGGATTTACTCTTTGAATACTAGAAGTTTTATTTTTTTCAGAAGCAGATTAAGTATATTGGTGATATTTCAGTTCTATAAGACTACCAAAAATGAAAAAAAAAAAGCATTTACTAAATCAAATGAAAAATCAAGAACTACAGCTTACAAGGATTTTTGATGTTTTTTTTTGCTTGACATTTTGTTGCAGATGCTTCAGTCATACCTATCCCATCAAAATCCACAGGGGGCTGTGCACCATCTTCACTGATACATGTGGCAGATACAATCCAACAGTTTCATTATTGGCAAAATAACTGTGCATGAGGCTGTGCAGTATAAGGCACAGTAGTTGTATGCATCTTACCACAATTCAGCTAAATTTGCTACTGTGCATGTGGAAGCTTGCATGATTAGAATGACCAAGGACCCAGTAATGTGAACTTGGTGTCCCAAACTGATAGCAGTGGCCTTGTAGACATATGTGGGAGCAAATACATGATAGCGAGGCACAGAGTGGCCCTGCAGGGTAAACAGTGCTCATGTTAACTACCAGGTGGCTTTGTCAGGGATCTAACCAAAAAAACCCTTGATGGCTGAATATACAATGGCTTCTGAGAAAGGAAGGGATGATGTTTGGCAGGCAGCAGGACAGAAATAAGATATGACAACTAACAATGGGTAAGATGGCAATTCAGGTCGTAGCCTGCCATAGGTCCCCAACCATGTCCCAGGACTCTCACTCCACATTTCTTATCACCCTGGAAATTATTAAGATCCAACCCAACAATCTCATACTAGGTGACTTCAACTACCCCTCCATCAACTGGGAAAACTACTCATGCACCAATGCACAGGCCCAATGCTTCCTGGAATTCATCAATCCAAAAGCATTGGACCAGCTCATTCTTACCCTCACTAGAGGAAGCAACATCCTTGACCTGGTTATTACTAACATGGGCAACCATTACTCTACAGCAATAGTCAACTCCTCCCTGGTTAGATCCGACCACAAACTAATTACCATGGAAATCCACATCACACACACACAGACACACACACACACACACACACACACACACACACACACACACACACACACACACACACACACACACACACACACACACACACACACACACACACACACACACGCAAAGGTGTCCACCCTAAAAAACGTCTCCAAAGCTGACTTTGGACTCATAAAAACAGAGGTGGCTAACTTCAAGGCACCCATGCCAATGGAAAATAGATGCATGACTGCCGAATCATACATCAATGCACTGTAAGAACACGTATATAAATGTGTGGAACTAGCCATACCCCAACAGAACCAAGACGCTCTTTTCCAAAAAAGGAAGCCAATCTGGTGGTCCTCTGCCATTAATAGACTCTACAACAGAAGGAAGAAACTATTCCAGAAAAAGGTGAAGTCCCAAGATTGGAAAAATTCCCTTATCAGCCTCAACAAAAAGTTGAGATCCCACATCAAAACCTCCAAAGCCAGCTATGAAGGCAGAATTGTGGCAGACACTAAAACAACCACAAAGCCTTCTATAGTTATATCAAGAATCTCCACGTCTATACCCAGATTTGCTCAGCAATATTGCACAATGGTACCTCCTATACTGAGCCAATAGATGTTGCCAACATACTGGCCAACAGATTCAGTGCCAACTTTACCCCTCTCCCCCCAAAGGACCAACTCAATACCGGAAGAGTGCCAGGAACCCAGTATTACTGCAGCACAGGTTAAAGTTGCATTGTCTAAGGCCAAGAATACAGCTTCCATGGGACCCGACAATACCCTGGCTGTGTTCTACATGAATTATAAAGTGAATTGGCACCACATCTGTCTGCCCTGTTCACTCACAGCCTCAGCTTAGACTTTGTCCCTACTGAATGGCATACTGCTACAGTCATCTCTCTCCATAAAGGAGGAGTGACTACAAACCCTGGAAATTATCACCCCATTAGCCTGATGAGTATGATATGTAAGGCTATGGAGCACATCATCATGGACCTAATTAACAAGGATATAGGGAATCTCCAAACTCTAGATTCGGCACAATTTGGTTTTGTGAAAGGTAGATCACGCCTGCTCAACCTGGTTGACTTCTTTGTGTCAGTCACCAGAGCTATGGATGAAGGTAAGGTAGTTCATACAGCCTACCTCAATCTGGCCAAGGCCTTTGATACCATTCCTCACTCAAGAATTATTGATAAACTCACCAGACTAGGCATCAACCTCTATATCATTAGGTGGGTTGCAAAGTGGCTCACAGATATAACCCACAGTGTAAATGTAGAGGACTCCAAGTCAGAATGCCGACCAGTTACGAGTGGGGTTCCACAGGGATCGATCCTGGGTCCTCTTCTGTTTGGCATCTACTTCTCAGAAGTCCAGGCCAACACAGAGGGACTCTGGCAGACCAAGTTCACAGACAACTGCATGCTGGGAGTCATTATTAACTCCCCAAGTGATGCAGACATCCTACAGAAAGGCCTCACTGAGACCAATAACTGATGTCAAAACCATGGTCTTAAGCTTAATGCCAAAACATGTGTCATCATCCCCTTTGGGAAAAACTCAGTTCCTACTAATTACCACATCGATGGGAGCCCACTGAACACTGAAGACATTTTAAGAGATCTGGGGATACAGGTTGACAGCAACCTCTCCTTCAACCACCACATTGTCACTGTGGTCAGAAAGTTTTTCTCTGTGGCACATCTCATTACCAAGGGTTTTGCATCCAGGAAGAAAGAGGTCATCATATCTCTCTCTATGCTTTCCTCATAAGGCCAATCACAGAGTATAATGCCTCAATTGGCATGTACCTCACTAGACACCTGCAACAGCTGGAGAGGCCACAAAAGTACCTCACAAAGAGGATCCTAGACCTTAAACACATGTCCTACAAGGACAGACTCAAAAAAATCCAGCTATTCTCTGTCTCATATCATCTACTAAAAGGCAATCTCTGCTTGACTTACAAAGCCATGCCTGACCAAGCTCTGTTAGAAATGCTACAGCTAAAAAAATCCCAATCCCTCCAGACTATAGACTCCAGAGACCTCAACCTCATTACCACAATCAACAGAACATGCTGGAGGGACAGGTTCATAACCCAGAGACTTCCCATGCTCAGGAATAGACTTCCCATACATGTCAAACTGAGCACCTCACTGGCCCTCTTCAAGAGAAATCTTGATGAGTGGATGGGAAATAGAAAGTTCACTATGGGGATCACTCCAGTGGCTCTACTTGATGGAGTTACTGAGGACTAATGTCAGGCGGCACAATGCCAGGTCACTTCTATGGGCTAGGCTTGTAAAGGATCCAGGGCCATTAGCTTAGTACACACCTATGAACCTATGAAACTATAAAAAAAAATCCAACAATATTGTGATGTTATGGTACAAAAACAAAACTATTATATTATCTTTGTTTCATCCATAATCACAGCTTTTTAAAGTCAAGACAACTGTTATAGCACTGCCCGACAGCTCTTAAGCTTGGTATAAATTGGATCCTCAGCACAAGGCAGTAGGGAAGTTTTCTTTGGACTGCTGTACCCCTTAATAGTCTTTTGAATGAGGTTATTTAGGTTTTCCTTAATCAATTGTTTGGCCATTCCTAAAGATGCAGAATATATAAACTAAAAGTGGTAGTAAATGCTGACTCTAATAAAATAATCAAAGCAGATGTACACTCATAACAACTTAGTCTGTGGAGTTTATTCTGGATTTTAAATATGATACAGTTACCTATAAAATCTTAATCCCATGCTGTATCAAAAAAAATATAAATAGAGAGAAATTCTGTATTTTATGGAAGAAATGTAGATATTACTCACCAAATTATTGGAAATGTGGTATAAGAGCTATAGATTTTTGCAGAAAAGTACTTCTCAGGAAAGCAAAGTGTATCATTCAGTTTTCTTCTGCTAATTCCCTTTTGCAAAGAACACATGCAATGTCAGTACTAGTAGAAGGAAATGGTAGGCATGTATACTTCATGCCATGATGATTGTTACTGATGGGATTTTGAATGATAGTTTTACTTGTAGAACTAACTGACTGAGGCCATACTTGGTATAGGCTGACCCTGGGTCAAATGTCTATATAACCAGGGCCTGTACGTGCCTGTCCAGAATCTGGTTTATATTTTGCTCATTTGCAGGTGGTACACCAGAACACCAGAAAAAAGCAATGAATTGTAAGAGTCAAAAATCCCTTATATACACTCATTTAACAATTAGGGCACAATGTATGCTGCACAAGTATTATTATTATTATTATTATTATTATTATTATTATTATTATTATTAATAATAATTTAATACATAATCAAGGGTTTTTTTGCAATAAGCTGTGATAGACTCTGTTCTTCCTTGTCAGAAAAGTCTAATACCTTCTACAATGTATTTTCTTATGTAAGTCACTTTTTGAGTAAAAATATTACTTTTAATAACAACACATTGTAGCACACTTTCACTCTTTTGAATACACAAGAAATGAGAGGAAGCATAACAAAATAACAAAAAATAATGTTATTATCAGAAAGCATTAGTTTATATTTACTGGCTCATAGCACCCCCCCACCACCACCACACACAATCATAAATGCACACACACACACACACACACACACACACACACACACACACACACACACACACACACACACACACACACACACACACACACGTACCCACAAATGCACATATATCCCTGGGATTCAGAATCATTTTGCTTGTTGCAGTAACCAAATGTATGTGAAGAGTGGCCACATGCTGGGTGGGGGCAACTCATACCTCTCAACCTCTTAGAGTAATAAATCTGGACAAAACCATGAAAAAGTTGGTCAAATAGGGACAATTTTTAAATATTGCTCTTACAAGCTTAGAAAGTTGATAGAATATCGGGTTTTACATTAGCATGAATTTTCTGAAGGGTATGAAGTTTAAAACTCAAATGTCTGTCATTATTTTCTAACTTCAATCTTTAATGATTTGCCATTAATTTGCCAGAAAGCCACAATTTTATGAAAAACAGACCAAAAATATAAGGCAAAAATCTGGACATTCTGCAAAAATCTGTACAGTTGAGAGATATAACCTGGCAACTCAAAGACATGTTCCTTTGCTTAATGATTGGGTGTAGTGTAATTTTGAGTTTAATGTACCTATAAAAACTGGTACTTGTTCGTTATCTGAAAAGCTTGATGAATTTTATTATAAACATTTAAAGATTAATATTCTACAGTTGGAGAACACTTACTTTGTGGACTCCATCTGTACCTTTAGGATAAAAAAGGGACTGAAATTATGACATTTTCCTACTGGCTTACAAAAGGATTCATCTCTGTACAAAGACTTAATTATGCTGTTTGATAAACAGAGTAGTGAATACCATGAACATTTGATTAAACAAAATATTAAAACTGTTCAACAGCTTATAGCTGAGCTTAATTTACTTGATAACACAATTTTACATGACCCTCAATATGACCAATTCAGATATGAACATCTGAGGATCTTTACTAGTGCTGACCACTACATCCTTGACATTAAAAGAAAAAAAGCTAAGAAATTGGAAAAAGATAGGTTGGACTATCTCAAATGTAGGGCTTACCCTAACCCACCAGAGTCACAAGGTTGGGATAAGAAGTTTAACAGCCATATTAGTGGACAACAACATGATACAAATATTGGGGTTGTACAAGATAACTTGCAGGAGAAAGATGCTGATGTTATTGATAATAACCCTTTAGAGTTCCCTTTATTCAGATGTTTGGAACAGATGAAAGAAACAAGAAGAACCAATGGCAAGACAGATGTACCAGAGCCCCCTTGGTGGAACCAATGGAAGAACAGCAAAATAAATCAAAGGCAGGACAATGTATGGAACCAATGGCATGATTCAAACTCACCACCACTTCCAGAGATGAACCAATGGAAGGACCGCAGAAATGAACAGACCCCTTTTTCAAGCCAACCAAGATGGGAACAACAGGGGCAGTGATGGCAGAATTAAGAACAGCTGAACACAGACATTTTGAAGAAAATCCATTTCACACTGAGGACTTAATTAAGAATGATCAACAGTGTTCTATTATTTTGAACAGAGAAGGTGATTTTAAGGTGTATAATTTTTCTTCCTTGAAACTGAAAATAACACTGTTAAATTTCTATCTAAAGGTATGTCCTTTGTTCTAAGAGAGCAAACATTGCAAATGTAATACTTGACCTTAAAATGTTTGTTAGGAAATTAAATTTTAAATTTTAACATCATATTTAATAATTCTGCACAATTAACTGATAGGCTTAGATGTCCAAGTACTTTTAACCCCCAATTCACCCCTTGCTACAATTGTTTAAGAAGGTATGTGAGATTAATCTTAGAAATAAGGTTGGGAATACATTTATACAATACAGTTATGATACTTCTTTAGAAGAAAAACTCTTTTTTGATGAAGTTAGGAAGAATAGCATCAGGTTTATGAAACATGATATGGGGGTGACTTGGTTTTGATGGGGAGTAAGCACTATATAAATAGGATGTTTAGCATTTTAAAGTGTGACACCTGTGAATAAATATCCTGGAATTAATTAAATGTGGTGTATAATAAAATCAATAGGCTAATTAAAGATGTTTATTGAAGGGAGAGTTTATATAGAATAATTTAATTATTTGACTATCACATACCCTGTCATTCCTACATTTTTTGGATGATCCAAAATTCATAAGATTGTACTTAATCCACCTATGTATCCCATTATTGATTGCAGAAGGTCTATAACCAGTTCTTGTGCTAAGTTTTTAGATTGTAACCTTAAAGGTTTGTTGAAACATGAAACACAAGCCTGCGAAGACTTATGAGATTTCCTTAGTAAAATTGATGGCTTAGAATATAATGACAAAGACATCTTTATTACTACTGATATAAAAGATTTGTACACGGTTATCCCCCATGATGTGGATGTTCAGCATTTTTTGGATTTTTTACATCACAAAAGGTTACCACATGAAAGAATTAACTTGGAAGAACAACTTTATTTTATGTGAAGGCCATTACTGCATTCAAAAAAGGGGGTGGCAATAGGTTCAACATATAGTGCCTTATTTTCTAATATTGTTATGATGCAGTGGGAAAATCAGTTCCTAACGAGAAGTGAATTTAACGACAGTATTAAACTTTATGTTAGATATCTGGATGATATTTTTTTTTATTTAGAGAGATACAAAAGATAAAATTGTACCTTTTTAGATTATATTAATAATACAACATATTTTTTTGAAATTCACTCATATCAGTGAAAAATGGATTGATTATTTAGATGCTCTTTTAGAAAAGAACAGGAATAATAGGAGGTTTATATCAAGAATATATTGTAAACCTGCCTATTCAAATATCTTTCTACATTTCACAAGTGCACATCCTGCAACCCAGATGACAGCAGTTGTCAAAAGACAATTTGTCAGGGCTACTAGGATGATCACTGAAGATTCACACTTTAAAGATTAATGTAATTTATTAAAATCTATGTTTTTAAAATGGGTTATGATAGCAATTTAGTTAAAAATCTAATGTTTGAAGTTATTAATAAGAGTGATCAAAATCATTTTATACCTATCTTAAACAATAAAAATACGAACAGTATTACATTTTTTAACATTGGAATCTGAATAGGCAAGTTAAATATATAGTTGATAAATTTAAGTACAAAAAATCTTTTATTACCACCTTTTGTCTGGATAGTAAAGCAATTAAGAATATTCTTGAAAAGAAATGGCTCATATTAAAAGAAGATATGTTTATTAGTGAGAAAATGTGAGAGAAATCAGTTATAGTATATAGAAAGATCCCTTGATATGTTTAAGAATATTGCTTATTATTTTAATGTTAACATGAGCAATATTAGTTATGGGACTCGTATGTCTAAGTATGGTCATTGATTGTATTGTAAGCAGATTTTGACTGGTGACTGTTTCATTATTAGAGGTAATAAGTATGCGGTCAAAAATAAATACAATTGTGAAACCAAACGGATAGTATAAGCAGCTATTTGTCAGATGTGCCCTGGTTTTACATCGGGCAAATGGAAAGGAAATTGAGACACAGCATTTATGAACATTTATAGAGATAAAAAAGGCAAAAACAATAACACACTTTATAGGCATTTTCACAATCACCTTAATCATATATTTAAATTTGCTCTTGTTGAAAAGGATCCTTTGAATTTCAGAGGGGGTCCATGGTGGCTCGTACTTGAAGAAGAGAATTGTATTGGCAGTTACATTTTAATGCTAGTAGCTGGCCAGGATTGAATGAGTATTGTTCTATTGCTTGCTTACTTAAATTATAAGCTTGGGCCAGGAAACTTATGAATTATAGGTCACTTTTATTATTTATGATATAAAAACTATTTTTATTGTTATATGATACTACATTTTATTTGTTGGATGTTTATAGACTATTATATTTGTAGTGTATGCCTTTAAATTAATTGATGGTTGAGCAGGCTTTTGAAATCATGTGACTCTAGCAGGGCTATTTAAATATTTCATTGTTGAAATTATGGCATCTGAAGAAGCCTTGTGTTGTTAAAGATGAAAGCACTTGACTTTTATTAAAGTAATTTGTTGCAGTACCCTTTTGGACTTTTTTCTCCAAGTATGTTATAGCTTAATTTAAAGACATTCCAAGAATGATCATAAAAAGTCAATAAATGCAAATGATAGTATGACAGGAACATTATTATAATGAGGGTAATGGTGTATTCAAATGAAGGGAAACAATACAGCACATCAACTCATAAACCTATATATTTTACATGAAGAGAGGCTACTACCAGAGTTGATAACAGGAGTAAAATCCTGGATTTAATGGGTAGAGATCAGAAAGACATGCATGGGGTAGCCATCATTGTACTAAATCTGAATAGGCAAAAGGTCATTGCCACTGCTGGTAGTCACAGAGGAGCACATCTTAGCCCTCAAAGCTGCAATCTTCCATCCATGTTTGAAATACTATACTCTCCATGACACAGAAAATAGTGGACTGCTACTATGTGGACAGAGGCACTGTGCAGCAGCTGGTAGATGTGTGAAAGATATGGACCTCCCTATTGACTAATACAGGACACAGTGGGTATATCCTAGGAATCAGTCTTGATGATACTTCACCATTTTTTTGTTACAGTATGTGGTGAGGGCATACATGGCTTCCATGTACCTCACTGAAGAAAAGCAAAACCATACAGATATTTTATGACACATCCTAGCTCCCTGAGAAACTGGAAGCCATATTTAGCATCCACACTGCAATAAAGGCTCCATCTATCTATCAGGGGCAATGGTATTCCAACTAGAAGAGTTTCCACTCCATCATTTGCCGGGGGAGGGGTGGGCTTGCAATATACAGGATATAATATACAATTTTTCATCAGGTCACTAGGGCATTGTCTATGACTCCCACATCTGATTCACAATCAAATTTTATCAGCGATATAATTTTGATGTAAAATAAAAAGTTACTGCAGCATATGCAGTTGTTGTTGGCGAAAATATTTTTCATCTCTGTCAACATATACACACTTACACACACACACAGACACACATACACATGCACAGAGAAAATCGCACAGATACACATGCAGAGGCAGATTGACTCATGCACATATACACATAGAAACTGATGTACAAACACAGAGATGTATACATAGAAATATACACACTCCATGTAGGCTTCATACAGAGCATACACAGGGTATTACATGTGTGCGGGATGATGCAAGGTGAGCAGCAGCACTAATTACATATTAATGCCATGCACTGCATTTAAACATAAAGGAATGGGGTTTTGTGAATGACAACAGTGTTGCCGACTAGGAAACCATGTAAAACAACACAGTTAGCAAACCTGTTTACCACAGGCCAGAGTAGTTTAGCAGGACTACACAGGATGTCACAATGATTCCCAGGGCTTAACATATAGTTATGTATCTGGTCCAGACACAATACGGGACAGTGTATATGTTGAAGAGTATTGTGAAATCCCATTCCAGGCATTCTGTACCAAAGCTGTGTAAATGATCTGTAAAGGTGGATGGACTGCCATGTAAAAAAAACTCTAAGGTGGAAGTGTTTGTATTGAACAGGAAGACACAGGGAAAGAGGGCAGGTAAAACAATCTATGGTACAGCAGGTGAAGGCATGTCAATAGAAGACATCTGTAGCAGCAACACCAATCACATATCAATATGGTACAGTATGGACTGCTCAGTGAAAATGTGTTATTATGTGACTGTCACAAAAGTGACATAACAATGGGGAAGATGTCTATGTAAGATAAGCATCCTTACATGAACAATGCAGAGGACATCTATCAGGGATGCCATATACAATTGGGTTAGGGTACATATTGTGAAGTTGTGAAAACTGATTTGCCTGAATATGACTGTAATCTCAGCAGACGTCTCCAACAAGTGAGTCACAGGTGAAGGCTCATGGACAACAGTAAATGAAGCATGCACAATCATAGACAATAGCAGAATATTACCACCACTATTTCATGTCTCTGACATAACATATGTGATTTAGAGTGATCAGAGGCGGTTCTGCAAAAACACACTTGTACAACTGTTATGACATGTCCACATTCTACAAGGGTAATCACACACACTGTCCTGCCACTGTAACATCTGCTGCTGGTGTTAGGAGTGCCACTGCTGTACCCGTATGTGACATTATGATTAATACATGCTAGCTGACTGGTGTGTATGGTATATATATATATATATATATATATATATATATATATATATATATATATACACACACACACACACACACACACATATATCTATATATATATATATATATATATATATATATATATATATATATATATATATATATATATATATGTATGTATATATCACAATCCACACTATCATGAATGTTACCCATGCCATCAATGTTGTCAAACAGCTATGTATGTACTGCGTGCATCACTACAACAAGTATCACACATGCCTCTAATGTAACAATTTGATGTGGGTTCTGTACCATCGGACAGTAATGTTTATGCCACAAAAAGAATACCTGGGTATGCCTAATAAGTTTTGTGACAGGTCACTGTGGCAAAGGTGGTACACTTCAGTTACACTTCACTGGAAAATGTGTAGACAGGTACATGAATAAGGGTGCATTATGCTCAGTTATTGGTGTGATGAAGGCTGTGAACTATGGAGGCATTATAGCCGGTGATGTGGATGTCCTTCACATACTCAGTAGTTGTGTTACATACAAGGGAGTAGTCAGCACTGTGGCCACATGCTGGTGGACATTCCACATACCATCTACCCCAGGACACAAGTCATACACCTAATGGTTGGATTATAGGGTGTGATGTCCACATTATCCTTGGGTTCTGTGTCTGTTATCCTGACATATAAAATTGCCCTATGTTTTTGTTTTATTGCAGTTGTTGTCATCGCTGTGGCAGCAATCTTTGGTGTGTGTTGATACTGTCTGTATTATACAAATATCACAGCTGGAGTCAATGATTGGACATGCTCTGCAGTCCTTCAGATAGCTGTTTGGACACAGGTGTGAGTCATTCATGAATGTCTATGACTTAAATAATGGACAGGAAAGGGCCTAGCAGACAGCCCTGATATACAGACCAGATCAATGAACCTGACATATAGGTCACTTCACACATATCAACATATTTAGATGCCACATATGTGATACAGTGGTCTCCCCACTGGTGATATAGGTGTTTATGGCCACATCTGACAGCGCTGAGTGAATATCTCACTGTGAATTTCTGTCAAATGCCTTGGGCTTGTCAGGTTTAAAAAGATGATAGTGTTTTTATCATGCATGCCCTTGATGAACTCTTTGAGGACATTTAACACATGTAACAGACATGATGTAGCATTAACAACTCACACAGGACTGTTGCACTCAGCCAGGGTATTTCTAGTGTTCATTTATAAAAGTTCCATGAAGACGTGTTGGTCTACCTTACATCTGAGGAGAGTCAGGATGCATCTATAAATGCGGGCTCTCCCCCAACTCAGATGGATGCATTTTGATGTACACTCTTCTACAAGAACATAGTGTGTGCGGAGGGTGTGTTGAAGTATGTATTCAACTATGTCAGGTAGGTGTATATGCTGAGTCATGCTATAGGCTATCTGTGATGTTGTCAAAGCCCATTGATTATGTGTGATAGGCCTGGAAGAAGGTAAGAGAGTGCAGACTGCTTATCCTCATCTAGCCTAGGGTTTGGACACAATCTCCCATGCAGGTTTAATTAATAAACTCTTCCAGTTGGGGAATAAACCCTTACATCATTAGATGGGTAACCAATTGGCTCAACAGCAGAACACATACCATGAAAGTTGGTGAAGTGGCCCTTCTGCACCCTTGTGAGTGAAGTGGGCTGATTGGAACCTTTCTGAAGAAGGGTGATTGAGCTAGGGCTTGAAGTTAGCACCCTCATTGGGTCTTTTGCATTTTGTAAAAGTTTTTTTTTTTTTTTTTTTTTTTTTTTTTTTTTTAGTTTTTAGATTCTGGAATTTAAGCCCTGTGGTTGAGCCAGTTTCTGCTTGTTTTAACCAAGCTGAACTGATTTGGGCTACCAGTCACAGCTCTGAACTGAGATACCAGATGACTAGAGGCTTCTGATCTTCCCAAAAAAAACGTAAGTTGCCTGTTTTTTTCTTTTGCTTTATTATACTATTTACTGCACTTTTTATTGTATTATGCTTATTTAATACTGTATTAAATACTGTAAACTAAACTGAACTGTTTGTAATGCATTTGTCTGCCTTACTATATCTGGCAAATCATATTTTGTTGCTGTTTTCACAGTTGCAAAGCATTTTTGCTATTTTCACTGTTTGCAAAGTAATCATTGCTACTTTTCACTGTTTGCAAAACATCAGTTCTGTTTTCCTGCAAAGCAATGTTTAAATAACTGATTTATTTGCTGTTTAAAGCATTCTTTCATGTATCCTTATTGTTTTTCTGCTATTTAAAACATTTTTAGTGTCTCACTACTGTTTTTCTACTGTTTAAAACACTTTTAGCATCTCCAACCTAAATTAGTAGAACTAGTAGTTGCAGCTTAGCCCAGATACAGGTTTGCTGCATCTGGGTTTGTTTGTAGTTGCTGTTGTATTTTGAGCACATTTTCTTATCCATCTTTGATTGGAAGGCACTCTTCTACACCCCTGTGAGAGAAGTGTGCTGATTAGAATCTGTCTGGTGAAGGTGATTGGTCTAGGTCTTGGAGTCATACCTACCAAGAAAAAGAAAAGGAACCTCTGGCATCCAGGTACAGCCATAATCCCCATATAAACATTTATCAAGTGTAATGGGAAACAAATGGGGCACTGAATAAGTATGTTGAACATCCTGCCAAAAGCCAGATAACCTATTACAGTGAAGAGAAATATGCTCTGCTTTTTCTAAAGTCCCACATCCAACATGTGGACATGACTGGGCCCCCTCCAAATGAAAACCATAGGAAGACCTCACTGGCAAATTATCAAGGGAACATCACCCCAACGGGGCAAAGAGGCATAACGTCACCTATACTGACTCAACCCCTGTAACCTCCCAGAGGAATACTACTGATCTCATTAATGGCATAACAATGAGTCAACAGAGAAGAATAAAACTCTTGCCTAGAAGATGGAAGGGCACCTAAGGTAACATGCCACCCAAGCAACAAAGACTCGACTTCCTGCCGCTCCCCAAAGGTGATGCTCCATGCATGCTTCCCAGCTAAGCAAGTCTGCCAAAACCAGACAAACAAAGCTGAGAACAAGCAATCAACCAATGAAAAATCATCATTTTGCAAATGCTGCAACACAGGAAACAGA
Source organism: Protopterus annectens (assembly GCF_019279795.1). Taxonomy (NCBI): domain Eukaryota; kingdom Metazoa; phylum Chordata; order Ceratodontiformes; family Protopteridae; genus Protopterus; species Protopterus annectens. The sequence goes on along the minus strand of NC_056727.1, from coordinate 1,040,861,374 downwards.
AATAAATTACACAGAAAAAGAAGATGGTGAAGCAGCACACCACTACCTAAAGTAGGAGGAGAATACAAAATACACTTCTGCACAGGCATATAAGAGGTCCCCCAAATTAAATGAAAAACTTCAGACAAAAGACAGGTAGACTAAGAACAGACAAACAAATAAACAGAAAAAACATACCCCAAAGTACCCAACAAAGCACCATTCAACAAATAAACTTTCTTACAAAAAGTTAATGGAAAGACGTGCCAAAAAAAAAAAACAGTCACTGGAAAGCTTTATCAAGAAGATGCTCTCAAGACTCCAGCTCATATGAAGGAGTACCAAATGACACACCCAAAATGGAGAGGCCTGCAGAAGAAAAAGAAACCTCCCCAACACTAGGGACTACACCAACATCACCCAATTTAGCAAGGTTAAGAGAGAAACCCACCAAGGAAAAAACACAAGAAAGATACTGCATGTAAGTCAGCAAAACAGCAGGAGACTCTGCAAGTACTGTCACATCATCTGTAGAAAACAAAAAATTGGGTACCAAAATACCAGAGCAGGAAAAAGACAAGGGAGACAAAGAAAAATGGACGTGCACCGTGAAAACACAACACCCACCACCAAGGTAAAGAGGTAGCTACTCAAAGTGAAGCCCTGATGCACACCATTCTTCATTGCAATCTCTGAACCTAACCATCCATTCACCACAGGAACAATAACTGAAGTAGAATAAATAGAGGAAATGCACTGAAGAAAAACCCAAAGGTTTTCAAAATGTCCACAAGACCCTATGGTTGACATTATCAAATGCCTTATTAAGGTCACAAGAAAGCAGCAAAGCCAAAGGAGAAGAGTGAACATAAGTAGTAACAGATTTCAGCAAAACAACAAATCCTGCATAGGCCTGCCAGAGATACCATAGACCCTGGGATCCAAGAGAAAATGCATCTTAGAACAGAGGCACAATTGCAAAACATTACAAAACAACTTGTAATCAGTATTAGACAAGGAAATAGGGTGCCAATTAGATAAAATCCTACAGTCACCCTTCTTCAGAAGAAACTTAAGGGCAATGTGCAAAAATTCAGGATGGGAAAAGCCATTAAAACACTCATTAAAAAACTGAACTAGTACTGATAATTGAACATCAGAAACAGAGCGGTAAAAATGGTATGAAAGCCCATCTCACCCTGGGGTATAAACAACCTTAAAAGAAGAAATAGCAGGGTGAACATCTAACAAAGTAACAAGGGCATCAAGAACAGCCCTAAAAGTAGCTGGCATTGCCAGAATAGGCCATGACTCAGCAGGAGAAACCTTACCACCAGAGTTAACTTCACACAAAATACTATACTTAGTAACAACATCAACAGAAGTGAGCAAATTATCAATAAAATCTCAGTCTTAGCATTCACTTGCCCACATAAGGAAGGACTTCCTCACCCCTACCCTTAAATGAGTGAGCCAAATTCCAAAGAACTACCTTAACCCGAGCAATATTGTGCAAATGCAGCTCACGAAGATGCAGAAGAGCACTACAGGGTCCTGATGCACAACAAACTGGAAATCAACATAAAAAGCATCAGAAGATCACATAAACTGAAAATAATAACACTGGGCAAACCAGTTATAATGAACAACAAACTTCTCCTTAGAAGCTAACCATCATGAGGACTGAAAAGGAAAGGCAACAAAGTGAAATGATCATCTCATAACTCAGAAACAACCTTCTGCAAAGCAGGAGTAAAAGTCTAATGAGCTTTAGATCTAAGCAGAACCTTACCCTTAGACAAAACAGAAGAAATACCAAAAGAAAAATACAAAACAAAATAGTCAGTAAAGGGCACAAAAGACAAAGAAGAAGAAACTACAGCAAAATAGGAGGAGCAAAAACAATAATTAACGCGAGGGTCTGCAGTACCATGAAAATAGGTAAAAGAATCAGGACTACACACAGTATGGGAAGCTAGACACAAAATGTCCTTGCGATAATGAACACTCAAGTCCTGCCTAGATCTGGAATCCTGTGGTATAGCATTACAATTAAAGAGCCCCCTCAAGAAAAAAATGAGACAGTCAATAAGAAAATAAGTCCATAAAAGCTGAAACAATAAACGGTGCACAGCCACAGATATAAAGACATCGACGATAACAAAACATAAGGGAAAACCTACACAATAAATCCACCACCAATTCCCTACCAGGCAAAACATTAACAACATCCCTAACCTTCACTACAGACTTATGATGTAGAACCATAATGCCAGACTGGTGATCAGTCCCCAAAGACCAAACAACCCCCCAAAACGTCCCACTGCAAACAAGAGTCAGAAGTTTACCAACATCTAACAAACAAATGCCATTAGACGAAAGGGAAGAAACCCAAGAATGTAGAGTTCAACACCTAGATAAGGACATAATGTCATTAATATTATAAAAAAACAAAGACAGCTCAGCCGTCAGCAGCAAAGCAAGAATCATCATCCAAAACCTTCTTACTGGGTTTAATCCTTAAAGACTTCTGCTTAGAACCTGAAGTCCCTGACTGGGATTCAGGCAGATCAGAACATCTGCATCAGAACTAACACCATCTGAAGTGCCTAGCACTGGAGAACCAGCATCAGTAGAGGTAGCATCAGACACCCCATGCAACCTTCTGCTGGAGTCTAACATCTCAGCCCCAGTAGGAACAACAAAAATAACAGGAGAAAGGGGAACCCCAGCAAAAAGAATAGTAACTGCAGGGCCTGGCAGACTAGAAAGCAATGAATCCACCTTAGAATCCCCAGAAGGGGTTACAGGAACTGGAGCTGGAAACGACGGAGGCAGATGCCAAGGGGTGGGATCCACAGCCTGCTGCAAAGAAGAATCACCAGGAACAACACTAGAAGCTAGCTCAGAACCCACAGCAGACAAAACAGAAGAAGACTCAGCTGGACCAGAAGCTACAGGAGATACAGCAGGACAACCAAAGCCCCCATGTGAACAGGAACGCAAACAACACCACTGGGAACAAGCCCTAGCAAAATGTTCAGATGACCCACAATAAGTAAATCTCAAAGAAGGACATGCAGACACCAAATGTGATAATTCACCACAAAAAAAAGCATAATTTAAGCTGTCCTGCATATCTCGAAATACCACTCTGAACAGCCAATAAACAAACACAAGGCAAATGTGAAACACCAGTGTCTATCACATGTAAGGCCACCCACGGCTCCCAGGCTCCATCCCAAACATCACTGGCATCAGAATCAAAAGACTTCCTAACAGAAAAACATCAACACAACATGAGAGCAAAAACGGTCTAACACAAGCCTCAGTAACATAAATAGAATAAAAATACACAATAATATTATGCTTGTAATGAATATCTACTTCAGACAACACATAGTCAGACCAAGCCTGCTGAAAATTATGTTTAGAAAAAAACTGGAAACAAAAGTGGAAGCAGCCTCCTGAGATTCAAAATAAACATCAGCAAAAGTATCCCTCCCCCAGTGTATAATAGCACTTAAAGACTGAAGTGAGACAGACAAAAGCTTCAGCAAAGAATGCCCAACAAACTTACATGGTAAAGGCTAACAAGAAACAGACTTTAAATGCACCATTGGCTTTGAAACAATCTTTGCTTGCCCAGAAGACCCAAGATGAATGCAAGAAGCAGAAATGGCTGTTTTCACCACAGCAGCATAAGATATACCTTGAGAAATAACAGTATAGGCAGCAAAAGCCACAGCACCAGTGGAAGTAGCCATGTTTTCCACTAGAGGAGCTAAAACAGCAGGCACAGAAGCAGTAAAAGCCCGAGAACAATCCCTGAGCTCCATAGATTTGCCCCAATGAAGGAAAGTTAAATTATCAGCGTCTTTCAAAACTGTAGAACCTTCAACAGAAGCCTGAGAACCAAATAAAGCAGATAAATGTGAAAATGATATTGAAATACTATTAGAAGCCAAAATAGAGGCAGAAATAACAGAAGCAGCAGCCAAAATTCCTGCTGCTGAAATGGCCACCATCTTCCAACAACAGGAAGCAGAAGCTAGGGATTGGAGTGAGCACCCTCATTGGTTCTTTTGAGTTTTAAATTCTTTTTTTTTTTGAAGGTTTTAGCTTCTGGTATTTAAGACCTGTGTTTGAGAGGGTTTCTGCTTGCTCTTATGCTGTTCAGCACTGTGCACTTCCACACCATTGTGTGCAATAGCTGAACAGATAATTTCATCAATTTTTCCCATAGATATAGCTGTAGTACATTAGTGTAGTCCTCATCTTTAGTACATTTCTAGTCTAAGAAGTATTGCTAAACAGCATTGACCTATTAAATTACCAGCCAAAAACCTCATCAGAAATACTAATCTACAGAGCACTTCCTAAATCAGTCCTTAAAGCACCCCCTTTGTGATAACAGTTCTTCAAACCTAGCATTATGGACAGTTGGATTACCCTTGTTTCTCCTATCAGCCTTGTTGACTTAGGCCTCCTGTGGCAGTGTAGCAACTGCCTCATACACATTGACAACTCTCTACTAATAACTCATTCTAGTACAGAGTGCAAGAGATGTATCTACACCAAGAATTCTGAATCCCTGCTCTCTTGCACTCAAAAGAGTAACACTGACGAAGCTGTCAACTCACCCACCACTACTCATGCACATAGTACCACTACTCATACACCTAGTATGCATCCTATATATAAATCAACATATGTGGAAGTTCTCTCAAAAAACTTATAGAAGCAATAAAGACCTCCTAAACAAATGACTGCTATAACTAATACAGTTCCCACAGCACCCAAGACATATTGCAACACCAGTGTCTCACCTACCAACTCCTTAAGGCATAACACTAAAAAAACACATTTTCTTGTCATTGGAGACTCCATTGTGATACATACGGATGTCCAACTCACTGAGTTAGATAAGGAGAAAGTCACGATCAGCTGCATCTCTGGTGACAGGATTCAACAGATCATGCATGCACTCAGGTCTCTTCGCAAAAAGTACCATTATGACTCTGTCATAGCTCATTTTGGAGTGAATGACCTGAGATGTACCTCACTAGACTATATGAAGAAAGACATGATTGAGCTCTCAGAGTATGTGTCCCAGACAAGAATGTCCCTAGCCTTGAGCAGCATATTACTCTCAACTAGAAAGATGCCACAGCATAAACAAAAAACTATCACGTTCAATAATTGGCTTAGTTTTTGGTGTCATTCAAAAGGAATCCAGTTTCTGTCAGCCTGGGATGACATGGTCGACAAAGCTTGTATCTTCGCCAGAGACGATTTGCACCTGACACCACTAGGCTTTCAGCTGCTGACAAAGGATCTTGCCTCCCCAATAGTGCCTTTTTAAGGCAAGGTCTCAAAAACAAAACTGCAGATGAGAAAATTGCCAAATATAACAAAATAAGGGTTATGCTGCCAAATGGTATGAGCTTAAACCAAAAACTGCACACCCTGGAAGCCCTTCTGTCACTGAAGGATGTAGATGCCTGTGCAATCACAGAAACCTGGGTCAAGGCCTCAGAGTGTACCCCAGCCCTGCAAGGCTACATTGCCTTCCACACCTTCAGACCACAAAACAAACATGTGAGAACCAAAGGAGGTGGTATTTATATCTATATTACCGATAAATTCACCTCTCAACTAGTTATGTTGGACAACTCCATGGAGTTACTCCATGTTCGGATTATCGTGGGTAAGACCCCCATTCAAATCACAGCTAACTATAGATTCCCCTCCATAGACCATAAAGCACACAAGGCCTACTTGACCAAACTAGAATCAATCTAAGTATTGCCAAACACTCTGGTCATGAAGGATTTCAATTATCCCACCATCAACTGGGAAACCTACTCTAGCCCTAACTCACTACTGCAAAAGTTCCTTGAATTTCTTAACTCAAATGCCCTTGAACAAATTGTTCAACCCCAACAAGAGGCACAAACATACTAGATCTGGTTCTCATTAACATGGCAAACAAATGCATCACTTCAACTGTCAGACACTCATTAGTTAATTCTGAGCACAAATCAATTGTCTTCAAAATGGCAGTAACACCAGAACTCACAAAGGGTGATGTCAGACTAAAAAGCATCACCAAAGCAAACTATACCCTCATAGGGGAAGGGACAAATGCATTCCAAGCCCTACCCCCAGCTGGAATTGGTAACTACAAGAAAGCTTACATTAAAGCCTTGTACAATCACTTGTATAAATGTATACACTCAGCTGTTCAAGAATGAATCAATGCTAGAGCCTCAAGTAAAAAAAAGCCAAGCTGGTGGGCATCCAGCATCATCAAACTTTACAACAAATGCAAAAAGTTGCTGTCTAAGAAAACTAAGGTGAGGCCACAGCAATGGAAAAGCACCATCCTTGGCCTCAACAGGCAAATAAGATAACTTGTCAAACCCACCAAATGTAACTTTGAGAAAAAAACTTAGCAATCACAGCCAAGAATAATCATAAGGCCTTTTACAGGTATGTGCTTAACTTAAAAGGAAGGACCCAAACATGTGCCAAACTAGTGACTACTGGTATCACACACATTGCTCTTGCAGAGATAGCAAACCTGCTAGTGGACAGATTTGGTAATAATTTAATTCCCTTATCCCCTACAAACGTATCACAAACCTTATGCCCAAGTCCCCTCGCCCTACATAGAAGAGGAGGTCACTAAAGCCTTATCTAAGACAAAAAATACAGACACTATGGGACCCGAAAGCATCCCAGGCTGTCTTCTAAACAAACTAAAACATGAACTAATATCACCATTAAGTACCTTATTCAATCGCAGTCTAATCACTGGCTTTGTTCTTGTTGAATGGAGAACAGCAACAGTTATTCCCCTCCACAAAGATGGCTTAGCAACAGACCAGGGAATTATAGACTCATAAGTTTGATCAGCCTCATCTGTAAAGCCATAGAATGTATCATCATGGACACCATAAATAAAGACATAGGTGACCTCCAAACCCTGGATCCAACCCAATTCAGTTTTGTCAGGTTCAGATCCTGCCTGTTAAACCTGGTAGATTTTTTCAAAAATGTGACCAGGGCCATTGATGAGGGCAAATCTGTGCACACAGCATACATTGACTTGGCAAAGGCCTTTGACACAATCCTACATGCAGGCATTACCGATAAACTTAGCAAACTGAATCTAACACTTTTGTTGTGTGATGGGTTGCCAACTGGCTCACAAACTGGTCACACACTATCAAAGTGGATGACTCCACATCAACCAGCAGACCTGTCACCAGCAGGGTGCCTTAAAGGTCAGTGCTGGGCCCCCTACTGTTTGGTATATACACTTCTCAGAAGTTCAGGCCAAAACCAAGCGGCTATGGCTGACCAAGTCTGTGAATGACTGTAAACTGGGTTCAATTACTGAATCCTCAAATAATATAAGTATACTTTGTGAGGGTCTTACACAGACCAACAACTGGTGTCATAGTCATGGTCTCCAACTGAATGCAAAGAAATGCATCATTATTCCCTTTGGTAAAAACAATGTCCCTTCACACTGTCAAATTAACAATACCCTATGTACCTACAAAGTGGTTGGAGATCTGGGATCACAAGTAGACTGCAACCGTAACTTTGACCACTATGTGTCTACTTTAGTAAGAAAGGCTTTCTACATAGCACACATGATTAGCAAAGGCATCACCTCTAGAGAAGAGGGGGTTATACCCCCTCTATATTTGTCAATAATCAGGCCCATAATTGAGTATAATGCTCCTTTCAACATGCATGGTAAAAAGCACCTGCAGCAATTGGAGATACCTCAAAGGATTCTAACTAAGAAGATCAAGGGACTCCAGCATGTGCCTTACACAGACTGACTAAACACCCTGTCACTATACTCAGTATCGCATAGACTTCTTAGGGGAAACTTATGCCTGGCTTACAAAGCAATCTCTGACCCAATCCTAATGAATTTGCTGCACATCCATAAATCAAATGGGATTAGAGCTACTATTCTAGGGACCTAAATATCCCCGAGACTTGAATAGGAAATGCTGGAGGGACAGATTTGTCTCCCAATAACTGTGTCTTTGAAATAGGCTGCCAATTCATGTGAAGCAGAACACCTCTATGACACTGTTCAAAAGGAACCTGGATGAGTGGATGGGGCACCGTTAGCACCCACAACCCTCATGGACATTGATAGTCATTAACAAATACAATCCTGGGTATTGACTAGAGTATCTGGGGTATTACATTGGGATGAAACAGCTAGGCTTGAAAAGACCGCCTGGTCGATAGCCCAGTAAACTCCTATGATACTGTGATCCTATGAATCAACCTGTAGTATTAGAGATCTCACCATTAGCATACCCCAGGGATCTATTTTTGGCCCTTTACTGTTTGCAATCTATTTCACAACAATTCAGGCTAAAGTATATGGACTTTGCCTTACCTTGTTTGCTGATTCTTGCATATTGGGTGCAATCATTGAGCCCACCAATGATGATAACATACTACAGGAGGGGCTAACACTGACAAATGATTGGTGACAAAGCCACACAGTCTACAAATAAATACAAAAATGCATCTTTATTTTGTCCTTCTGCAAAGTGGAATTCCCTGTAATTACAGCTTTGATAATAGTCCCACTATGCTGAAACCCAGTTATGCAAAACCTGCAAACACATGTAGATACTAATCTGAAGTCTGACCACCTAGTGCCCACACTGGTATTAAAAGCATATGTTGTGTACATCATTCTTATTATTATTATTTATTTATTTTACATTTGTTGACTGGGCTATTCTAACTGGATATATGTCCATTTTTAGTAGAGGCCTAGGGAGAAAAGCTCCAAGCAGTAGCAGTGACAAAGAATGCAATATATAGTATTAGTTAAGTAAGTTACAGTACATTGGCTATGTTGGTAAGAACAAAATAGTAATAAGTCATTTAGTAGGTTGAAGTTAATATCCAATAACAGAGAGATACACAAAAATACATTTTTTTAAATATAGATTACAAAGTAAGCATCAAAGAATAGTATGGAAGAGAAGTGTAGAGAGAGCAAGAAGGGGAATAAGATGTCAGTCAGAGTTAGAGCACGGACAAAGCCAGTGAGATTTAAGATGTTCTTTAAGATGTTTTTTTAAATAGGAAAGTTGAAGCAAGGGTGGATAGTTCAGTAGGAAGCTGGTCCCCAGCTTTGTTTTTTGACTTAATAGTGGCAACAAGGAGCTTATTAGCTGAGTGTAGTGTTTCAAGATTTTTGTATGGTGTAATCAGATTAGTGAGAATAGGGGTATTGTTAGGGTGATAAAGGATCTTTTGGGTAATAACTAGTTGTTGACAAAGTAGTTGGTTTTGCAATTCTAGCCATCCCAGTTGTTTGAGGTTGAGAGAGTGGTGAGTTATAAATGGGGTGCCAGTGGCAAATCTGGCTATATTATTATAACTGGTGGAAAGTTTGGTAAGGTTGTTCTTAGATAGATTGGTATATATCGCAGAAGCATAGAACAGGGTAGAGATAAGATGGGTCTGGGCAATACTCATTCTGGCTGATGGGGTGAGAAAGGGTTTGATTTTGTAAAGGGTGCCTAGTTTTTTGTTAACAGACTTTATTGTAGAATTAATGTGGTCATCATAGCTAAGGTTGTTATCAATTGTTACTCCTAGTAGACGGGTTGTAATGTCTGGGGTTATGTTAGTTCCATTGTTTGAGGTTATTGTGAAGTACAGTTGAGGTGATTTTAGAGTTGGACCAAAGAGCAATAATTTTGTTTTTTGGGGTTCAGGAGGAGGCAGTGTTGTATGAACCAATTTTTAACACTGTTGAATACAGTTTGAGTGAGGGATTGGAGAGAGGCTATGGTCTTGGCTGAACAAATTAAAGTAGAGTCATTTGCATATTGTATGCAGGTGGCTTGAGGAATTTGGGTATGTAGATCATTAATAAATAATAAAAAGAGTAGGGGTCCTATGATGGAGCCTTGGGGCACTCCAATATTCACTGGGAGGGATGTAGAAAGATTATTATCCCAAAGTACTGCTTGCTGTCTGTTTTCCAGGTAGGACTTAAACCATTGTAATGCTTGTGGGTCAAGTGATTGGGCTTTTAGTGTGTCTATAAGTATGTTGTGGTTTACCTTTTCAAAGGCTTTTGAAAGGTCAATAAATAGTGCAGAGGAAAAAGTGTTATTGTTATGATTTTTGTTTATGGAGTTAGAAAAGGACAGCAGGGCAGTGGTTGTGCTATAGGTTCATAGGTTCATACTAGGCTATCTGCCCTAGGGCATTTATAAGCCTAGCCAGAGTTGTGTGGCTTTCACCACCCCTTAGGTTGAAGAATACTATACCCATTAGTTTGCCGTGCCTCTGTCCAGCAGTGATACAGAGATGATCCCCGGAGTAAACCTACGATCTCCCATCCACTGGTCAAGATTCCTCTTGAACAGAGCCAGTGAGGTGCTCTGTCTCACATGGACTGGGATTCTGTTCCACAGCATAGGGAGTCTCTGGGTGATGAATCTGTCCCTCCAGCACGTCCTATTTATATCCATGTTGAGGTTTAAGTCTCTTGCTCTTGTGGCTCTGGTGGATTTGGATTTTTTGAGGTGGAGCATGTCCATTAATTCCGGGTTGGACATGGCCTTGTATGTCAGGCACAGGTCACCTCTGAGCAGACAGTATTCGACTGAATAGAGCTGGAGTTTCTTCAGTCGGGCAGCATATGGCATATTTTTGAGCCCCTTTATCCTTTTGGTGAGGAACTTTTGGGGTCTTGCCAATTGCTGCAGGTGTCAGGTAAGATACATTCCGAATGGGGCATTGTACTCAATCATTGGTCTGATAAGTGAAGAGTACAGGGGAACAATGACCTCCCTTGATCTGAATGTGAATCCCTTCATAATCAGGTGGGCAATGTAGAAGGTCCTCCTAACCACTTTGGCAATGTGAGTGTCAAAAGAAAGGTTACTGTCAACTTGGGTCCCCAAGTCCCTGATAACCTCTTCTGTGCTTAATGGATTGCCACCTATGTGGTATCTTGGGGTTACCTTGTTTTTACCAAAGGGTATGACTATACATTTTTTGGCATTTAGCTTAAGGCCATGGCTCTGGCACCAGTTATTCGTTTCTATGAGACCTCTCTGAAGGATATCTGTGTCTGATGGATTTTCAACTATGGCACCCAGTTTGCAGTCATCTGCAAACTTTGTCAGCCACAATCCTCCTATGTTTGCCTGCACTTTTGAAAAGTAGATGCCGAACAAGAGGAGGCCCAGGACTGAGCCCTGTGGGACACCGCTTGTGACCGGCTTGGAGTCTGACATGGCACCAGCAACTCTAACCCTGTGGGTTCTGTCCTTGAGCCAGTTTGCAACCCATCTTGTGACATATGGGTTTACATTTAAGCTGGTGAGCTTTTCTATGATACCCGAGTGGGGTATTGTGTCGAAAGCTTTTGCAAGGTCAAGGTAGGCTGTGTGAACTGCCTTACCCTCATCAATGGCCTTGGTGGCTGTTTCAAAAAAGTTGACCAAGTTCAAGAGGCATGATCTGCCCTTGACAAAGCCAAATTGGGTAGGATCCAATGTCTGTAGGTCCCCTATGTCTTTATTTATGAGTTCCATTATGATCCTCTCCATATCTTTGCAGACCAGGCTTGTCAAGCTTATGGGGTGGTAATTACCAGGGTCCGTAGAAGCACCGCCTTTGTGGAGTGGGACCACAGTTACCGTACGCCACTCTTTGGGTATGTATCCTGTGGTAAGGCTAAGATTAAACAGCAGCCTTATGTGTGGGTTTAGTTCCTCATTGAGTTCGTGTAGCACACAGCCGGGGACACCATCCGGTCCCATTGATGCTGTGTTTTTAGCTTTAGAGAGAGCAGCTCTCACCTGGGCATTTGAGATGATTGGGAGGCTACACTCTGCTGGGATAGATATTTCTCCTTTTGGGGGGGAGGGAGAAATTTTCACTGAACCTGTCTGCCAGTATGTTTGCAATGTCTGTGGGTTCAGTGATTTTTGTATCATTTTGGACTAATTCTGAGCATATCTGGGAGTTTCCACCCAGATTTCTAACATAGCTAAAGAAGGCCTTATGATTGTCTTTTGAGTCCTTGGCGATTTTTCTCTCAAAGTTGGCCTTGGATGATTTTATGAGTGATCGTAGTTTTTTACTAGTATTGATCAGCGATGTCTTCCCTTTTGAAAGGTTATGGAATGGCCTGAAGCCATGTTGGCAGTTGGCAAGTAGGTTAGTTTGGAGAAGGTGGTCAAGAAGTTGTCTGTGAATGCATTTTTCCATTATCTTAGCTATTGGAGAGAGTAAGGCAATAGGCCAAAAGTTGGAGAGCTCAGTAGATGACCCACCTTTATGTAATGGGATGATGTGGGATACTTTCCATATGGCAGGAATTTTGCTTTCTAAAATAGTTCTATTTCTAAGGATGGAGATGGGATAGGCTATGGCTTTTGCTGCAATTTGCAGGTATTCAGCTGGCAGACAGTCAACAGATGGGGTGCAAGGTTTTAGTTTTTGAAGGAGGTTACAGATTAGGGATGAAGGTACAGGTTGTATTTGAAAGGTAGGAGAAGGAGTCATAGTGGAATTTAATGGGGAAGTGGTCATTGGTGGTAGAGTATTGGCTAGGGTTTGAATGGCTTCAGTAAAGTAGTTATAAAAGGTGTCGGGAATCTGGTTGGAGTTATTACAGTTGAATCCTGCTGGGGCAGGAGTTGAAGAGTGTCCTGGCTGAAGAAGTTTGTTTATACTTGACCAGAATTTTTGTGGATTTTGTTGATGGGTTTGTTGGAGATGAAGGTAATACTCTTTTTTGTCTCTAAGAATATCTTTCTTGGTGGCATTTCTTAACTGTTTAAAGTAAAGGTGATCCCATGGACATTTGGAGGCTCTCCATTTAGCTCAGATTTTATTTCTAAAGAAGATGTTTTGCCTAGTTTGTTTTGTGAGCCAGGGGGCATTTTTGGTTCTAATTTGGAAAGAGCGATGGGGGTGTGGTAATCCAGGATTTGAAGAAATTTAGTCTTAAAATAGGTCACTGCTTCATCAAGTTGAAGATGAAACATTGGTGACCAGTCACATGCTTTCAGTTCAATTAGGAAGCTCTCTGGATTAAATTTTTTTTGGTGCGAGAGGTTTTAAAATTGTTAGCAGTTGGGATATGGACTCTTTGCTTAATAATATAGGTTAGCATGTGGTCACTGATATTGTCAGGAAGGGTTCCTGGTTTATAGGTATCAAGGTGGCTGTTGATAAGGATCCAGTCTAGGGTGGTTTCCTTACTGCTTGGCTTATGAATTCTAGTAGGAGTGGTTATAATTTGTGAGAATGCATAAGTCATTCCATTGAATTCAGATCTGAGGATTACATTACAGCACTATACTCAAACCTCACCAGAATGCATGCAGCAGTCAGAAAGACCACAGGGGTTTCTCACCATGAAAACACAGGTCCTACAAACCATGCAATTATGTATATGGATAGACTGAAAGCCATGTCACTGTAATCTGTATCATTTAGGATGAGGTGACTTCTGCCTGGCCTCCAGGCCAGTCTCTGACCCTGCCCTGGTGGAAATAGTGCACATCCACAAATCAGATATAGCTGATAATAATAACAGGGTCCCACATCCTGGTGTAAATGGTTCTCTGTAATATCAAGCAAATGCACAAACACACACAGCTCAAATATGACTAGGAGTGTCTCACATAGCATTTTATAGCTGATGACATCAGCAGTGTCTGGTGAGGATAATATGGTAATAAGAGTGTTCCATATGTTGATGTAAAAAGCTCTCTGTAATGTCAAGCAAGTGTACAAACACACACATACATTGCAGTTGACTGCAGTGAGAACAGAACTCTTACCCATCTAAGTACACAGATTACAGAACTCTGTACTTAGGGCAAGAAACACAACTAAAGTCTGATTTTTACAAGGATGCAGGGCAACTTACAGTCAATGACATCAGCAGTGGATGTTGGTGAGAAGATTTTGGGAGGCCTGCATGAAAAGGATGTCTGACATATGCAAGTATCAAAATACTGTCAGTCTATATGATTGGAGTGGTAATTGTAGGATATATACTTATGCTCTTCTGACTAGATTGACAGACACACACACACACACACACACACACACACACACACACACACACACACACACACACACACCCACACACACACACACACACTTGACTGCATTGAGAACAGAACCCCTTACATATCTAAGTATACGATCTATAGAGATTAGCACTTTACACAAGTGCCACTACACAAGTCTGACTTTTACAACAGGACAACATATAGTGAATGACATCAGCAGTTGATGTGGGAGAGAATATGTTTGGAGGCCTGCATTGGTTTATAGGTTCATATGAGTTTACTAGTCTAATGGCCCTAGAGCCTTTATAAGCCTAGTTGTTTAAAAACCTGAGTACCCTTATTGACTATAGTTAGATGGTCATTGTTAGCAGCTTTTGTAATCAGCACCAAGTTGCCCCTGTCCATGAGGGACAAAGGTACCACCCTTGGAGTAAATTTACTGTCACCCATCCAGCTCTCAATGTTGCCCTTGAATAGCGGCATTGTGGAGCTCTGCTTCACAAGCAGTGGAAGCATATTCTAGAGGAGTGGGAAGGGAGATATATTTGTCTCTGCAGCATTTTCTGTTTATGTCACAGGCTAGGTAGAGATCCCTGGAGCAAGTTATTCTTGTCCTATTTGATTTGTGGATGTCCAGCATTTCTATTAGGACAAGGTCTAACACTGCTTTGTAGGCCAAGCCCAGGTCGCCTGTCAGCAGCCTGTATGATACTGAGTATAGTGACAAGGCTTCAGTCTTTCTATGTATGGCATGTTTTGGCGGTTCCATGGTCTCTCCACTTGCTGCAGGCATCTGGTGATGTACATACAGAAGGTAGCATTCTACTCAATTAGTGGTCTGATAATGGTAGAGTACAGCAGAGATATGATTTCCTTGGACCTGGATGTGATGTCCTTATTTATGAGATGCACAATATAGAAGGCTTTTCTTACCACTATAGACACATGGCAATCAAAGTTTAGATTGTTATCCTCATGTGTTCACAAGTCTTCCACCACTGAATTAGGGCTTAGTGGGGTGCTATCTATATCATAATTAGCAGAGTTGACTTCTTTGCCAAAGGAGAAAATGAGGCATTTTTTTGTATTGTTTCATTCTGTGAGTTTTGCACCAATCATTTGTCTGTGTCAGCCATTTCTGTAATATGTTAACATCACTGGAGGTCTCTATATGATTGCACCCAGTTTACAGTCATCTGAAAACTTGGCAAGCCACAAGCCATCTACTATTGCCTGAACATCAGACAAATAGTTTTCAAAGAGTAGAGGGCCAAGCACAGATCATTGTGGTACTCCACTGATAAATGGTGGACTCCCCAACTTCTATATTGTGCTTTCTGTTGGTGAGCCAGTTGGCAACTCATCTAGTAATGTATTGATTAAGCCACAAATGAGAGAGTTTCTCTATGATACCTGAATGAGTGCTTTTGCCAAAGGCCTTGGCTAAGTCAAGATAGGTGGCATGTATTGCTTTCCCTTATTCAGGACTCTGGTAACATTCTCAATGAATTCCACTAGGTTTTATAGGCAAGATCTGAGGTGGGTCAAGAATTTTGAAGGACACCTATGTGCTTGCAGATAAGGTCCATGGTGATTCTTTCCATACCCTTGCAGATAAGGTTGGTTAGGCTTATGGGTTGATAGTTCTCAGGGTCAGTTGATGGATGTGTAGGTGTGTTCATCTGTGAAGATAGTTCTAGTTCTGCATGTTAACAGATTGATGTGCTTTGCATACCATAGATTTCTTATTAATTTATGCAGTGTAGATGATATATTTGTAAACATGCACTGAGACACCAGGGTTGCAGTGCACAGGAGGAGGCAACACATGGCTGCATTCTAAATATGTGACATATTGTTAGATAGGGCCTTTAGTTTGTTATATTTCCACATTTGATTTTATGTCATAAACAGGAAATGGACAGTAAACAGCACTGACACGATAATATTTAGTTCTTCCATAGCGGAGTAATCAATGGGTTTGTGAGACAGTTGGCAAAGTGTTTGTGCATGCCAAATATAGATTTCCATTACTTTCCCTGTTTGCACATAGTAAGTAGTGTGGAAATGCAGGGTTTGTTGCTAGAATTCTGAGAGTTAGTATTAAGTGTATGAATCAAATCTACTGCTTAGCTGACTCTAGGGCACCAGGTGTAGATGCACTCTCACATTTCTCTTTGAGCCCAGATGATACTGGGTATAAACCAAGGTGTATCTAATAATTTTAAATAAACAGTGATAATGCAATGACATAATTCTTTATAGTGCTTGTGTTGTTGTGTGTTGGCATAGCACAGCATGTTTAAGTGGCAGCATTATAGGGCCGATCACCGTTGCATGGCATTGGTGTAAGATGCCAAACACAGTGCAAAGCTAGAGGGCAAAAAATGAAGGAATCCATTGCTTTTTTTTGGTACTTATATGTGTTACATGTGATTCTATTTTTTGACCATTGTGCAGTAGGTAGGTAGGAAAGGACCATAGGTATCCATTTCTTCAACAATGAAAACTAAAAATATGTGCAGAATATTAGCTGAATTTGGACTGTAACCTCCAGAAAATAAGGGTGACAACAATGTAAGCATGATGTATAGCCAATTGGATCAGACCAAGTATGTCAAGAAGAATGTGTGAGAGATGGAGAGCTATGTATGGGACAATATTTTTTGTGGGATAGGTGCCCATTTTTTTTAAATTCAGTAAGAAAGGAATGTTGAATAAGGGTGTGACACTCCTGCACTAGCCCAGTAAACAAGGAGCGCCAATCCTCACCATAAGCACCAGTGAGGGACATGCACATTGGGAGGATGAAAAGTACACACACACAGTAAAGTACAATTTCCCTTAAGAGCACACAGAGATCACAGTCAGCCTGAGGCTGTTTTTTCCCTCTATCTCCAGATCCCCAGTAAGTCTCCCCACTGGCACAGCTATAAAGTTGAGTCCTTAGCCAGGGTTGCAAGCCACGTCATCCCAGCACTCTCTCTGTCCAACCAGTGATTTGTGTCCCTGCCCAAGTAGCTCACACACATACACACACACACACACACACACACAAACACACACACACACACACACACACACACACACACACACACTTTAAGATTTGATTTATATACAAACACACACCTGGGAAAGGCTGGCACAGGTTTACTAGCTATGCCCCCTTCTGCCCAGACCAAAAGGTAGTTATCACTCCCACCAGAACCCCTTATCAGGTATTTTAAGGCCCTTCCCAAAGAGTGACCAATCCTTCTCTGCGATGTTAATATTATCCAAATGGTAAGCATGACCAAGACTTGCAAGGCTATTTAAGAGTGGCCTGTACAGTGTCACCAAATACATATGGAAGTACTCTAAGAGCTTAAATATCTCTAAGCAAACTAGCCACAATTAAAAGGTTAAAATATACTTAATAATAAATAATAAAAGAATAATACAATACTCAATAATGCAATACAATGACTACAGAGTTCAGAATCACATGAAATATTTTAAAACAACATTGCAGTACAGTCTCAAATAAATACAGAAAACATCTAAATTAATATTTAGTATATTCCTATATCTAAAAGAAATACTATACCCAAATCTTACTTACAGGACAAAGCAAATACAGATGAGAAGTGCTGAATGGATGTTTTCAGGTCCAAAGAGAAATACAAAATTCACAGACTTTTTCTGAGAGATAGTTCTTAAATTAATATCAAAACATTATTGCTGGGTCAGCTGGATTACATCACTATTTTTCACTTACCTACAGTTCCCAGGCTAAACAGAAGCTTAAAATTTATCACCTCTGTGTCAAAAATACTTATCGCTCAGATGTGCAGCTGCTAGGATGTCACAGACCTAAAAAACACTGTACATTTGAAACATAGGAATTATTTCTGTTTCAAGACAATAAAAAGAACTGTAGACATCCTCTTTTTCTGTATTAACTAACTTTATAGCAGATCATAAAACATTACTTTTCAACTTATTTTCTTAGAGTTTTGCAAGTTAAATCTGTATGTTCCAACTTCTACTTTGATAACACATATCTGTACAGGTATATAGTTTATCCACATTTCTGCTCTTTTCCAGCAGGGTACACTGTGGTTTTATTCTTGAAGCCCAGTATATAACATACAATTCAACACACACTTCTGCACCAGTAGTTTAATATCCACATATCATATAGTTCTCTTACAATTGTTAGACAAGCCTATGGATCATATTAATATTTACAAATGACATATGATTATTTACAACATTGCAGATAGCTGGGCTGGCAGTGTCACATTTCTATATAACTCCTATTAATAATTTCAAGTGACATATAATTATTTACAAAATTCCAGCTAGCTGGAAGGATTTCAGTTTGTCACCCCCCCCCCACGAGAACTCAAGCTAGTTTTTCAAGTGACTCTTGAGAAACTTTACTTGAGAGGATTGTGCCTATCTGGGAATACATTACTCCATGCCCTGTCTTGAGATTTCAGCTGTCTTGGCATTGCTGACCCCAGTACCATGCTACACTGTTCCATCATATGCCTGGAACCTTAGGCTCTACCATACTAATTTTGGATTTTCCTGGCTGGTTCCCTTTAGCCATAGATCCCCCTCAGACTTCTCCTGCCTCCTATTGCAAATATTTAGCACAGGGGCCTCCCCATCATGGTAAGGTTTTATCATGTTAACATGTGCCCCTAGCGCCTGCCTAGCAGTTCTACCATGTAGTTAACATCACTGACCTTCCTTACCATCTTATAGGGTCCCTTCCAGGCTGCCTGCAGCTTGTTGTGTCTGACAGGAATGAGAACAATTACCTGCTGGCCTACAGCATGCTGTCTAGCTCAAGCATTCCTGTCATACCCTACCTTCTTCTGCTGTTGGGCTTCTGCCAGGTTCTCCTGGGCCAAGACCATGTGTTCCCTGAGCCTTGTCCTGAGGTTTAGGACATAGGCCACAAGAGACTCCTTGTGGGATTCACACTCACCCTCCTACTCATCTCAAATTAAATCTAGAGGTCCCCTCACCCTATGTCCATACAGAAATTCAAAGTGTGAAACTCCTGTGGGTTCATGGGACACCTCTCTGTAAGCAAACAAGAGATGGGGCAAATATGTATCCCACTCCCTCTTAAACTGGTCTGCAAATGTCTGCAGCATTGTCTTGAGTGTAGAATTTAACTTCTCAACAAGACCATTAGTCTGGGGATGGTAGGGGGTGGTCTTTAGGTGTTTCAACTTACAGTACTTCCACAGATAAACCAGCAGGTCTGACATGAAATTGGCACTGCTATTAGTCAGTATTTCTTTTGGGATACTTACCCTGCTGAAAATCCCTAGCAAAGCATTTGCCACCTTTTCTGCCTCAATGGAGGATAGAGCCACTGCCTCATCGTATCTGGTAGCATAATCTACTACCACTGGGATATATTTTTTCCCTGTGAAACTTGGGTACTCAGAGGTCCCACAATATCTATAGCTACCCTCTGAAAGGGCTCCTCAATCACAGGCAAAGGCATCAAAGGAGCTTTCACCTTGTTGCCTGCCTTGCCTACCTTTTGACACTTTTCACACAGCCTGTAGTACACTGTTACATCTTTGAAAATCCAATGCCAATAAAAGTTCGGCATAATATGTATCTTTGTATGTTTTATGTCCATATGCCCTACAAAGGGAATTGCATAGGCTATGGCTAGAAGTGCCAGACTGTAGGCTCTGGGCAGTACCAACTGCTGTATTCTCTCACCCACTAGCCCTCCCTCAGGGGCCCACTCTCTATACAGTAACCCTTTATCCCAGTATACAGATTCCCCCTTCCCTTGAAAATAAAATACCTCACTAGCTACCTCCCTCAGGCCTTGTAAGTAGGGTCTGAGAGCTGTGCCTGTCTCACCTCTCTCTTTGTAACCCTTCCAAGCTTGCTTTCCACAGGAAGTCTGGTATCTTCTGACAGTAGTGCCTCACTGTCAACCTGGGTGCTGGTACTCACCTCTGCCCTTGCAGTCACTCTGTCCAAGGGAACATCAGTACCCACAAGCAGCTATGGCTCACCTTCAGTCTCACTGCTACAGGATAGCTCTCTCCCTGAAGTAACCACCTCAGCATTCCTGGCTGCAACTGTGCGGTCTGTCTTGGTCTCCCCCAGGCTACCAGATCCACATGCTTGTCTCCAAGCCTGACTGCATGTAAATGCATGAACACACAGTACTGCATTATCAAAATCATTCCCTATCAGGACATCTGCAGGGATATCCTCAAACACACCTACTTGCTTGCTTCCTTTTCCACCTTCCCAATCAAGATGAACCATAACCAATGGTATTTGGAATGGGATCTCTCCTAAAGCTATGACTGGATTAGACTCCCCAAGCAAGTAGTGCTCCTCTGTAACCATTGTAGACTTCACAATGGTTAGGGCAAAGGCTGTGTCTCTCTTAGCCATGGCCTCTTTCCCATTCACTAAGATAGGATATAACCTCTTGTGGTAGTTTTGTACCCTTGTTGTTCTGAGACAACTTACTGTTGGCATTTTGTCATTCCCACTTACTAGCTGTCCCACCTTTTCCTCCTGACCTTGCCTCTGTAGACATCTATATGCTACATGGCCTCACTGCAAGTCATCTGCAGTAGTGCACTCTCTATCAGCTAACCAGATTCTCATGTCCTCAGGCAAAGTTGTAAGGGCTTGTCCCCTCACCAAAAGGTCTGCCAGCCCTTTAAAAGTGGTGACCTGACATCCACTCACCCACCTATGAAAATAAGTGGTTAGTTCAGCAACATATTCACACACACTTTCATCTGTCTTGCATATATGCTCACAAAACTTTTTCCTATAAGATTCACGTGTTAACTTAAAATATTCTAGCAAACAGTTCTTTACAACACTATAATTTAAACAGTCAGTATCAGACAGTTTGGAAAGAACAGTTACAGCTTTACCATGGAGTAAGGGGGTAAAAACTATACCCAGAGCCCTTGGTCAACATTATACTGTTTACATACCATCTCAAACATATGAATGAAACTATCAAAATTATCCCCTGCTGTAAATTGTGGAAGAAATGTACTGACCTTTATTGCTTCTGAGGTTCTATTCCTTCCTTGCCCATTACCTCAATGACTCTGGCAAAGAGTCAACATCTTCTTTTCATGTTGCCTCTGCCTCCCTGTGTAACACCCCTGCACTGGCACTCTTATCAAGGAGCTTCAATCCTCACCACTAGCACCAGTGAGGGACATGCACATTGGGAGGATGACAAGTACACACACAGCAAAGTACAATTTCCCATAAGAGCACACAGAGATCACAGTTAGTCTGGGGTTGGTTTCCCCTCTTTGGCCAGATTCCCAGTAAGACTCCCCACTTGCACAACTATACAGTTGAGTTCTTAGCCAGGGTTCCAAGTCAAGTCCTCCCAGCAGTCTCTCTCTCTCTGTCCATCCAGTGCTACATGTCCCTGCCCAAATAGCTGACACACACAGGCACACACACTTTGAGATTTGATTTATACACAAAAATACACCTGGGAAAGGCTGGCACAGGTTTAGTAGGTATGCCCCCTCCTGCCCAGACCATAAGGTATTTATCACTGCCACCATAACCTCTTATCAGCTACCTTACGGCCCTTTCCAAAGGGTTATCAATACTACTGTGTGATGTTACTATTATCGAAATGATAGGTGTGACAAAGACTTGCAAGGCTATTTAAGAGTTGCCTGTACAGTGTCACCAAATACATATGCAAGCACTCTGAGAGTTTAAATATCTTAAACAAACCAGCCACAATTAAAATGTTTAAATACATTTAATAATAAATATTAAAAGAACAAGACAATACTCAATAACTCAATACAGTTATTATAGAGTTCAAATTCACAGGAAATACTTAAAACAACATTGCAGGACAGTCTCAAATAAATGCAGAAAACATCTAAACTAATCTTTACTATATTCCTAACTATCTCTAAAAGAAATACTATACCTAAATCTTACTTAGAGAGCAGGGCAAATACAGATGAGAAGTGCTGATTGGATGTTTTCAGGTCCAAAGACAAATACAAAATGCACAAACTTTTTCTGACAGATAATTCTTAAATTAATATCAAAATGTTACTGCTGGGTCAGCTGGGTGACATCACTATTTCTCACTTGCCTCCAGTTTCCAGGCTAAATAGAAACTTAAAATGTATCACCTCTGTGTCAAAAATACTTATCTCTCAGATGTGTAGCTGATAGGAAGTCACAGAACAATAAAATCATTCTGCATTTGAAACATAGTAATTATTTCTATTTCAAGACAATAGAAAGAACTTCTAGCTGTAGACAGCCTGTCTTTTTTCTGTATTAACTAACTTTATAGCATATCATAAAACTCATTACTTTTCAACTTATTTTCTAAGAGTTTTGCAAGTTAACGCTATACATTCCAACTTCTACTATGAAAACACACATCTGCACAGGTATATAGTTTATACACATTTCTGCTCTTTTCTAGCAGGGTACACTGTGGTTACATTCTTGAAGCTCAGTACATAACATACAGTTTAACACACACTTCTGCACAGGTAGTTTAATATCCACATAACCTATAGTTCTCTTACATTTGTAAGACAAGCCTATGGATCATATTAATATTCACAAATGACATATGATTATTTACAAAATTCCAGATAACTGGGCTGACAGTGTCACATTTCTATATAAATCATATTAATATTTTCAATTGACATATAATTATTTACAAAATTCCAGCTAGCTGAGCTGGCAGCATTTTGGTATGTCACAAAGGGACATAGGTATTTCTGTGTCAGGTAAGTTGGGTAGATGAGGAAGCACATGCAAACAAAGACGACAAACAAGACAAGAGACAAGGGGTGTGAGGAACACAAAAGCTTGAGGGACACCAAGAGTGGAGTGAGGGAGGGACAACACAGGCTCATGCCCATCAAACATGGAGGTAGTGTCTCTGGTGTAGGTGTACATCAATGGTGTGGTGCACAACCCTATGCATCCAGCCTGCCATCTCCTGGTGGATGATGAAATCCACACCAATGACATTGCTCTCAGAGGGTACCACAGCACCAGTTGCCAGGGTAGTACTAACTGAGCATTCAGGTAGTGCAGGAGCAGCAGAGGCAGTGCTCTCACTTTGGGTCCCAGATGTGCTGAGCATCGGTGCTGGAGATGGTGGAGCAGGGACAGGCTGATCCACTGGGGATGGCCTACCTCGCTATGCTGTGAAGCATTTAGTGATTTGGTACAGATGGATGACATGGAAACATTTTGATGACCCATAACAGAAAATAAAAAAAGAGAAATAAGGGTGGGGTGAGAGGAAAAAAGAGATAAATGAGTGCCATCGTGTGTGACATACAGTGCATTAACATAATTTTACAATTATTTTATCTGAACTGTTACATTTAAGTATACATCCTACCAACTATACACTATAACTACAGATTGCTGAAAGTAATCCTTGAAATGTGCATATACTGCACATATGCTTGGTCCTGTTCTACAGATTACAGTTAACAATAGGCATTATGCCACTTGTATAGAGTTTAATTTTATGTAATTTTATTAAAGAAATGCAGTATTGTATAGTTGTTACATGTGGTGTTTGATCCCACAATCATTAACTACTGTCTTATACTTCACTCCTAAAGTTGGTTTGTGATACAGATTAATGCATCATACTTGCTTTTAAGGTTAGGATATACATGGTCAATTTATCTTTAATTTTTAAACCTAGAATAATACTTCTCTTGTGCTTCATACATGCCACTTCCTTCCTTCAGTCACTCCATTCAATCAGCATGAGCCTGTCTGTTGAACTCTATTTTGGCATTAGCTGTAGAAATAATAGAAAAGAACAAAATTATGTATGCCAATATTGCTTATATTTAGCTTTCTATGCATTATAAATACTCTCTATTACCATACTTACACAGCTGTGGGATATCACCAGTTTGAAATTCATTCCTCCATTGGTTGAGAGTATCCCTTTTGTCCCTCTGTAGGTCAATAAAATAATGCCTACCTTTTTCTTCAATGCATGGGATGCCAGTAGCACAGGATCTTTAATGATGCAAACTTCTCAAGCCTTAGACTTGTACTGGGAGCCAGAATAGTCCCCCCTGTAGGAGCTTTTGGTTGTGGTGCTTTACCAGGAGTCCAATAAATATCCTGGACTGCTGGACACCCTAACTCTTTGCCCTAAACTGGTCAGCTTCATCTCTAACTACAAACATGTTTAACACCTGAACTAGAGGAATGGCAAATGATACTTTCCCTCCAATTCCTGTTATTGTGTTTACTGGTAGTGCACAAACCCAGGGAACAATGTCAGCCACATTTGTGCAATGTTAACTGGAGAGTAGCATTGCCAAGTAGGGAGGAAAGCAATATTTTAAATCAGAAAGGTAATCTGACACTTAACATTAGTTTGAGGGGTGTTTGCTGTTGTAGCTTGGAAATATATATATAGAAAAATGGAATGTAGCTGTTAGTTGAGTTAAGCTTGCAGATCAGTGGGGCCTAAATGTCATAACCTGACACATTTGGTTTTGTTTTTTTTTTTTGCACTGGCAAATTGCCTTTTGAAGTGTGGGATTGAAACATAGGCATAAGGGGCAAAACATTTTCTTCCACAGAAGTGATTTTCCATCTTTGCTACAGAAGTAGTGCTGCTCACACATAATCAGGAATCATTCATAAACATAGGTGACAGTTTGAGGTCTTAGACATGTAAGTGTGTGACTTGACAACATTCTTGTATGTAGATTATGTTGTGCATGTGTCTTATTTAATTGTGAAGGCCATCCAAGTCCAGATAACAGAATCATACTTATGGAAATATAGTAGACAGTATACCCTCAATCATACATCTGAAAACACTATAAGGGTGTCTTATCCCCTGTATATATAATTCATATCAGCTCCTCTGTCTAGAGTGTAATAAGTGGAAGTGAATATAATGGGAAATGGAACAACAGTAAAATGTCTAGAATAGCCTGTATTAGAACCCAAGACAATTTGTATGGCAGCCCCACACTTACACCCATTGCCACAAGAATGCTGAAGTAACACATATACATTTTTCAACTCATTGCTATAAACTGCACTGTCATAATAGTAAAAATAAATTGCACACCCTGTAATAGAACCCAGGACCATCTGTATTCCAGCCTTACACTTACATCTGCTGCCACAGGATTAGTTACATGACTGCTCCCTAATTTCTTACTCATTCTTAATTTCTCTGTGTTAACTGCTGTGCAACACCACTTAGTGTGTTTGTGTGGTGCCCAGCAGAATTAGTTGAATGCATCCATTTTCAATGATTGACTGCCTGCATCCTGTCTGCAGGTTTTTGATGCCTGGAGGTGTTGGGAACCTTGCTAACCACCACAGCGTTGCATGATGGAAAGCAAAATTGCAAAAATATATCTTTTTGACCTTTACATGTTTACAGACTCCCTGTCTGTAAGTTTTCTGTCTGCTTTTTGTGTGGGCTACTAGTCTGGGTTTGTGCACTGCTAAGCATCACAGAAACAAGATAAGCACAGCCAAACCTAACAGTCATTTTTCTACATTTTTCTTGTTTGTGCTAAGCTGTGCACCATGCAAACACTGGTAAAATAAAATAAAATAAAAAATATAAGGCAAAAGTATTTAAAATGAAGAAAAGCAAAGTATGAAATAGACATGACATAATGTTTGTTAATACACAGGAAATATTTCTACATAGGTCTGGATTTAAACTCACACTCCAATAAACCTTCACAACACAGTAAGGATGACATCACTGTTTTCCACACAAAGCTTTGCAGCAGGGAACTGAAATCATTCTGCATACAACCAACTGTAACATCATCCACTGTACTAAGAAACCATATAACAGTTATTTGTACATATATTAATTTCAGATTTTGTGCACAGAGTGATCACACAACCATGTGTGACTATTGCTTGCAAAAATGCAGCTCTGTCTTACATCTCTGTTTTTATTGTTCATTCTTGTCTTATCTGACCAGTAATCTAAGACATGCAGTCTGTAAGGCATTTTATATCATTGTCCATAAAATGCATGAGGATATTAAATGGCAATAATATACAGTTGTCAGCAAATAAATGGGAGGTTGGATGTTAATGAAAAGAATCTGTGAATTGTGTGCTGCTTACTTACTTTTCTAACCTTGATAAAATTACTTCTACACTTTGCAAGTCTAACCTGACATACCCATTGGAAGTATAGCAGCCTGCATTGCTGTTGTGTTTTCCTTCTTCCTACCAGTAATCATTCACAGTTGCATTCCATTAGCAAAAAACACTGAGTGCCTGCACTATGTTTACATCAATTACACAAAGTCAAGTATTTGGAATTCAGCACTTCCAATGAGTTCACAACTTCATTTTCATGTTCACATTGCTCACAGCCCTAAATCTACACCATAAAAAGGCAACTGTGTAGCTGGTGAACCTGAAGGTGGGGAGACTTGTTTATGTGGAGAATACATAAGAGGCTATTACTTTGGGATATATCTGCACAGAGACTTCTGAACTTGAGAAGGTGTCATTGCATTTTTTTATCTATATCCTGCATGTGCTGAAATGTCATTAAGAAAAATCTGTTTAATATTATATATATGTTAATTAGCAAATGCTACTTTTATCTGCATGCATTACTTAGAAGTGTACTGATGGCATGAGCATGTCTGTCAAAGAGTTTTGTAGGTTTACATGGTTGGAAATTGCTTAAACTGGAATGTTCTGTGTCAAACCTCTAGACATGTTTCTGGATAGTTCATTTGATAGCACTTTTAGCATTTCACTGATGGCTTGTTAGCAAAATGTGTCATTTGTTGTTGTTCTAGTGGGTGGGGGAGTAAAGCAGGATTTCTATTTTGGCACAAACAAGGATTTGTTGCTATTGTTACTCTCCTTGTTTTGCATCCAGACTTGCTTTGTGTGTGAATGTAATGTGTTACAACCACATGATTCCTGTTGTTCATTTTCAAATATCTAGACTATTTTATGTTTCTCCAGTGGGTAATAGTGACATGCTGCCTTTTCTGTTTTATCTGGTAACAGGATTTGTTTTTCAGATATGTGATACTTATGTGTATTATCCTTCTGTTGTGTTTTAGGTCACCTAGGACTATGGAACCCAGGTGTCTCAATCCCTGAACCCCCCCCCCCCCCGCCCCTTCAGTGAAACAGAGAATCAGGTCATTGTGGAAGCCTTTAGGTGTCATGGTGCATTTCAGCTAGAGAGGGTATGTAGAGATATGTCAGGCAGAATGCAAATTTGGCAGCAAATAGTTGCAGATTTGAATGCAGTAGGTAGCCACAGCAGGACATATAATCAGGTGTGCCATAGGCCCACTGACATGATCTCATCTGCATGGAGGAGAGCAGCTGCAGTGGCCCATGATTGGATGGCTACCATGGGAGAGTGGTCTGCTTTAGAGCCACCACTAACAGCAAATGAAGGATTCCAGTCCACTGTCATGTATCCAGAAAGTTTTCAGTAAAGTGAAGAACAGCTTGGTGCTACTGTCTCAAGGACAGAAAGCATGTCCTAGGAGGAGTTTCCAGGTAGGCTTATGTATCTCCATTGTTAAATACTTTTGTAGAGTAAAATATTTACCACAATATGTTAGTTCTGTTTAACAAGAATTTAGTTGGGGGGGGGGTTGTAGATTACTACAGTTAACAACACATTCTGATTGATTACATATGGGCTTAAGTTTGACTTGTCATCCAATTTCTGGTTGAAAGTATAGTTAATGTACATATAAGGGTAACAAAGTATTACTCCTGTCTTAATGTTAATTATGATGGTGTTGTCCTTATCTTTTGCTAAAGTTCTTCCAGGACCATCCAGCATAAAGAGCCTACAATAATCTGCACATGGTAAGCCAAACATTTTTATGTCAGTATTGATGAGCAGTTCAAAGAAATATTTAGTTTGTGATGTTGGTGTCAGGACTGTTTCTTGTATTGCTACACTGTCTGTAGTAGTGGAACCACTCTTAGCTTGTTAGCATATATTGCAGTATAGCACTATAGGCATTATTTTTTTCCTGTATTCATTGCTTATAATCACAGGTGATCCTGACAGTGGAAGTGTTTGGAATTTCTACAGGTGACCCTGACAGTGGAAGTGCAGTACTTCTTTCACCTGATGTCACAGTACCAGCAGACTGTGATTATGATGGTGGCTGAACAAAGACAGAGTCAGCGGGGTGTAGAGGTTGAATCTGACACTGAGGATGGCATTCAGCTATCCCCTGTAGTTCCATCAAACACAGTCAGTAATCCTATGCCTACTCATTCCAGTGAGCCCTCAGATATTGGACAGGTGTAGGTTGAGACACTCAATCAGGGAAGTATAGTTACTGCAGCTTCAGTGCCTGTTGATGGTGACCATAGCCAAAGTGTGGGTGAGGTGCCATGCAGGAGGCTTGTTAGAGGTGCTCGGAGGAGGCCTGCTGTGCATTCTTCCTCTGATACATGTGTGTCTTCTTTTGCTCTCAATATATGTTTAGGGCCATCATGGAGGCACAGGTACATTCCTATAGATCTCCCATAGAAATGCTTAGAGTTGTAAATGTGGCACAGGCTGACATGCATGACTCCCTCCACTGTGTTGCCGATTCAATGGATCGGATCAATGACACACTGGAATGAGCAGTGTCTGTGATGGAACATCTGCTTGTAGGGGAATAGCATCATCATGGAAGTAGGTCAGCAAAATTTTTCTGCTGTTAGCCAATGTGGCCATGCCCAATGATGCTGCCATAGTGGCAGTAATTTCACTGCTCTGTTAGTGGTTGAGCTGTCCACACCCAGATGTAGCAGTGGGCCTGAGTGTCCTCTTGAGGGAGGGTTGTCCAGGAGACATCATTCACATTCAGGTAGTAGCAATGCATCTAACCATGGGCATGGCCATGCCAGTACAACTCCTGACAGAGCCAGTTATCATGGTCAGTTATGACAATGATGAACTGCCACCTTCACCATGCACAGCTTACACCTGTCTGACATACCAAGATGTAGAGCTAGCACAGAGCTTGGTTGTGTTCATGCAGACACTGACACACCAGCTTCACCTGGAGGACTGATATACACATGCACACAACAATTACATGGTTCAGCCATGAAGCTTAAAGCTCATTTTGTCTCACTGGTCATTTGTTACTGTGTATATATATATATATATATATATATATATATATATATATATATATACCTGCTTTTCTTTCTTACTCACACACACTCACCAACCTTTTGTGTCAGCATAGTCTTCCTGACCTCCCTCCCCCACACACATCTGTACAAGTGATGATAACTGTGCCATATCCCTGTTTTCAATCTTTTGGATTCAGGGATACATAGCATTTGTGTCTGATGTTCAGGGTGCAATGATGACTTAATGCTTAGTATATTTGCATCTCTGATGTTGAATTGGTAATTGTCGCTCGTCCAGTCAGGATAAAACAGGCAAGCAGTTGTGGGCTCAGTTCAAGCAGCTTTATTACACACAAACACATCAGGAATGAGGCTTTGTAAGTTAAACTTAAATAATCTTATAAATAGACTGACTACTACACTCACACATGTTAACACTCTGGCTGTCCTCTCAAAATGGCACTGCTGCCTGCACATGCTTCCTGTTTACATGCACATGCTTACATCTGGAAATGCTTCTAAAAGGTACATACACACACTCTGTTCCACATCCTTCCTCTTTGAGAAATAGATCATATACTAAATGACAGTATTCAATGACATGCAATTATACAGAAATGATCTTTCCACATGCAGTTTTACAGAACTAATTGTTTGACATGCAATCATACAAAATCAGACACACATAAAACAATCATGTCCAGGTTGCTGTGTATTTTACACTAAGTCTAGAAAAACAACCCGATTGTGTAACATAAAAGTTAAAATTGGATTTAGCAATAGGAATTGTCTTCAAGGAATGTTCAACTTTTGGGCACAATTGGGACATCATCAGGAATGGGAATGGATATTGAGACATGTTCTTCGGTGTGAACATTGTCAGAGTTGCTCTCAGATCTAGAGTCTGTATGACAGGTACAATGCTGCAATATCATTTCTGATACAGAAAGACGATGCCTGTTCTTTTTCAGGTATTCTATACCCTCAGATTCCACTAAGTAGGATCTCGGCTTGGCACATATACCTCTCACTTGACCAATTTGATCAAAGCCTTTTGCCATGTGCATCCTCACTTTCTCTCCTTCTTTTAATAGACAAAGAAATCTGCTTGTTTTATCATAGCAGGACTTCTGAGAAGAGCTCTTCTTAAAAAGTTGAGTGCTGATTGTTTTGCTGTTTTTAGCATTATGCACAAACAAACTAGAACAAATAGTCAAGGTTGTTCTGGTTTGCCTAGATAGACGTCTCTGAGCAGGCAAGCCAAGTAAATTGTTGTGGTGTACATTTCTAATATTAGGTAAATTTAAGAAGAAATCAGCATTGTCATGCTTTGACCTCTCTAGTAATTGCTTTGCACTCTGTACTGCATGTTCAGCAAGGCCATTTGACTGTGGGTCATCCACGGCTTACAGAGCGGTCTCTCCTGACCCCCTTCTCCGTAGCTATGGGAAGGGGGAATTGTCGAAAAGCCATGACGTTATTTGAACCATTATTTATTCTTTGTGCTTCCCCAACTGTATTATTATTTTTGGGGTGCACAACAGGTTGATGTAAAACATTATCTGATGAGCAACTAGGAAGTTCCATCTGCATGGAAACTGAGGTTGACATTTTCTCTGCTTGTAAATTAATTGCGTTAGGTACAGTAACCATATTGATATTCAAATTCGTACTGATAATAGAGTTAATGTTATTGGAATTGGTGCCTGAATCAATTCTGCTGTTATGATTGATATTAATACCATTAGTTACTTCACTATTCGAGGTGGTCTGGATGGTAGTTACATTCTCAGCTTTAACTGGCATGTGTCTAGATACCTGGCCAGGCCTCGGCCAGGTGAAGACATGACCTTGTTGAAAATCATGAGTATCTCTGTCTATTTTATTACGTTTTTGCTGTAGCAGGCACCTCTCAAACACTAGAATGCCATCTAGCACATTAGATAAAGCATTATCAACTCAAACAGTTTGATAACATGAATATAACTCTTGTTGTTGTTCCAGTAAAGATTTTATCAAACTTTCTTCTATAGGTTTGAAAAACTCTAGCATTAAACAAATATAGTTCATGCTCACACCTATATTGAGTTTTTGCCACTTGTTGAGTAGTTCTGGATATTGCTCGCCATATGTCGGCATCTTTAATACTCGCAGAACTCTTGGTATTATGCCTGTACTGAGACAAACCTCAAAGTGTTGTCGCTGGGTGGAAAGGCGTTTCAACTTTAAAGAATCCACTTCCAGTTTGTCAACTGCTGCCCACATTTGCTCCAAAGGTTCTGAGCTAGCAGAGGTTATGATTACACTGCTTCCAGCTTCATATAAAAGTAAAGGGTTGATGTCGTGCCTCATGCATGTCATAAACCTATTGCTTAGGCTTTCGCCTCCATTATACGTAACATTTGGTCTAGTTTCCATAATATTGGTGTTATTTCCTTGTCCACTAAGGTTACTAGAACTGATTCCAGTAATGACAGTCTCATCGGTCCTCCCAAACCTGACTGGTCTGTATCCAATTCAATACTTTCATTACCCTCGGCCATGTCTTCGTGGGATGCGTTAAAGGCAAAAAAGTGAATAATGCGAATATAAATCCTCTTCACCTACGAATGCAATAAAAAGTTGTTGTTGTTTTTGTTGTTTGTCTTTTGGATTTTTATGAATGCAATAAAAAGTAACAGTCCAAAATATAAAGCAAAGAGGCAGTCACACACCACCAAAAAATCCAAACTTGAAAATAAAAGATCCAGCTAAATACATTCCATCAGGTTTTATTAGCATGCACCAGGGTAAGCACTTTCACAAACAACTTCATCAGACCGTTACATTTTTAAAAACTGCTAATATATATAGTCATCACATGTTAAAAACAATTAATCAATTAAGTCCTAGAGGAAGCATTCAATGGAGAAGAAACCCAATCAAACCCTCAAAAAGATGTGGAACCAGACAAAGACTGTCTAGTCTGGAATATTTCACATAGAAGTCTGGACACTGACGAACTAAATGTTTTAAATAAGGGCTTGAATTTTATCCCTACAGAATATAATCAGCTTGCAGAGGTATTGACTGATATTAAAATGTTCACTAGAAATGTTATGTTAAGATACCAGTTTGGAAATAGTGATAGTAATTACAGTCAGATTTTTAAAAAACCTAGTGAGTATATGCCACATAATCATCCTCTGGTAGAAGCATTCTACAATTTGATAGAAGAGGATGTTTATAAATTACATAATGAAAGCCAAATAAAGCATACCCACAAAAATGGTTGTAAATACAATTTGAGCAAAAATGAAAGACAAGCATTACTGACATTGCAACATGATAATACAATGGTGTTTAGACCTGCAGACAAGGGGGGACCCTTGGTAATTATGGATAAAATAAATTATCACAAAACTATGATAGATATGCTTAGTAATGATGCTTAATATAGCACTATTGATAAAGAAAGGTTAAAAAATATTAAGCTTAATATATATATAAAACAATAGTTGAATTAGTAGATAGTTGTATTATAAATACTGATTTAGCGAAATTCTTGGAAGTAGAGTATCCAATGATCCCCACCATACAAGGAATACCCAAAATCCACAAGGATGGCACCAATCCCCCCATGAGACCTATAGTCTCTGGTAGGGGATGGTGCACTGAACCTTTTTCCCTTTATGTCAAAAAACATCTTAGACATATATTAGATGGGAATAAATATATACTCAGGGACACAAAACACTTTTTATCAGATTTGTATGATTTTTTTAGTAAAACTGAAATGAAAGCTGATATGCTGTTTGTAATGCTTGATGTGCAGTCTTTATTTACCATCATTCCTAATGGTCTAGGTATAGTCTCTATTAAGAAATATCTTGCTGAACATAGTGAATACACAGAGCAAAAAGTGGATCTTATATGTATGTTCTTGGAAATTATTCTTGAGAACAATGTCTTTGTTTTCGATGAAAACATGTATATTCAGCGTGATGTCATGGCTATGGGCACATCTTCTGCCAATAGCTACGCCAACATGTTTTTAGCCATATGGGAAGAGGAAGAACTGTTTCCCAAATCTTGGTATCAGGAAGGAATTTCCTTTTATCGACGTTTTGTTGAAGATATCTTTTTTGTATGGGAGGGTAGTGCTCAAGACTTGGAAAGGTGTGTTACATCAATGAATAAAATGACTTCATACCTAAAGTTTACGTCCAATTATTCAGACAACAAAATATAGTTTTTGGACGTGTTTGTTGAAAGAGTGATGAACACCTATGTTAATACAGGTGTTTTTAGAAAGAAATGTTATAGGAATACCTTTCTTCATCGGTGCAGCATGCACCCTCCATACAAATTTAATAATATTATCAAAGGGCAAAGCATGAGAATTTCACACCTTAATGTGACAGAAGTAGGGTATCAACAAGAAATTATTGATTTCAAAGACTTCTTAAACGTGGGTATAAAGACTTAAAGATTGAGATAGGGTTACAAAATATGGGTCAGTTGAGAGAAATTAGAGCAGCACCATATTATTCTGCTCATACATTTGTGCCTAATCAGCAAAATAGTGGAACATCACATTTAAAGATACCCATCTATTATACAAGTCATAATAAAGATATAATGGAGCTTATGAACAGCCATTGGCGTATTCTTACTACTGACATGGAATTAAGAAATATAGTTGGGGACAAACCTAAGTTTCAATACAAAAATAAATCTAACCTTAAAGGGTTACTCTGCCATTCAACAGTTAAATCTTGCAATCATAATTATACAGGGACATCTCCCTGCGGTAAATGCTATTTTTACTCATATATTGCAGTGGGTGATAGCTTTATACATCCAGATACAGGTCAGTATTTTAGATTTCATGTATCTGCTTATTACGGCAGTACCCATGTAGTATATCTGGCTGTTTGCCAAGTATGCCTCTCATTCTATATTGGAATAACCAATAGGGCTTTTCAAACAAGAATGAGAGAACATCTTTATGCCATTAGGATAGGTTATGTTACAAATGCTTTAGCCAAACATACGCTAGCTCATGGACAGGAACATGTCTTTCACTTCATGGTTATAGATACTGTCATTCCAATACTAAGGGAAGGCAATATATGGAACAATACAGAAGAGGGAAATAAATTGGATTATGAGAATGAGGGCAAATAAAGGTAGAGGCCTAAATGAAAGGGCCTCACTTAAACCCATTCTAAGATCTAGATGCTTGATCGCTAGTTAGCCATTGTATGTGGCATGCCCTTTTAATGTTCATATTTATTGACCTTAATATGTTTTAATTTTTAAAACATATTTATTCTTAGATTTAATTCAATAGGATATGCTGTATTTGTGCACATACATTAATAATTCCCCATTATGAAGGGTTATTTAGTATATTTATATGTAGAAGGTCTACGTAATTATCTAATGTTTTCTGCATTGATTCTGCATTAACAGCTTGTGGATATGAAAGTTTTCAAATAATTGTTTTTAAATGATTACAAATGATAATGGGTCCATATGACAGAAGTATAGGTACACATATATATATATATATATATATATATATATATACACATTTAAACATTTTCTATATTTTATATATATATTTACACATTGCAATAAATATATATTACCTGTAGGCATATTATTTGTAGGTACATGTTTGTGTAATAAAACGTGTCTAAATAATTGTATTTAAGTTATATGGTTCAGTTTAAGTATAACAGTTTATGATATAGCAGGTTATACATACATTTTTAACTATTTATTAACTACAACTATGCAAAATATGTACCTTTAAAGGATTTAATAGATTAATTGTTTTTAACATGTGACGACTATATTTTTTAGCAGTTTTTGAACATGTAACAGTCTGATGAAGCTGTTTGTGAAAGTGCTTACCCTGGTGCACGCTAATAAAACCTGATGGGACGTATTTTGCTGGATCTTCTATTTCCAAGTTTGGATTTTTTGGTGGTGTGTGGTTGCCTCTTTGCTTTATATTTTGGACTGTTACTTTTTATTGCATTCGTAGACGAAGAGGCATTTATTCCAGTGGGTGCGTTCATACACATTCGCATTATACACCTAATGTATGTGTACTATATCTCTGTTGCAGATGTCACTCACCAGCACACATATATATTCTTACAGCACCCCAACACATCAGCTTTGTAGCACAAGGAGTAACTGCATGTACTTGTAATAGTAATGACTAGTCAGTCAGGGGTTTGAACCCCTGTACTGGTAGGTGTGTGACAGACGATGTTTAGGTTTTAGTCTTCAAGTGGACTGTGGACTGGTCAGTGTGTGGAACCATTTGTTTCCTGTGTTACTCACCGAACACACATCTGTGAACTGCAGGAGCATAGTGTGAGGATTGCAGTCAGAACATGGTGATAGTGATGAGTTACTGCCATTGCATCCCTGATTGGATATATGTCACATGAAACAGTGGTATGACAGACACTGTCTAGGGTTCTCAGTGACATGCCAATAATGGCCACTGTTCATAGCTGCAGTCACAAGTCTTATACACTTTGTACAGATGCCATGCAGTATATATGCATGTGTTGTGCTCCCTCTGCAAATGTATACCATCCGTTGTGTTGGGTTGATGGTCATATCTATGCATTCTGTTATAAGTAATCCTGAATACTGTTGACTATTACTAAGCCATATCTGTGTTTAAACTGCAACACCATAGGCTGTATGGGTTTGGAGGTCCCAGCAGAGCCTCCTGTCCCACTTCAACTGGCCATGGCACTGAGCACCAGCACATCTGGGGCCCAGCCTTGGACCTCCACCTCTGTTGGCTCTGCACCACCTTCTGGTGTTACCGCCACTGAGGATGGGGCTTGTCCCACCTAGGAGCCACTCCAGACAGGAACATGTCTGCTGTCGTACAGTCCCAGACGTGGTGCATAGGGACTCAATAAGGGGTTTCATGGTCAGTTATGCCAGCTCAAGGGCAGAGTGTCACATTTACAGGGTGAGGCTACCCCTCCTAGACAGCCCCCAGCACTGCTACTTGTGCAGCTGTTTAGGTGCAGTGGTGGCTGCCCATGGCTGGGGCCTCTTTCCCACTGTTTCCATCTGGGGGTTCATGGGCTTGTGACTGCCGAACACCCCTCCCCATCCGAGATGTATTCCCCCACATGTGTCATATACTGACCCTGTATGCTGTCTTGTCTGTCATCCTACCCTACCTATCCTCCACGAGCATACCTACTCTCCTTCCCCCACATCCCACTCTCTCCCTATGGAAACAAAAGGTCAATCGGTTCCTAGAACAACAATTATCCCATACATAGCTGTCCATTTCACACACATTTCCACTGGACACTTCTAACCCTTTTAATATGCATCACATCATACTCCAGTTGTCCTCACCCCTGCCTTGCAGGCACATGATCCTAGTATGCACACAACTCCTAAATGTTCCAGGTACAAGTGATATGGACAACCCCATTGTACACACAACACTACCAGTCCCTCTATGGTTACCCCATTTACCTTTATCATGATAATGATGATGTCGCACACAGCACCTTGCAAGAGTACTGTTCTCACATAATGATTGGACAGGAACTGTTGTGTTAATGTAAATAACATGCACACAATGATGTATATGGCCAATGTACAAATGTTTGCGTGTATGAATGACACGTCTGTCTGAAGGAGTCTTGATATTACATAGGACAGCACCACTACATAATACAGGTGTTGCTGGTGTTTCCCTTTTTATTCCTTTGTAATGCTTTGTTGTCACATGGGATGTTCCTGATATATCTATATATATGTATGTATCTATATCTGGACATAAACACTCACACATACATCTACATGATGGAATACATTTCCTATTCTGTTGAATGACTGCGCTGGATGATATGTTTGTGATAAGGTCCGATGTCTGTATATCTGCCATGGCTTAGTGGTAAATCACAATAGCTATGTGTACAGGGTCCTGGTTTCGAGCTTTGCAGAGGCCATTTATTTTGTTGCTGGGCAGAACAAGGCCTTTGGATACGGAGTGATTAAGGCACATTAATGCAGTTGTGAGTGGGTGTGCATGGGTTTGTGTGGAGCTAAGCAATGCTAACCTCCGGTTACAGTTTCTTACACTCAGTTAGCCTCTACATTGCTTTAACAGTGTAATACTCACATACTGGTGGACAAACAGGCTTACACCCGCTTGCTCCCGCACTTGCAAATGCACTGCATTTGGTGTTTGCATCTGACACTCACACTCCTGGGTGGGAGTGAGAACTATGATATTACCTTGTGATGCCTATTACATCGGATTAAATGCCTACAGTATCAGGAATGGCTGCCCATTAGGCAACAGCATGCAGTTCGACTGTACAGAATCCGCGGCCTGTCCAGAGTTTGATTGATATTATTGGTGTGTTATATATATATAAAAAACAACATATGGGCCTATGTATATATTTATATGTGGGTATGTATCTGTATTCTGTCACTGTATGTATACATTTGTACTAAGGAGAGGGAGAGGCTTATCTCTATGTCACTACGGGTAGATATGCACACACACACACATACCTCTACATATATACATCTACATCTGGATATTCCGTTCCTTGCCATATAGATTACACTTTGCTGCAGTGGCACTCATAGTGGGTGTGGCTGCTCATTAGGTGATGCCTCTGTCCAATGAACACATTCGCTTACATCCCTAGGACTGTCCACATAGGCCCACATCAGCCAACACCTGCACACCTAGACCCATAAATAGCTACCCATAGTTTCCCCACCTGCACCTCCTCAGCAACACCCATCCTTACTCTGGGTCCTGGTCTGTTCTGGACACACCACTACACGCTGCCCACTCACCACTTCATGGGACCCATTTTATACAATTGTCTCAGCCTGTGGGTCATCAGGCTTTCCCACCCTTGTATTCTGAGTATGTATACACCCCAGTCAGAATGTTCAGTCTATCACCTTCTTTTGGTCTTGCCAATTTTTGGGGTGTCCCGCAAGGGACCATCCTGTCTGTATTCCAAGATTAGAATTCACGGGTGCACTGTGTACCCCTCTGGTTGTATCCTGCCTGTGGTCTGGGGAGCAGTGTACTCTTTGCATTGTTTGTGTGTATGTTTCCCATGTCTGGCTGGGGGGGGGGGGGTGGAAGGTCATGCTATGTGTTTTTATGTTTCTTGCTTGGGCTTCTCACTTCCATTGGCATAGCCTGCGAACATATGTCATTCTTGTGTGGTGTTTCCTATCATAGCTGTATATCTGTGTATATCTATGCACACACTCACTCACACACACACACACACACACACACACACACACACACACACACACACACATATATATATATATATATATATATATATATATATATATATATATATATATATGTGTGTGTGTGTGTGTGTGTGTGTGTGTGTATATATATATATATATATATATATATATATATATATTTATATATATATATATATATATATATATATATATATATATATATATATATAAAAATAAATATATGTGTACATCTATCTATCTATATATATATATGTATATACGTATATGTCTGCAACTATATATATATATATATATATATATATATGTATATTTACATATATATATATATATATATATATATATATATATATATATATATCTACATATATACATATATATATATATATACATATATATATATATATATATATATATATATATGTGTGTGTGTGTGTGTGTGTCTGTAAAGCAATGCATACCCTGCGCAAATGCACTTACATATGCTTACTGGTGTTTATATATGCTTGAACCTGCTTACTAGTGCCTCATTCATTATGACACTGCCACTTCACTCCAGTTAACTTTTAATTAATATTTTGCAGATAATACAGTGGACA
The DNA here is from genome assembly GCF_019279795.1 of Protopterus annectens. NCBI lineage: Eukaryota > Metazoa > Chordata > Ceratodontiformes > Protopteridae > Protopterus > Protopterus annectens. The sequence goes on along the minus strand of NC_056727.1, from coordinate 1,040,822,184 downwards.
GATGTCGCAATATGTTCATGTACAGATTACCGATGGTAAATGGTATATGATGCACTGGGATTCGGTACGGGAATGTCTGTTCTTTAGGCAGTTGCTCTAACCAATACACTATTGCTGTGCTGATTCATTTGTATATATACCCATATACCCATGGCTCCTGGTACCCCAAACACACACCTCAATGCTTCCCTAACACTGCAGTCATCCATTCTCCAGTTGGATTTGTGGTGTATCTACACCACTACCCACTGGCCACTTCCTTCTTCTATAGACCCATCCCATTGGTTGACTCACTCCATGTATCCTCAGAACTTCCAAACATTTAGTCCACAAACATTGGTGACATGAGCGACCAAAAGAATACTATTCACAATTTTTGGGTTGTCCCACATGGGACACGCATGTGTTTATGTCAAGATTAGACTCTATACTTCATTACATCCTTACTCCCATTAACATGACACTACAATAAATTAATAAGTATGACTATATGGTAACGCACACATTACACATGAGAGCCTAATTATGTATGTGTTTGGCGTATTTCTTTTACAAATAGACCTCTTTAATAATTGGCGTTGCTGTGGCAGGCAGATCACAGGTATGATTTCATGTGTGGGAAAGTCCTCACATTTGATTTTTTTCAACACAGCACTGACTTCGGACATTGTACACACTTCTGCATTTTAGCAGTTTTATCCTGTCCCTCTTCTGCACAACCTATTATTCTATCTACTGTTGAGGTTTGTAAGGGCATATTCATGTTATTTATGTCTGCAAATGGAATGAATGTGCTACAGAGAATGTACTTCTACATATTGATGTCTGCATGTGTGTATGCATATATATTTATAACTAACTCGCTGACCTCCATGGGGCAGTCCAATTAGAACCAGCCCATCCAACCCTGGCACGCCTGGCTCCATAATTTCATACCCATAGTTCCTCTACCCCACCCGTGTTCAAGATACATGCATACCATCCATTGTCCACTTGTTATCGCAGCTGTGACACACGTCCACACATTGTCCTCTCCTGAGCGTTGGGGGCCCTACACATATGTTGTCCCAACCCATGTATCCTCAGGCTCTCCCACCATTTAGTCCTTGAACATACCTGCCCTTGCTTCTGTAATGGTCAGATAGCCAAACGGTCTATCAGTTTTTGGGTAGGACTACCCTCCGTGTGTAAAGTAGACTTAGCAAATCAACAGTCTTACTCCCACTGGTAATATCCTGCCTGTGGTGTGAGTAGCAGTGCTTTGCTCACCCTTGCCCAGCTGAATATGACATACGCTGACAGCGCT
>NC_056727.1:1040493378-1040515878 GCF_019279795.1 Protopterus annectens | reverse complement strand
CTGCAGGAATGACTGCCTTTTTTCAGACTCTTGATATTGCAATAAACAAGCCATTCAAAGACCATTTGCGCATGGAACTCAATGACTTCATTGAAAATAGAATGGAGAGAAATCAGCATGGAAACTTTGTGAAGCCTAGCCTGCAAGAGGTCATGACTTGGATGAAAAATTCATGGGATAAAATCACTGACAGCTGTGTTGTCAATGCACTACGAGCAGGCTACTTGGACAAGCAGTGCTAATTTAAGGCGAGCTCTATTGCTAGGCATGACAGATTGGGGCCAATGGTTCTATAGGAAATGGAGTCGCAAGAAATTCAGGCTGGAGTTCAGGGGTTGGAGACTTATGACAATGTTCCAGAAGTAGATGACATGACTGTATTTGAATAACTTTTCCATTATCAGGGCAACAGAATGGATTGCTTCTGCTTTCAGTTTTATTCCCCTCCTCCAATACATATGTATTAAGACTTTTCTGCACTTTCTGGTAAGCATGAACTATTGCACTGTGAAAGCCAACGTGTAGATATTCTGAAGTTGAAATGTTTGTTGCACTGTTTATGTAGAATTCTCACACAACTGTTAATGCATTACTTAGAACTGTTGTCCAGTAACAGAAAAGTACCAAATAAATGTCAATTTGTGTACATGAATAAATGTTGATTTTTGTACATGAATAAATGTCGATTTGTGTACATGAACAAATATCGATTTCTGTACATGAATAAATGAATAAATGTAGATTGTTGTAGGGGGTGGGGTAAATAAGGCATCCCCTGATAATAAGCCCTAATGCATATTTCGGCAGGGGAAAGAGTATAAGACCCGGTCTTATTTTCGGGGAAATACAGCATATATATATATATATATGTATATATATATATATATATATATATATATATATATATATATAGCTCTATATATATATATATATATATATATATATATATATATATATATATATATATATAAAACTCACTCATTACAAATACCATGCATCAGTGCCAGGAGTGTTTGTGCTAATGAGGCTATGGAAATTTAATTTTTCACCTTTTCCTTCACTTAAGAGCCCTGTTTGCATTCTGTTAAGCAGCATGCAAATTGCAAAGGCAAAAATAAAACAAAGCAAACAATATATATATATATATATATATATATATATATATATATATATATATATATAAAACAATTTATACTCCACACCACAAAACACAAAGACAAACATGAGTTGTATTTCCATTCATTAACATTTATATCATTAAAAAGACACATGCTGCATTTTCACATATGCTATAAACATCACAAGCTACTTGTGGCCTACACATCATCAGCATGTCAAGTAGTGTCAATGGCTCAGAATGAGGACATACAGACAATGACATCAGGTCATGCTTGACAAACTACATACAATTAGTCAAAGTATGCAATGAAGAAATACTTCCTACTGCGATGAGGTATGATTATGAGAGTTTATACAGCATGTCACACATCTGTCCACAGAACTTTTTGTTAAACATTTTGTGTTATAATACTATACAACCTGTCATATGTTACAACATGCCTTGCTAATGATATTATTAATGAAAGCAGCAGGTGAGTAGACAACAGCAACACCTTCAGAACTTTAAGTCACATTAACTACAGGTAAGCTATGGAACATTTATCACATACTTTAGCATATCAATTTCATGTGCAACATATTCTTATTCTTCTGTATTTTTGTATCTCCAATTTAAAATTAAAATATCTTCAAGCTGGATTCAAACCCTTCATCTGTCCTGTTTATTTAAACTCATTTCATTTACTTTGTTTGTTACAGTGATACTTAGGTGAGCTGTGCAATTTCTTCACTACTGCTGTTCAGACTGCTTTAGCAAAGTGCATCACTGCCACTCTAAAATGCACTAATGATGGCTTTCCAAATTAAATTTCTCAGTTTGTACCTTGGGCACTGGACTCCCATTCACTGCGAGAAAAAGCTGTCACTCCAAAGTGCACTTTGCCAAAACATGCGCAAATGATGAACTCAGTAAAATACAAAATATGTCAGTAGCAGCAAATATTAGGAAATAATAATGAAAATGTAGGATTGTGAGGGTTTCTTACTCTGTGTTTGATACAACCTGATCAGTTGTTTAGGAAATATCAATTACATTTTTCAAACAGCATACTGAAATTGAAGCCTCAATTTGGTGCAATAACAACACACACACAGTTGTGTTTATTATCCCTCTTTTCCACCAGCACAGGCTCAGAGTAGTAATCCGGAAATGTACATACCATACAGATTTGACTTAGAAAACCATCAAATTACTGGTCCAGAAGAAGAAAAATAAAATTCCTCATTTGCTTGAGCTTGTCTAGATGAATGTGATATTGACAATCAATTTAGGCTAATAATAGCCCATTCCATATTAATTTAAGATTGCCCACACTGCCACCTATTTCTTATATTTATTTTATGAGTATCTCCTCCTTTTCTTCTCTCAACTAACAGAAATGGAATTTCATAGGCATTTCTTTGAATCTTTGATTCAATGTGTAATACAGCTGTTTAGCGTTGCAGAACACATTTTAAGCAAAGGATGGAACGTGTGGTATTATTAAATGAATATCACTGTTGATAAGGTTGTTCTTATAGCTCTCAAGGTGCTTCCTCTTTTTTCTTAGTCTGCTCTGCATAATATGCATCCTTCAGAGAGAAGAGTCTCATCAGTATTGCTTGCTATTGTAGTCAGAGTAATCATTAACAATGACAAGCCATTAGCAGCTAGCAATTGTCATTGCTCCTCCTTGTAAACCTAGGGTGTGCTTGCAACTGTGTAGCTAATTAGGCAATGTTTATATCCACTACACCAAGTGAGATTTTTTTTGTATTCAGAAATGCTAATGATTTAACACCTCATCTGCATCTCCACAGTGCTCAGAGGGCTGAATCTACACTATATAAAGGTAATGGTATAGGTATGGAAGTGAGAGGAGGGGAGACAGATTTGATAGAGACAGTCTGTTTCTGGTATATACTTGGAGGAGATGTTTCTACAAATTATTGCATTATTTCTTAATGTATGTTTGTCCTATTCATAAAACGCTTACATTTTCACACTTAGAATGTATTTCAACATGCAATAGATTTTTTATTTTATCTGTATGCATTTTTTTGCATTCACTGTTTGTATACTTCAGATATGTCAGTTCCGACTGTGCTTACAAAGTTTGTCAATGAATGGTATGGTTATATCACAGTATTGTGTTGCTATTTGCTCTTGGAATTTCAGCAGCTACCACAGACAAGTGTGTTGCGTTTATTACCAGTTTCTAGGAGCTGTGCATGTGTAGCTAACAGAGTTGCTAGGCTTCTCAAATGTTCTATGGTGACTTCCACAGCAGTGTTTAGAGATGAAAGAAAATGGTCTTGTCTTTTCTACTTTTTGAATTTTTGCCTGTTTATGGATAATACTGCCATCCATTACTCAGTTACACAACTGCTGTTCTCATTACAGAAATGCTAACAGAATGGATGTAGTACTAGGATATTATAATTATTTATTTATTTTTGCTGGGGTGGGGCTCCCTTAGCTTTTGTGTAGTCTGAAATGAGCACTGTCTGTTCGGTTGTCTTGCATTGAGGATGGCTGCACAGATTCTGTTTGAAGAATAATTTCTCTTAATACAAATTTGTTTTGTCTTTTTTCCATTTCATGTCATATAAAATTATGGCACCCAGACCATCTGTTCCATACAAGCCACCATTCAATGATGTAGAGAATGAAGTCATCATTGAAGGCTTATACCACCATGGATCCTTTTTACTTGAATTAGGCAGAGGTGATATGTCCGCCAGAAAAAGCATATAGCACCAGGTGGTCACTGACATAAACATAGTGGGCAGCCATGCCAGAAACTATAATCAGGTGTGGCACCATGTCACTTTCATGATTACAGTGGCAGCTGTGGTAGCATGAGAACAGATGATTATTGGAGGGTGGCCCTACTACCAAACCACCATTCACTGAAACTGAGCAGTTCTTGTCTCCTCTCAGATGTTCTAACAGCTCAGCAGAGGGTTCACACAGACTCCTTCATGTTGATACTGATGGGGATGACAGATGACTTGTGTCCCAAGAAGAACTTCCAGGTGTGCTATGTATAAGGCATTTACTGCCATTCTAGACATCTTTACATGTTAATACTTGTATAAGTCTGATATATCTGGAAACACTGAGACATGTGCCTTAGAAGTGACAGAGTCCAACAAAGATAAGGTTGTGCTATGGGGTGGGGAATAGTCAGTCTGATTATTTCTGAGATATTTCTTAAGGTGAAGTAGGCTGACACTTGTTATCTTGTCCTTGTGTCATTTGTATTGTGATGCTTATGAGCCTTCTTTCCTCTGCTTTCCCCTTTTTCCAGGGATGTCAGAATTATCTTCTGAAAGACCACCTGCACATGATAAATATAAACTTTCTTTGATTAGTAACAATCATTTATTAGACATATGTTTGATGGAAGATTAAGTATTGTATTCCTTTAGCGTCTGATTTTTTTAACACCAGTGATTAGAACCCAGTTTTGATCATTTCCACTCAGTGTTTCTCACCTTCTTATGTTTGTTGCTTATTATCATAGCTGATCCTGACAATGGCAATTTAGAACTCATACCGATAACAGAGCATCAGTAGCTCCTCATGATGATGGGGTGATATAGAGGCAAAGTCAGAGGGTGCAGAGGTTCAGAATGACACTCAGGCTGTGGCTCACATATCTCCTGGCCTTATTTTGGACACAAGCAGTATGCCTACTATCGCTCATCCTTCTCTAACATAGATAACAAGCAGGTGGGGTATTTCATTTAGATGCTTTAATACATAGAAACACAGCAGGATGTATAGCAGTATCAAAAAATATAAACAAACTAGTTAATAGACAGACCTTACATACATACATACATGCTTACATCTCAAGAGCTTACTACAAAATGGCAGTGAGGCTTTCATGTGCTCAGCATTAATGCACTTGTGCAAGCCTATAGATAGCTCCTTAAAGGTATATACACACACATTGATCTACATCCTCTCTATTTAAAGATTGCCCTTTATAAAAACAACATCAGAGTTCGACATGCATTATGATAGACATTAGAAACAAAACACAATGTTCAAGTCCAAGTTGCTTTGTATCTGTTACAGGGTATAGAGATGCGACCATAACCTAAAAATCTGGACTAAATCTGGACTAAATTTAGCAACAAGGACAGTCTTCGATGAACAACTCATATCAGGAATTTCTGAATTTGTCACAGGAATGGAAATATTCTCTGGAACGTCCTCTGGAATTGGAACACCAGACAACTCACTGAGAGATAAAGGGTGCTTTTCACAGGCTATGTGCTATGGTATAGACTCGGACACTGATATTAAATTCTTCTGATTCCACCTAAAGTCTGCTTCTTGTGATTCCACAATGTATGATCTCAGGTCTGAGCAAATACTCTTCACAACACCAATCCGGCCATAACCTCTGGATGTTTGCATCCTTACCACTTCTCCTTTTTGTAATGGATTGAACAGTTTGCTGGTCTTATCATAGTAGATCTTCTGGGTTAAACACTTCTTCAACAGGCTGGTTTTCACTGACCTGTTGGTCTTGACACATGGAACCAACAATTGACTCCTGATTGGTAATATGATTCTGGTTTGTCTTGACAGAAGTCTCTGAGCTGGTGAACCAACATGTTTATCACAAGGAACATTTCTGAGATTCAAGAGATTCAGGAAAACATCATTACTATCTTGTTTTGATTTCTCTAGTAACCATTTTGCACATTGAACTGCTCATTTTGCCAAAGCATTTGACTGTGGATACTCAGGTCGACTAGTAACATGAATAAAGTCTCATTCTTTAGCAAATCTTTTGAACTGTTGGCTTGTGAACTGCATGCTATTGTCTGAAATAATTTTGTGTGGACTACCATGCACTGCAAAATGATGCTTCATCTTAGTAATAGTACTGGATGCTAGGTTAGGAAGTAAGTCAATCTCAAACCAATTGGAGTAAGAGTCTACTAGTACCAAATAATGTTGACCATTCCACTTGAAGATGTCAGTGGCTACTGTCAATCAAGGTAGTTCCAGAATCTGGTTTAGGTGAAGTGGTTCCTTCTGTTGATGTGGCTTAGAACTATTACACATGGAACAAGATGAAAGTACTATCTCAATGTCTAGTGACATAGAAGGCCAAAATACTAACACTCTCGCCTTTCTTTTGGTATAATCAACTTCCAGGCAACCAGGATGCAAGAAAATAATGTACTCTGGTCGCAAGGACTTTGGGACAATTACTTTTGGACCTTTCATAATGATACTCTGTCAGGCAAAATCTCATCTCCGTAGAGAAAATAAGATTGCACGTCTTGAGATAAACTAGATTGCTTTGATGGCCATCCTTGTTGAATAAAGTCACTGAGCCTCTGTAAAAATGGATCTGTGGTTGTGTGATCTCTTAGCTCATCAAAATGTGTGGAAGAAAAATGTCTCACTTCCATGACTTCAGAATCAAGGTTCTCATTCTCATGCTGTTCTGTGGTGTTTCTGGGTGATCTGGATAATGTATTGGCAAGATAAAGAAGTTTGCCTTTCTTGTAGACAAGATTGAGATTATGCTTTTGCAATTTCAGCTTCATCCATTGAAATCTGTTTGGAGCTGAATACATAGGTTTTCTCAAGATAGTGATTAGAGCTTGGTGGTCTGTTTCAATCTGGATAGGTGTACCATAAATATAATCATGGAACTTCGAACATGCAAACACAATTGCAAAAGCTCTTTCTTGATCTGGGCATACTGCATCTCACATGGGGTAAGAGGTCCCGATGCATAGGCAACAGATTGATTCTCTTGTAGAATTACTGCACCAAGACAAAATTTCAAAGCATCACAGTAAAGAGCAACTGGTTTGTAAACATCATACTATCTGAGAGTTGGTGGACTAGCAATTCTGTTTCAGAATATCAAATGCTTTTTGATGTTGCTCTAACCAAGACCAGGATACATCTTTATATGTCAGCTGTCTAAGTGGTGCTGATATTTGACTCAAGTCTGGAATGAACATGATTAGTTAGCTGACCATGCCAAGAAAACTTTGCAGGGCTTGAACAATGTCTACAGCTGGCATTTTGAGAATGGCTGTTTGCTTAGAAAGGTTTGGTTGTAAGCCTGTACTGGTAAATAAATGACCAACATAAGTAACTTCTTGTAGCCTGAATTTGCATTACTGTGGATTGAGCTTGAGAGTCACTTAATGTGCTCTTTCTATAACATTTCTGAAGTTTCTGTCATGTTCACCTTCATCATGACCTCCTAGTAGTATGTTGTCTACTATAATAGCACAAGGATACCCTGAAATAATTTGCTCCATTGCACATTGAAAGACTTCATTTGCAGAATGTATCCCAAATGGCATTCTCAAAAATCTGCTCCTGCCAAACGGAGTACTGAAAGTAATGAGCAATGAGGATTTTTTGTCAAGCTGAATTTGCCAAAATGAATTATTTGCATATAAGACAGAAAAAAACAGTGGCATTTGACATCAAGGCTGCAACTTCTTTGACTGTGAGCATTGGATGATGAGGTATTTTTGTGTTGTGTTCAAATATTGTGGGTCAATACATATTCTGATGTCATCTGAGCTTTTCTTATGAGCTACCACCATGGAAGATACCCACTCAGTTGCAGTTACAACTGGGCAAACCACATCTAGTTGCATCATTTTATCTAGCTCAGCTTTGATTCTGTCCTGCATGACTATTAGAACTTTATGTGCTGGCCTGATACCTGGACTGATATCTGGATCTACCTTCATGGAGCACACAACTGGAAGTGTGCCTAATTTGTCTTCAAAAAAATAAGTATAGTTAGAAAAAATTGTACTAGATGAAATTAGAGTAGTGGTCTTTCAAGCTGACTTTTTGGACTACCTTATTAAATGAAAGCAGTCCCATTTTCAAACTGTCTCTGAGCCCTAATAATGGCCAGACATGCCTCTTGACCACATAAAATAACAAGTCGTACCATCTTCCAGCAGAGTAACATAAAAGCACTACTGAGCCTTCAGTGTGAATTTCTTCACCTCCATAAGTAAAGAGCTTTGCACACCTTGTTAGATCAAGCCTCTCACCATGACACACTCTAGCAAATGTTTCTGCTGACATAATATTGCACTTGGAACCTATATCAGCTTTGAGCTTTATGGGTTTGCCATTTATCTGAACAACACAAAATACTTCATTCTTTCCTCTTAAATCTACTGCATTAACTGTTTCAATAAGCACTGACTTACCATCAACATAAAGAGTAGGGTTGCAGCTTCCTAATTGATCAACTCATTTCTTAAAATATTCCTGTTTAATAAAACAATGTGGGTGTTTTGATTTACAAAACCTTTTGAAATTATTCCATTTATTGTATTTGTGGCATTGCTGAACAAAAGCTAAATATTTTTCCCTTCTATATTCATGACTTCCACCACAATTATAACAGATAGCAATGAAACTGGGTTGGGGTCCATGCTTTGAGTTTGCTGACTCACACTTATGCTTCACTGAGACTGTTCAAATTCTGGAATTTGCTAGAAAGCTCTGGGGTTTACCAGTGAGTGCTGCAGGGGCTACAGTTGCTGCCATGTGCTTGGGCCTGTTTCTTTTAACCACATGCTGCATACTATCAACATGAGCTTTATCGCTTTGCCTTCTAAAGCTATTCTCATTTGTAAGCATATTTGTGTGCTTTTCTGTGAGCTCATATATCTGACAAATCTCAATGGCCTTATTCAAAGTTAAATCACTGTCATGAAGAAACATCTTTCTCGCAGCATCATCTTTAGTACCGCACACAAGTCTGTCTTTTATCAACTCACCCATTAAATCACCAAATCTGCATGTTTTAGCCTTATTTCGCACGTCAGTTATATATGCTGCAAAAGTTTCATCAGGCTTTTGATCCCTTGTATAACATAAGTGCCTTTCCATTGTAACATTTGTCTGGGGATTACACATGTCTGTAAATTTATGTTTTAAGCACTCAGTGTCCTCCTTTGACTCAGCTGGTGCAACAATATGATGGTTCCCACTCTCCTGTATAGATAGCAGGTGCATACACAAATGAACATTCCCTTTCTGTGGCTTCTGACCCAGCTAAATTAAGCAGAATGAATGCCTTTGTACAGTCATCTTTAACAGAAAATGCAGCCTGTATGAAAATGTCATATGCTTGCTCAAACACACTCCAGTGCTAAACAATATTACTGTCAATCACAAGTGCACTGGGTTTTTGAAATCCATCTTCCATGCCAACAAAGTATGTTATAAACATACTGAAAATATGGCCCTTGTAATTATGTATGAAGAGACTGTTTTATGAGCTTGTAAAAACATTGAAATGCACAATAAACTCTTTGAAATGCTGTACTTTGCAAAATATGCTCTAAAATGGCTATATTATGTGAAATAACTTTACTGTAATACTGCACAAACATGCAAACACTTTACACACTTCTGATAATGCAAATATCTTTGATTTATACAAAAAAATATGGATTCACTAAGCACATATTGAAAAATCTGGCCATTTCCTTCTATTTTATTAATTTTATTCAATTTGGACTTCATTTCAAACATTTTTTCGTAGGAATTTGTATATTTTTATCAATATCATACATATCAGTTTATGCAAATATCATTTAAAACTTTCTGTATGCCTTGGTTCATATTTTGCAAATAAAAATAGTGTTGAGTAAGTTTTAATATCTGAAATTTGTTTCTGACCTGTTTTGTGAGGTATACATACAGTAGGGGCAATTCGCTCCTCTATATTCTACCAGTTCCAAGCAAATGCCCTAAGTCATTTTAGCCATGCCACCTCTAACCCATGTCTTTTAGACATCCCACTTCTGGCACCATGTTACTCATTCTTTTCTAACATAGATGACAAGCAGGTGGGGTATTTTGTTTAGATGCTTTATTACATAGAAACATATCAGGATGGATAGCAGCATCATAAAATATAAATGAACTAGTTAACAGAGAGACCTTACATACATACATGCTTACACCTCAACAACTAACTACAAAATGGCAGTCAGGCTTGCATGTGCTCAGTATTTATATACTTGTGGTACATACATGCACATTGATCTACACCTACACATATCCATTCCCCAGAACCCTCAGATATAGGACAGATTGAGGATGACACATTTGATCAGGGTAGTGTGGTTACTCCATTTGCAGTGCTGGTTGAGTGTACCCGTAGCAATCATGAAGGAGTGGTACAACATAGGAGGTTGCTAGAGTTCATGGAAGAAGCCTACTGATCACCCTATTCCTGATGCTGGTGTGTCATTATGTGCAACCAGACATATGTTTAAGTCCAGCATGGAGGCAGAAGTATGTTCCACCAGGGCCTCAGAAGAGATTGTGTGAATCCCAAATGTGGAGCATTTTGACATGCATGACTGGTTCAACCATTTGGGTGACTCCTTGGATAGGATGAGTGATATACTGGATCAGGCAGTGTCTGTGATGGAACATTTAACGGGGGAGGGTAGGCATCCATGTGTCTGTATAGCCACAACATCCTCTGGTGTTAGCCAGCATGGCCATGCCAGATCCCACTCCCATAGTGGCACTACTTCCACTTCTCCATCAGTGATTGAGTTGTCCACACACAGCTGTGGTAGACCATGTAGTCATGGTCCTGGATGTAGGTTTGAAGAGAGCTCATCATACCTCTCAACTGTCCAGATTTTCACAGACTGTCCAGATTTTGCTTCATACGTTTGGTCTGTTCTTCTTAAAATGTGTGGTTTTCTGTCAAATCACTGAGGATTGAAGTCACTAAAGAATGACATGCATTTGAGTTTCAGACTACATATCCTTCAGAAAAAGCATGCTACCACAAATCCTGTTATTCTAGCAAATTTCTAAGTTTATAAGAGTAATATTTAAAATCTATCTGTATTTTTGGGACTATGCTCCCCCCCCCATTATTTTAGGATTTTCCAGATTTCTTGCCCTAAGAGGTTGAGAGGTATGGAACTCATCCATCAGACATCACTCATATTCAGATATGGAAGTGCAGCTCCTGGAAAGGCAGTTCGGGTGGTTGGGACTAACGACAATGAACTGACAATTCTGTCATATACGGCTTAAACCTGTCTGACATGTAGACGTAGTACTAGCACAGAGCTTGATTATGATCATGCAGACAAACACACACACACACACACACACACACACACACACACACACACACACACACACACACATTTCACAAACAGTGTCCATGCCAACTCACACATATGCAAGCTAACCAAACCTTAATTTTGCTTGGGATACATCTCCTGTTAGTGGCCCTGAGATATTTCTTGCATTACAGAATTGTTCTCTATTTTTTTACTCACATACTCACTACTTTGGTGTCAGCCTTAGACTACTGCTCCTCCCACTTTGTATAAACAACGATGACTGTATCATGCCCTTTGTTCATTTGGGTTTGATTTAGGGTTGCATATATGTCTAATGCACAGAGTCAATAGCTAAGTGAGTCTTTCTCAGTATGTAAATTTTATGCACATGTCTTACATAAGAATAATTGGGATGTTTTTGTACATGCTCATTTCTGAAGGATTTTTGTCAGTTAGTACAGTAAGTTATACATTTAAATCACTGATATTGCATTCCTGCTTATTGCTCTTATGAGTGAAACCATTGATATAATTGTCCTATTAACTAGTTTGTGTACAATGGGTAAGTGGCTGGTTTTATACCTGTTATTGTGTACAGTGCATACCTGCATATTGTATATATCATTCCTATAAACCAATAATGCCATTGGTGGATACTTCACACAGTATCTGATTGAGTACATTTACAACAAACAGTATACAGGTATGTCAGTTACATTTATCTTCTGACACAATACGGTTTTTACTGTTACACTGTTTGTAAATATTTTCTAGCTAGTTTCACTGTGTGTAAGGTATTAACTGGAAATTTTCTCCATTTGTTAATCATCTGTTTGTTCAGATTTCCAGTCAAGGAGTGTATCATATAATTGATTTAGTTTCTCACCATCCCTCCCTTTTGGTATCTTGTTCTTATACTTGGTGGCTTTGCAGTTGCCCGCCCCTACTGCAAATTTGATCGGGGACACTCCTCCAGGCTAGTGTCATTAATTCATTTTATCTAATACAGAGAAAACACTTGAGAAGACCAACCCACTTAGTTTCTTAACCTTGAATTATTTCTGTTCCTCCTTTCTCCTTTTCCACTTTAAAAAAAAAGAAAAAAAGAAAGAAAATATCTACCATTGCTAGAGTTTCCTTGTGTTCTGACTGAGTGTGCTTCTCAAACAATCTGGAAATATAGAGCTGATAAGTATATTTTTGGCACTTTTTAACTGTTCAGAGTTGAATAAAACAATAATTGAATTCAGTTCAGAATACCGTTTAAATAAAATGCATTTATTTAAACTGTATTTGCTTTAATATTTCTACAACTCAAGTGTTCTAGCTTGCACTGCATTTGAATTGTTTTAGTGCTGTTTTAGCTGCTTTTCTGTAAAAAAAAATCTAAGCTTGTTTTGTGCCTTTTCTGTAACTAGTCTATTACAGATACAGATTTGCTGTATGCAGGACTGTTTGCAAGCTTCTGAGCCCCCTCCTAAGCCTTTATGTGTTGGAGGGAAGCCTTCTAGCTTATCAGTGGGAGTGGTAAGCACTAGGTAGCCTATCTACCACAAGAGGAGTTGTTTCTGGCCCAGAAATTGTAGTCTATTGGCCATTTGGGCAGTTTTCCATCTCTTTCAACTTTCTGGTTTAAAAGCCCACATTTGCACTTGTTTCCTGCCTTTCCTGTAACTAGTCTAGTCCAGATACAGATTTGCTGCATCCAGGACTGTTTGTAAGCTTCTGAGCAGTGCCAAAAAATCTGCTCTTCAATTTTTCTCTTAGATTTGCTAGTTCTCTCCTCTCCTGCACTTTTACTAGCTTATTAGTCTAGCACTTTACCAGAGTTATTGTACCAATTATTGTAGCACACAAAAGTGCTACAAGCACTAAACATTATACAAAGAAACAGCTCCATTACTTAATATCAATGCCCACCTGTCCAGGCATGTCTAAAGATCAGTTCCCTGTGCTTTCTCTTATTAACCTGGTGAACTTGGGCATCCTAAGGCAGCGTAGCAACTGCCTTATGCACACTGATAACTCTCTTCTCTTACCTCCTAGTACTCAGACTTGATAGAGATGCACTTATATATCCAAATTGGAAGTCAGACACTCTCCAGCCAAGACTGGAATAGCTGGTCAAGAGGAGAAGGTCAACACTTTACCACACCACATGGAACACATAGCCCTCCAGAACACACACCAGCACTGCCTTCACATAAAAACACAAACCACACACCCACTTTCATGGAGGCTTTCAAAAAATATCTACCACAAACAGCAGAGGTCGCCAAGGCAGAAACACACTCAACCACCACAGCACAGCACTAATCATTAGACACATAATTCTCCTAAACAGTGTGCCACCCAATCAAAGCCCCTAAGGGAAAACAGCTTGCCCAACACACTAGTCATAGGTAACTCAACAGTGAGGCACACTGATGTCCCACTTACTAGGTTGAATAAGGAGAAAGTAACAGTCAGCTGCCTGTCAGGTGCCAGGATCTGCCACATAACGCATGCACGTAGGTCCCTCGACAACAGGTACAAATACAACTCTGTCATTGTACATATGGGTGTGAATGGCCTGAGATGTACCTCCCTGAACTACATGAAAAGAGACATGAAGGAGCTCTTGAATTATGTAGCCCAGGTGGTTATGACCCTAGCCCTGAGCAGCATCCTACCATCATCCAAAATGATACCACAGTACAGGCAGAAAATTATTGATTTACACAATTGGCTAAGTTTCTGGTGTCATTCCAAGGGGATCTAGTATTTGTCTGCCAGGGAAGACATGATTGACAGACCTCAAAGCTTTACCAGAGATGGCCTGCATCTGTCACCCCTGGGCTTCTGGACACTAGCCAAGACTCTTGCCACCCCTATAGTGCCTTTTTTAGGCTGTGTTCCAAAGACCAGATTACCACTGCAACAGCTGCAAACAAATGCAATCTGAGAGACATGCTGCTCAATGCTAGAAGTCTAAATCTCAAAATGCAACTCACTTGAAGCACCCCTTAAATTGGAGAACATTGACATTTGTGCTGTAACAGAGACCTGGTTCAAAGCAGCAGAAAGCACCCCTGCACTTCCAGGCTATAACTCATTCCACACCTTTCGGTCCCAGAACTTGGACCGAAGCTCCAAAGGCGGTTGTGTTTTCATATTCATAAAGGATGTGCACACCTCCAGACTGGTAGCCTAACATAACACATCAGAGATACTTCAGGTGCAGCTAACATTGGGTAAGACATCGATTTGGGTCATAGCCTGCTATAGGTCCCCAACCATGTTCCAAGAATCACACTTCACATTCCCAAACACCTTGGAGAATATTATGGTCCAACCTAATACTTTCATACTGGGCGAGTTCAACTACCCCTCCATTAACCGGGAAAACTACTCATGTACCAATACACTTGCCCAGCATTTCCTGGAATTCATTAATTCCAATGTCCTGGACCAGCTCTTTCTTACCCTCACTAAAGGTAGCAACATCCTTGACCTGGTTATTACTAACATGGTTGACCATTGTTCTACACCAATAGTCAACTCCTCCCTGGTTAAATCTGACCACAAACTAATCACCTTGGAAATCCGCATCCCTCCTCCCCCCACAAAGGTAGCCACCATGAAAAAACGTCTCCAAAGCTAACTTTGCGGTTCCAAAAACAGAGGTGGCTAACTTCACTTCACTGATGCAAATGGAGAATAGTTGTATGACTGCCAAATCATACACCAATGGACTGTATGAACAGGTACACAAATGCATGGATCTCACCATACCCAATAGAACCAAGACGCTGTCCTCCAAAAAAGGAAGCCAATCTGGTGGCCCCCTGCCATAAACCAACTCTACAACAGATGGAAGAAACTGATGCGGAATAAGGTGAAGTCCCAAGACTGGAAAAACTCCCTTATCAGCCTCAACAAAAAGTTGAAATCCCTCATCGAATCCTCTGAAGCTAGCTATGAAAACAGAATTCCAACAGATAGTAAAGACAACCACAAGGCCTTCTATAGTTATGTAAAGAATCTTCATGGCAATACCCAGATTAGCTATGAGCTACTGCACATGATACCTCCTATACCAAGCAAACAGCTATTGCCAATATACTACTGGCTGACAGATTCAGTGCCAGCTTTACCCCTCACCCCCCCAAAGGACCAATCACAATATCAGTATATTGCCAGGCACCCAGTATTACTTATGTACAGGTTAAAAAAGCACTGTCCAATGCCAAGAATACAGCTTCTATGTGACCTAACAATACCCCTGGCTGTGTTTACATGAACTACAGAGTGAACTGGCACCACACCTGTGTGCCCTGTTCAATCACAGCCTCACCTCAGGCTTTGTCCCTACCAAATGGCACACTGCTACAGTCATCCTTCTCCACAAAGGAGGAGCGAATACAGACCCTGAGAACTATTGTCCCATTAGCTTGGCGAGTCTGATATGCAAAGCTATGGAATGCATCATCATGGACCTAATAAACAAGGATATAGGAAATCTCCAAACTCTGGATCCCACACAGTTTGGTTTTGTGATGGACAGATCATGCCTGCTCAACCTGGTTGACTTCTTTGAGTCAGCCACCAGAGCTGTGGATGAAGGCAAAGTGGTTCATATAGCCTACCTTGAGCTGGCCAAGGTCTTTGATACCATTCCCCATTTAGGAATCATAGAAAAACTCACTAAGCTAGGCATCAACCCCTATATCACTAGATGGGTTGCAAACTGGCTCACAGATAGAACCCACAGTGCAAAAGTAGCTGACTCCAAGTCAGACTGCCAACCAGTCACGAGTGGAGTCCCACAGTGTTCGGTCCTGGGTCCTCTCCTGTTTGGTATCTACTTCTCTGAACTCCAGGCCAGCACAAAGGGACTCTGGCTGACAAAGTTCACAGAAAATTGCAAGTTGGGAGCTATTATTAACTCCCTGAGTGATGCTGACATCCTGCAGAAAGGTCTCACTGAGACCAGTGACTGGTGTCAGAACCACGGCCTTAAGCTCAATGCCAAAAAATGTGTTGTTATCCCCTTTGGGAAAAACTTGGTTCCCAGCAATTACCACATTGATGGTAGTCCACTGAACACAGAAGGCATTATAAGAGATCTGGGAACACAGGTTGACAGCAACCTCTCTTTTGACCACCACATTGCCACTGTGGTCAGAAAGTCCTTCTCTGTGGCACATCTCATTACTAAGGGTTTTGGATCCAGGAAGAAAGCGGTCATTGTCTCCCTCTACTCTACCCTCTTTAGGCCAATCATCGAGTACAGTTCTGTATTTGGCATGTACTTCACTAGACACCTGCAACAACTGGAGAGGCTGCAAAAGTACCTCACAAATATGATCCTAGGCCTTAAACAGATGTCCTATATGGACAGACTCAAAAAACTCCAACTATTCTCTGTCTCATATCGCCTACTTAGAGGTGATCTCTGCTTGACTTACAAAGCCATATCTGACCCAGCTCTGTTAGAAATGCTACATCTAAAGAAATCCTAATTCCTCCACACCACACACTACAGAGACCTCAACCTCATTACCACAATCAACAGAACATGCTTGAGGGACAGGTTCATAATCCAGAGACTGCCCATGCTATGGAATAGACTTCCCATACATGTCAAACAGAGCACCTCACTGGCCCTCTTCAAGAGGAATCTTGATGAGTGAATGGGAAATAGAAAATTCACCCCAGGGATCACTCCAGTGGCACTACTCGACACAGGCACTGGGAACTAAAGTTGGGTGTCATGATGCCAGGTTAATTCTATGGACTAGGCGTGTAAAGGCTCCAGGGCCATTAGCCTAGTACACACCTATGAACCTATGAATTTATGAACATTTGTTCAAATACTACATGTTCCACACTTACCTTTGCAATATTGGAGGTGCGAGTCATGTCCTTTGGGGCTGTCTCTGTTTGATGCTATCTGCACACAGCCATTACATGGGGAAGTAAAGTTTGTGGACATTGGCTGCCATCAGTTTTAAGTTTTGCATGTGCTTAGGTTGTTATGTATAATACTTATCTGGTGAGTATGTATGCTATTATTTGCCTTTTATCTGGTGAGTGTGTGTGTGCGCTATCCTTTATCTCTTAGCCAGGGTAAGGGAATATTGTACACACCAACATTTGCTGGCTCCCAATACAATTTGAGGTTATCCATCAGAAACCTCATCTGTATGTGCTGTAGTTGCTGGCCCTGCCTGTGTTCCAGGAGTGGGTAGTCCTGGCCCTTGTTGTCTCTTTTGCAGCTATTTCCTTATGATGGTATTGTGCAACATGGCAAAGATTCTGAGAATTTCTGTGCAGGTGCCTAGGTCATACTTCAAAGCAACCTTGATATGTCTAGACAGCAGAAACATGACTTCAGCATGCCAAACACATACTCTGTGTTGTTTCTAGTTTGAAAATGGGCATCGCTGCAGGTGTTTGTGCATTTCTGATGGGTGACATGTACCATGTTTCCCCTTTCATAACCTGTATCACCCAGTAGATGGCATTGTGGAACATCATTCCAGCACACCTTATGTAAAGCTGAGAGGTGTGTCATATGTTTTAGTCATGATAACTGCCCAATTGCCTGCTCACACATTGAGGATGATCCTGGGGCATTACAGATAATGTGGCAGTTGTTTGAGTGGAACACCTTCCTGTTGATGCATGCCCTTCCCTTTTCATCGGGTGGGGTTTTATCTCTATGTGAGTGAAATCTATGGCCACCAAAACTTCAGGGAGGTGTGCTACAGCATAAAATTCATGCACTGTTCTTGCTCTCTCCTCTTGTGTGCATGGCAAAGAGATGTACTCCCTTGCATGTTCATGCACAAATATTTCAGAGGCAGAGATCTGTGACATCCCTAGTATATCCTCTGTGGGTCTCTGGAATGTACCAGTAGCTAATATCCTTAACGCTACACATACCTAAGTTTATACTGGTATAGGTTATCCTAAATTTCCCCTGGGTCTGAGGTGGGAGTGGTAGAGGTTGTAGAGTTCCTGTAATATTTCCTTACCAACCTTGTATTGGTCTAATATTTCAATATCATGCAGTCCATAATATGTTAAACAGGGTCTGAACACCCTTCTTCACCTTGGCCAAGGTCTATCAGTGGCAGCCTAGATTTGACCCTATTCCATATACACATACAAGACAGCAGCGGTATCTCCTAGCATTGCCTTTTGTTTCCTAAGTGTGATGGTGGCTGAATTCCAATAAGTTTTCAAGTTAATGGCAAAGAGCTACACCAAGTGTACATGATTACTTTATAGCTTTCTTAATGGCTCCATGATCTTGAATCGGTTAACTAGCATGCAGTTTGACTAGTTATGCTTTGATTAGCATACTCTACCATTTACCTTTGTTATTCTTCATCATGTGTAGAGTCATTTAATGAATACAGAATAGTGCTCTATCATGTGCGTATCATGACACGCACATGGTAGCAGTGAAAAGTTTATCTGTTCATGAATCTGGCCCAACATTTTTATTTGTATTTGGTGTTTTAGCACAAGCCTTCCTAAGGAAATAACTTAAAATACTATATATATATATATATATATCTATTTGCACCACCCAAAGTACTCTTTCCTTCAAAACAGCCCTTTATAATCATCTCCACTCTATCTGGATATGTAATTGTGCTAAGGTTCATAGGTGTTTACTAGGCTAATGACCACAAGGGCCTTTTTAAGCCTAGCCATGCATCCCAAATCTGTGACAAGTTCTGATACCCTTCATAAGTGTAAGCGTGGGCCTGGGAGATGAACAATTTACAGTTTACCTGTGTCCATTGGATATATAAGTGCCAAACCAGGGATGAATTTCCACTTTTCCATCCATTTTTCCAAGTTGTTCTTGAATTGAGTTAGGGAGGAACTATGCTTCACATGGATGGGGAGCCTGTTCCATAGATGGGGTAGTTTCTAGGATACATACCTATCTCTCCTCCAGGTCCTATTTATATCACAGGCAAGGTTTAAGTCTTTAGAAAGGGTAATTCTGGTGTTGTTTGTTTTGTGGATATGCAAGAGATCCATCAGAGTGGGGGTCTGATAATGTCCTTTATGCCAGGCATAGATCTCCCCTCAAAAGCTTGTAGGAGACAGAATACAGAGACAGGGCCTTGAGGCAGTCTGTATAGGACATTTTACCTATACCCTGTATTATTTTAGTGAGGAACCTCTGTGGACGTACCAATTGTTGGATATGCCTGGTTAAGTACATACCAAAGGGGGCATTGTACTCAATGATAGGTATGATGAATGCTAAATACAGTTGAACAATGACTTCCTTGGACTTCGATGCCATACATTTGTTTATAAGTTGAGCAACATAGAATGCCTTCCTCACCACTGTCGACACGTGATGGTCAAGGGCTAGATTACTATCTCTGTGTGCCCCTAAGTCCCTGACTACTGGATCAGCTCTAAAGGGTGCATTGTTAATGATAGTTACCAGGGTTGGATTACTTCCCAAAGAATACTATTATGCATTTCTTGGCATTTAGTTTTAGTCTATGGCTCTGACAGCAGTTGTTTGTCTGTGTCAGCCCCACATGGAGAACATTTGTGTCAGTGTGAGATTCAATGACAGCTCCTAATTTGCAACCATCTACAAATTTAGTCAGCCAGAGACCACTGACATTGGCCTTGACATCTGAGAAGTAAATGCCGAAAAGGAGCAGTCCAAGGACTGATCCCTGAGGGACTCATGGCCTCTTTGTAGAGGTAGACTCCCCAATTCTAACTTCTTGGGTCCTGTCTGTGAGCCAATTGGCTATCCACTAGGTGACATATGGGTTTGTACCTAACCTCTTGAGTTTGTCAATAATGCCCGAGTGGGGTTTTGTGTCAAATGCCTTGCCAAGGTCAAGGTAAGCAGCGTGAACAATTTTGCCCTCATCCATTGCTTTGGTGACCTTCTCAAAGAAGTCCACCAGGTCGAGTAGGCATGATCTGCCCTTGATGAAACCAAACTGGGTTGGTCCAGTGTCTGGAGGTTTACTATATCTCTAGTGATCATCTCCATGATAATTCTTTCCATGGCTTTACATATAAAACTGGTGAGACTTATGGGTCTGTAGTTACTAGGGTCTGTAGATGGCCCAACTTTGTGCAGAGGGATGACTATTGCCTTTCTCCATTTATAAGACACAAAGCCAGTTTAGAGGATACAGTTAAACAGTAATTCCAGATGCCCTGATAGAGAATGTTTCATGCTATTTAGAAGGCATCTTGGAATATTGTCTGGGCCCATTGATGCAGTGTTCTTGGTCTTAGAGAGAGCATTAAGGACCTGTTCCCTAGTGATAGTAGGGGGAGTTATAGTTGATGATATTTCCTGAGAGAAGGTTGGGGTGAGAGAGGGGTAAAGTTGGAGCTGAATTTATCAACCAGGAGGTATGCTATATCTTCTGGCTCAGTATAGGTGGCTCCATTTACAATGAGGTCTGTACACAACTGTATATTGCCTTTGAGGTTGCAGACAGAGCTAAAGCATACTTTGTGGTTGTCCTTGGCCTGGATGACCAAACTTACCTCAAATTTGGCTTTGGTAGACTTTACTTGTCCTCTGAGTTGTTTGTTTAGTTTGATGAGAGTGCTTTTATCCTTCTGGGTGCTGTACCTCCTAATTTTGCCATGATTTTCTTCTTCCTGTTATACTGCCTACTGATTTTGTGATTCCAACAGGGTGGCTTGTTTTTTGAGTTAGTTCTGTACTTCTTCCTGGTGGGTACAATTGCCTCTATGCAGCTAATAACATGCTTGTACAGTCTTTCTGTGAACAGTTCTGTATAGGCAGCAGTGTTCTTAGGGTTTATGGGGGCTTGAAAGTTTGCCAGGTTCTCATTTAATAGCAGGAGGTTAGCCTTAGATTAGTTCCTGAATATTCCAGGTTTAGCTGGGGGTCCAGGTTTTATTTTTACTTCAAAGGAGACCATTTTGTGGTCTGATTTTACAAGGGAAGGCATTACAGTAGGGAGTGTACATACTCTCCCATATTAGTGAGGCCCAGATCCAGCATGGTTGCATCTCTGGTTGGTGTATTAACAATCTGATCCAGGGAGTTTGTGTTTACAAAATCCAGGAATCTCTGTGCATGTACGTTTGGTGTTGTATAGGATTCCCAGTTAATAATGGGGTAATTAAAATCACCCATGAATATGGTATTGGGTTGGATGGTTAGTGTTTGGAATACATTTAACTACATGGTATGGGTTTCCTGGATTATAGAGAGGGACCTATATCTTGCAAGGAAGTGGCATTGGATTTTCCCTATGTTGATTTGAACATGGAGCAGCTCAAGTGCATTGTCCTGTTTGACCAGCTTTGAAGTATATTTATTTTTGATGTAAATAGAAATGCCTCCACCTTTAGTCCTTGCTTTGGAAGTAGCTGGCCTAAATATGTGGAAGGCATTATAACCTTGCACTGTTGGTATGCTCTCTGTGGCTTTAAACCATGTTTCAGTGATCGCATATATGTCAGCATTCTCTAGGGTAAAAAGAGTTTCTAGGGAATGGAGTTATTTGTTTAGACTCCTAGCACTGAGCAGTAATACCTTTAGATTTTCTTGGTTTTGATTTTCTTTCAGAAGTATTTTAGTTTGGCATTGCCTACAAAAGGCAATATGGAGAAGACAATGTTTTAGCTAATATTCAAAAGCCTAGGGGGGAGAGGTGCAGACCATCCCTGCCAAAGCACCCACTTCTTCCTTCTATAATATAGTTCCTCAGTTCGCTTCTATCATTCTCATAATCTCCTACTTCAACTAACATTCGACTCTCTGTCCACTTCAAGTATACTACCTTACTTCACACCCTTTGTTTACCCTTTACTCTTAGCAACTGTCTCCTCAGTCATATATATCTAGTTCTTTCTTACTCTCACCCTTACTCGCTTTCTCTAACATCTGTTTTTTTTTTTTTTTTCTTGCCTTGCCATATCTTCCTCACTATTTCCTGTTATACCCTATCACTCCCATAACTTGGCTGCTTCAAGTCTCTTAATGTATTTGAAGCTTAGAACATCTGCTATAATATGTTTATTAAGCATTTGATATAATGTTTACCCATCCTTTTATGTCAACTGTACTTGGAAGACTTTGTGATAACTTTGTCCTGTGTGCTTTTATATACCTAAATGTGTTACTTTTAAATAAGTTTATACTTTGTGCATTATATATTCTAACTGTGTTTCTAGTGGAGCTTTTGTCCCTGGACCTCGACTGAAAATGGGCTCCGCTTGGCCCAT
>NC_056727.1:1040380878-1040490878 GCF_019279795.1 Protopterus annectens | reverse complement strand
CTGCCAATTTCAATTAGTAGTGCAGTGGACAGTCCTATGGTATATGTTCCCATTTATAGATCCAAGATGCACTTGGATATGGACAGGAATGAACTTTGTTTTATGTGGATGGGTAGATTGTTCCAGAGCAGTATCATCGTCTGCAAGATAAACCTGTCCTTACAAACCATTCTGTTGATGCTGCAAAAGCAGTTTAGATCCCTAGACTAAGTATTTCTGATGTCATCCATTTGACTTGCTGATGTGCAGTAAATCCATCAGTATTGGGTCTGAAGATGACATGTATTCCAGACACAGTTCACCTCTTAGCAGTCTGTGGGATACTGAGTATAGTGACAGGGCTTTCAGTCAGTTCATGCAGGACATGTTTAGGTATTGTATCCTTTTAGTACAGTATCTCTGTGGGCTTTCCAGTTGTTGCATTTATTTGGAGGATACATGCCAAAGGAGGCATTATATGCAATGATCGGCCTAATGAGGCCTGAGTAAAATGAGGACAATGGCATCCCTAGATCTAGACACAATCTCTTTGGTTATAAGATGTGCAAAATAGAAGGACTTTCTTACAACAGTGGACACATGTTGGTCAAAAGTTAGGTTACTCTCCTCATAAGTTCCTCAAATCCCTAAACAACTGGGTCACATCTTAGGCTGTGTTGTCTGTGTGGCAATTCCCTTGGGTAGATGACTTCCTTAAGGATACAATAATGCATTCTTGGCATTTAATTTCAGTCCATAATTTTGGCATTCATTTGGGACAAACCCTCCTGTAGGATGGCTAAGTCATTTAGGGATTCAATTACTGCTCTTAGCTTAAAGTCATCTGCAAACTTAGGCAGAGGCCTTTGGCACTGTTTTTTTTTCTTCAGAAAAGTAGATGCCAGACAGGAGAGGTTCCAGCACAGAACCCTAGGAGATTCCACTGGTGACTGGTCTTTTTGTGGAGGCACATTCCCCCTATTTTTGAGTTAGTTGGCAATCCAGCAGGAGACATGGGGATTTATTCCCAGTTTATTTACCTTTTCTACTATGCCTGAGTGGGGAATTTTGACAAACGCTTTGTCCAAGTTGGGGAATGTGGTACGTACCATTTTGCCTTCAGCCACTGCTTTTATGACCTTTAAAAAATATCCACAGGCTGAGTAAGCATGACCTGCCCTTGACAAATCCAAACTGAGATGGGTTCAGTATCTGAAGGTTCCATATTTCCTGACTGATTAGTTACATGCTAAGTCCTTCCAAAAGCTTTGCATATAAGGCTAGTCAGACTTATAGGTCTATCATTGCCTGCATCTGTGGAAGGCCCTCCCTTATGCTGTGGAATGACTGCAGCAGTTCTCTCATTGCTTGGTACAAGACCTGTATGGAGGCTGAGACTGAACAATGTTATTAGAGGTGTGGCTAAATCATGATTCATGCTATTTATGATGCATCCAGGGATATCGTTAAGACCCACTGATAGAATATTTTAGCTTTTGATACAATTTTTAGGAATTAGTTTTGTGTGATAGCTGGAGGTGAGCCAGTTTCAGTTATAGTGTGAGGGGTGTGTGTGTGTGGGGGGGGGGGGTTGTAGCTAAATTTATCAGCCAGTACTTTGCTATATCTTCAGCCTCAGTGTAGAAAACATTGTTCACAATCATCTCAGCGCATTGCCACATTGGACTTTTGATATTCAACTATAGAGGCCTTGTTATTGCTTTGGTTTGAGTAACTACTTTAGCCTCAACCCCCCACCCCCAAATGAACAGGGAAATGACACATTTGGCTAAGAAAGCATCACTGAAATGATAAAAGTGCTATGAAACAACATATCCCCGAAACATATCTATAGATTTAATACTGAATATTCCATGGAGGTACTGACAATCACATATACCTGTGAAATGCCCAGACAAACTTGCCCATGCCATCAGTACATTTGTAACTAATGGAGACAGCTAAAAGTGTAAAAAAAATGTGCTAATCAAAATAAATATAAAAATCATTAAACATACTGTTTGTAGTTACGTCAGCATATTCAGTATGTAACAGAAAAAATGCAGGCATATCTTCTCAAAATCAGTAGTCCTCTGTGCAGATATCTCCCAAAGTAATATCCTATCTTCTGTGTTCAACACACAAACAATTCAGCTTCCCTTCAGTTTCCCTAGCTACATGGTTGCTGTCTGGAGTAGATTCTGGCTGTCAGCACGGTGAAGATGCAAATGAGATGTAAACTCATTAAAATTGCTGAATCCCAAATTCTTGGTTCTTGTAGAAAATATAAACATAGATATGCCCTCAGTGTTTGCGATTAATAGATGGCAACTGTGAAATTATTGCATCAGGTGGGTGTGCCAGGTTAGACTTAGAAAGTGTTACATGTATGTCTGTCAAGGTTGAAAATGCAAGTAAGCAGTGCACAGTTCACATGTTTTCTTTCAATAAAACCCAACCTCCTCTTTGTTTGTTGGCAAATTCTGTTTTTTTCTGTCAGTTTTTATTATTATTTTATTATTTATTGGCCATTGTTTGTACAATGCAGTGCTTAGTGCAATCACGGGAAATGGAGGGATGAATTGAAGGTTTGACTGTGCTTATCTCATTTGCCCAACATTGCACAGTGGGCAACAGGGAGACCTTAAAAATGATTAGTACATAAGGAAATGTCATGCAACTCTTCCAGTGGCAGCATTGCTAAAGTCTGACAGTTAGTACTTGGTCTCTGGAATACACTTGCTACTTAACTAACTCTATGGTAACATGTGTTAACACAGTGATACATTCATTTTTGGGGCCAGATAGTACTGGGCTCCATTACAGGTAAATGTCATACTTTAAAATACTTTTCATTACAGAGTGATAATGCAAGGACATGAACAACTTATATGAGATGTGTTTCTGTGTGTTGGCATAGCACGGTGGTGTTAAGCAGGAGTAACCACACCTATTTGCTGCCACTCACCATTGGTGCATGATGCACAACTGCACACAAACATAAAGCACAAAAAGTGAAAGGATCCATTGGTTCTCCAGCATTGCTAAAGTCTGACAGTTAGTATTGAGTCTCTGGAATACACCTTATATTTTATTCTGTGGCAGCATGTGTTAATGCAGTTAATGCAGAGATACATTCTTTTTTGAGGCCAGATGGTACTGGGTTCAAATACAACTGTATCGAATACCTTTAACTACTCTCATGTTACCGTTGCTGCACTTTGGTGCATGATGCACAATAATGCATTAAAGACAAGAAGTGAGGCAAGCAGGACAGTGGTGAAATGAGGATCAAGCAGGCGGAAGAACAAATGGAAAGCAATACAGGAATGTGCAGGAGGGAGGTAAGAAAGAACCATAGCTATCCATTACTTTGACAGTAAAAAAAAAAGATAATATATACAGAATATTAGCTGAATGTGGACTGTCACCTCCAGAGAGAAGAGGGTGACTACAACACAGTCATGTTGTATATCCAACTGGACCAAACTGAGTGTGTCAAGAAGACATGTGCAAAATGGAGAGCTATGTATGGGATGATTTTTTTTTTTTTTTTTTTTTTTTTGTGGGGCAGGCGTTCATTTATTTATTTGAAAGAGAGAGAGAGAGAAGAGTGCTGGGGAATGGACGTGGGTATGTCTGGGTCTGGTAAGTTGGGTAGGTGAGGAAGCAACTGCAGGCAGACAAAACAAACAAGACAAGAGACAAGGACGGTGATGAATGCAAGAGTTCAGTGGACACCATAGATGGGGTGAGGGTGGGGACATCCATGACTGATGGTCATCAAGCTGGGTGGCAGTGAGAATCAAATGCTTACCCACAGGACCATCATCACTGTCACCTTACTCCACCAATAGCTGGAGTGCTTGACATCTCCTCCTCCTCCTTGTACTACATAAAATGAGGGAGAGCAACCTCTCCAGCTGGCATAGGCATGCACCAGCAGTGCTTTGCACAAACCTATGCACCATCCATAGCAACTCAGTGTGGGCGATAAACTCAACACCTCTGGCACTACTCCCGGTGGGAATCACTGGACTATCCTCTGGGGCAGGACTACCTGAGGAAACAGGTAGTGGAGGGGCAGCAGAGGTGGTGCTGACCAGTTGACTCCCAGACATGCTGTGCAATGCTGCTAGAGTTGGTGGTCTGTGGCAGGAAGATCCCGTTGGGCAGGCCTACCTGCTGTGCTGTGGAGCAGTTCATGATGTGGTACACATGGATGACATGGACATATTCTGATGAGACATACAATAAAAAAAAATGAAATAAATTAAATAAAAATAAAATAAAAAGATAGATAAGGGTTGGGGAGAGAGCAAAAAAAGAGATAAGATTAGTACCTTTATATGTGACATACAATGCATTAATATAATTATTTGACTCTGTTATCTTAACCTTTATTCTTAAAACTACTACCCCTAACAGATAACATTTACGTTTAAGACTACCAGCTGCTAACAAATGCATACTATACTACAGATTGCAGCAAGTACTCCTTTACATGTGCATATATTGCACATATGCATGTTCCAATTATACAGATTACAGTTTACAGCAGGGCATGTGTGCCACTGGTATAGAGCTTTTACTTTAAACCTTTATGTTACACATAATTGAAGAATTAATTGTATAATTCACAAGTGTGGTATCTAAACCTGCAATCTCTGACTAAAGTCTAATATTGTACTCTTGGTTTGTGGTACAGACTAATGCATGCACACTTGTTTTTACAGTTGAAATATGCATGCTCAATTTGATACAACTCTAAAAAATGCCAAAAAAGCTATCTTTAACTTTTAATGCTACAATAACATTTCTCTTCTTCTGCATACATGCCACATGCCTCCCACATCCACATCAATTTAGTGCCATGTGTCGTAACAATGATCTCCCTTTCCATGACAGCTATGGAAAAAAACAGAACAGAGCAGAATGCCATTATGAATACCAGTCTTGCCTATATTCAGCTTTTAAGCCTTACAAGTACTCTCTACAGTTGATATTTATGCATTTGTAGGATGTCCGCAGTCCTATATTTCTGAATTTAAGCATCACGCTATTTGTAAAACTCTGGTGATCACTTTGGTATTCTGAGAAAATCCATACACCGTAGGTACTCTTCTGTAGACAGAATTGCTATCCACATTCGCTTACAGGGTTTCGCAACCAGCAACACTGTTGCAAGCCATAAAACCTAGCTGAGACATGCTATGCCTTGCTAGTATGCATTGTGCATTGATGCACGCCACGCACAATCATGCTAACATATAAACTCCATGTAGGGTCTGAGTGAAGCCTACTTGGAGTTTATTGAATCCTCTGGACAGTCTTTCAGAAGTATAGATAAAGTGCACAGGGCTCTAAGGTGATGGACTGTTTTCAAAATGTAGATTAGTTTGCCATATAACATGTCAAATTGGTAAACACTTGCCTTCTGAAGAAATCATAGAACTCAAATAAATAACCCATGCTGCTCTGGTCAATGGAGAGGTCAAATCTGCTTGTGGTTCCCTTAACCATATTATCATTTCTAGTTTTATTAGTCATATTTCTGAGCAGCTACTCTGAAAGTTTCATTTAGCAACTTTTTTTCACATTTTCTGCAGTTAACAGAGTTGCTCTGGGGTTCAAATCCATACTGTGTGAAGGGAATGAGGAAATTATTACTCAAGATTTATGACTTACTTTCATCACAATTTCATATACCTTTTTTGTTTTTTTTTTCTTGCTTTCTGTACTTACTTGCTGTTGACCGACATGCAATCAAGCTTATCTGCTTAAGGAAAAAAATTGAAAAATGTATATGGGCAGCGTTCTATAGCACAAACAGGCTTAGCAGTGATGGACAGTACTGAGTGGCAAACATCCATCTGTTGTGTAACTATCTCTGTGGTACAAGGTCAAGGACAGTGATTTTAGAGACAGAACATGGGTAATAATCCAGATAAGACTTATTTTTTACAAAGGGTGTCAAAATACAATTTCTAACAACACTTTGATTAGGAAGGTAACACTACACACACATGGCTATTATAAGTAGGTTGATTACAAGAAATGTCTCAGTAATGTTTTGATAACTACAGTTTTCTAGGTAGCATGTCTCATGAATGAATTGATTGTGAAACCCATTTGATTGTGTGTGTGTGCAACTGTTTATGCATGATAATTGATTTTTACTGAAAATCCCACTTACATATCTATGATGGGCAAAATAGTTTAGTTAAAGTCAACTTGACTCCCCGCATAGCCCAACTATGTGCTTAGGGCAATATATGCTATGAAGTATGTATGTTCTATACCCCAACCTGTATTACTCAGCTCATGAAAGTCTATTAATTTGAAATATATTTACAGACTTTAATACTGTCTCTTACATGGGAATGCAGTTCCCAGTAGTTCTGAAAATCCCACACATAAAGTCAGTCTGAAGTATGACTCCATTCCTAAGGAATGCATTTTATCTGTAATGACCATGGCTGTCTGCAAGTTCTCCTGTAACACTAAGAAACAATAATCCAGTTTTAAATGTATGCATACTTTATTCCATAGGTTGTATTCCCACCTTGTAGATCTAGCTTTCTACAGTGTGCACCCATCAACTGTCCTAAGTCACCTATTTAACACAAAGGCTTACAGTGCAAGGAATTAAGCATGTCAGTGTTGACCACTGGAAAAAATGTGAATAGACTGAGCATCACACATGACAATTATCAGTGCCATGTTTCACACCTTCATTACTGTTTGCTGATATGCCCACCTCATTGTCTGGCAATGGATCTCTCTGCTTTCCATCTCACAAATGCAACTGGCTTTGCATCTTTGTGCATTGGTTGTTAAATGTAAGACTGGAATTTAGTGCCAATTAAGAGAGGGAGTTGTTACTTGACCTCTGCAGACATGGCTGGTGAGGAAAATTATGTTGCTACATTTAGAGCACAGATATGGGGTGTTGAGGGGCCCAGAATTTTTTGTGGCACTCCTCATGAAGCACTGCAGCCATAGGCTATTGCAGGGGGACTATATTGCTTCCTAGTATAAGACAGAGGCTTTGAACAGCTTAGCTAAGGCTGTCACCAGTACAAATGGCATCCCACACACTGGAAAGAATTGTCATCACAGTAGTGACCTGAAACAGCACACAAAGGACCTCCTTAGCTGATGGGAGGATGAGTTTAGAACTGACACCCTTCAGTTGTGTAAGTATCAACACTCAATTATAATGAATGCAGCAGGCAGCCCAGATTGGTATTCATTATGCTTTCATGTCTCTTCTTCTCTGCTTCTGTGTGCAGCTGCTGAAGACATTGCAACAAACAGAGATGTACACCAAGTGAGGTTAAATCATGTCAGTGAGGCACAGGGGTATGTATGTATCATGTCTTACTGTAAGCCTTCTAACTATTATAAGTATATGCAGTATGGCAATACTGAAGTAAATAGTTGATTTATGACATCATAGCAGTGTAGTTGATTAATGGTACAGCAGAGTAAGACCTTCCCTTCATATCTGGATGTGGCAAAGGTGCACAGACTACATAATCATAACTGCTTATTTTCTGAATGTATATAGTTATGTTATATGCCATCAATCTAATTCTCTCTCTCTTTTGTCTCACCCCACCACTTCTCTCTCATTTATTTATTTATTCTTTTATTCTTTAATATTTTATATTGCTTAAAGTGTTCTGTTGTCATACATTTCTGGTTAAAAAATACATTCAGTGCAGAGAGGTAGACCGACCAGTAAGGATTGGTCCACCATCCCTCCAGATGTTGCAGGACTGACACCCAGCACTTCAGGGTCAGAACCTATCAGTGTTGCCTCCTCAACCCCTGTCCTACATGCTCCATCTGCATCAGGTAGCTCTCCACTGACAGCTGGTGCACTGATAACCTGTTGGAGTAGTAGTACTGGAGGTAGAGATTTTGTTACCTGGCAAGATCTGATAGGGCTGGTGGAGGGTATCATCCAATAGGGCCTAGGAGCCCAAATTGGCTATGTAGAAAAAATGTTTCATCATATTGTGAAGACAATGTCATATCAAGCACTGATACAAGAAACTGAGACAGGAGACAGTTATAACAGTTCTGAAAGAGAATGTTCTCAGGCTTGATGTGGGAGCATGTCTGTTGTTCTTTACCCCTCCCCATTCATGATGTCCCAAAAGCTTTTGTGTCCATCACCATCTCTGTACCTTGTATGTCTCATATGTATTGGTCAGCTTCCTTACCTACCCCACTTATCTGACCCTCACATCACTAAGCCCTTTCCCCAACATGTTTCTCTCTTTGAAAGTAAAAAAAAAATGGCACTTGTCCCACAAAAAAAACTCGACTCATACATAGCTCTCCACCTCACCTATGTGTTTTTGACACATTTGATGTGCTACAGTTGGCTGCATAACATTATTCTGTTGTTGTCACCTACCCTTGTTGTGGTGACAGTCCAAATTCAGCAAATTCTGTCTACAGTTTATGTTGTGAAAAAGTGGATAGCTGCAGTTCACTCCCACTGCCTTCTTGCAAATTCATCTGTTCTTTCCCCTGCATCATACCTATATTTGCCTCCCCCCATTTTCACCATTTTCCTGTCAACCACTTTTCACACATTTTTTTCTGGTCAAAAAATAGAATCACACACAACACACATTACCAGAAAGGGCCCATAAGAATGTCTTCAATTTTTGGCTTCAGTATTTGCATGGAGTTTGGCATCATGCAGCAGTGCTGATTGATAGTGAATGGCTGCTCATGTCCTGCGGCCGAACATGGCCAGTTGCTGCCATCACCCACAGTAGACTAGTTATCCTCACAGAGAGCTAATTAAACATACAGGGCTATCAGAATACAGAGTAAAGGCAGAATAAAGGTAACACTTGGCAACAGTTACTTTAACAGTTCTTTAACTACTGGATGTAATAATGTGTAACTTCCTCTGTGGAGTGTTGACATAAATTACTTATCTGCAGACTGATTTTTGGTCATAGAATCAATGGTTTGATTCCAGATGTATGTCATTTATTGATTTAATATCTGTTTACCAGGAAAATCCGACTTGGAATAAGCCAATTTTCAGCGGAGGCCCAGGGAGAAACACTCAGGATGCTTGTCTTTGTAACGTGGGAGGAAACCGGATCATCAGGAGGAAACCCACACGAATGCAGGGAGGACATGCAGACTCCACACAGAAGGCACCCTAGCCTAGAATCAAACTGGAAAACCTC
Source organism: Protopterus annectens (assembly GCF_019279795.1). Lineage (NCBI taxonomy): Eukaryota > Metazoa > Chordata > Ceratodontiformes > Protopteridae > Protopterus > Protopterus annectens. Next base: position 1,040,481,672 of record NC_056727.1, on the reverse strand, counting down.
TTGCTGTGAGGCAACAATGCAAACTGCTGCACCAGAATGCCATCATATTATCTCTTACCATGATGTTTTACTCTATGATATATTTCACAATATTGCATTTTAATTTTTTTATTCAGTTAAAACCTTTAGTGAAAAGATTTTGAATGCTGTTGCAAAAAAAAAAAAGCACTTGCAAACACATCCATGCCCATAAAGAAGAATAAGTAAAGCACCCTTATTCTACTCGTCTCTATCAGGTTTTGCCTGTTCTACAGCTTCATGATCCCCAGAGATATCAGTTAATGATACAGAGCATGACAAATGAATAATGAGGACACACCATGAAGATGTGCATTAATGACACAAATACCGTCCTTGGATGTGTGTCCTCTATCTGCCTCTATCTGCACCCCTTGTCTCACTCCTTTGTACTGTTGACAATTCATTAGTCTGAGAGATGTAAATTTCATCATATGGCTTTTTCATCCTGTCATTACTTTGCTGAACACTGGTACCCATATCTTCCATTGGCTGAATTGGTTATCAATCTCTCTTCAATGGTGTGATTTTGACATGCGTGAACTAGGATTTCCTTTATGGTGTGTTGAGACGATATTCAAGTCTAAAAACTTTATTTTTCATCTTGACAATGTTTCAAATCCAGCAGTAGATGAAACTCTTACTGCCTGTTTTTATAAGTCTCTTTCATTTGTATGTGTTGTCTATGTCTCTGTCTACCCCCTTTTCTTTTATCACTTGTAGTCCTCAGCATCTGTGTGAGGTCTGGCAAAAAGCAAAGTGTTCTATGTGATACTAAATGGCATTTCAAGTGTTATTGCAAAATACAGTGAAATTTTGAATTAAACCGTACTGAAATGGTTAGCGTAGCATAAACAGAAATATTTCAGCTGTGTGGTAGTAAAACCGAGTCTCTCTTATTTGTCGCAGGATTATGGCACATTTTTTGGATAAATTTAAAATATCATGGTGTTCTCTCAAGGTCAGACTTGACAAGATGGGGTACAAGAAATCAACTCTCTCATGGGAAATATCACTAATATTAAAACATCAAAATTAAGATCTCATATCTTAATAACACTTTATTAGTCAAATTCTACATTACCAAACATTGGCTAGATCGTATTAAGATGTCCTGGAGTGGGTTCTGGAACATGGCTGTTAAATACATTACTTCACAAAAACTTTTAATAACAAACCCCCGTAAACATATTTATTTCCAGAAATTCTGGAATACCTTATTCAAGCATCTATCTGACAACTAAAGTACTCAAGAACCGAGGTGGTTCAGAACTACTAAAGGCCCTTCCTCCATATGTTTCGTTAATTCTCTTCTTCCCTTTTCTTTCCTTGCCCTGCTTGTTTTGTGGCTCAAGATAAGTATTAAGTTCTCTCCTCTATTTGATCTTCATGTTCCAAATCAAGGGTAATACTTTGTGTTCAGTTGCAGTACTTATCTCCTTTCATATATGTTTCTCATAAGTGTATTCTAGGTGTCATTATCCCTAAAAAGCACTATTGTACATATTGTATATAGTTAGTAATTGCATGTTCTCTTCTGTATTACTGCTCATTGTTAATCTGCAATTGTTTGTGATATATATGTAATGTAAAATAAAAAAAAAATGTATTTGAAAAAAAAAAAAACGAGTCTGGGTAATAAACTGTGATACAATTACTGTTCTACATGTATCTCACTGCTGGATATCACATAAAGTATAAGGGAGATGTCACTCGTTTGTCTCTAATACATAAAACAAAAAGGCTTGGGATTTCATTCTGATGGTTTAATACATACAAACACATCTGTATGGATAGCAGCATTATTAAATATGAACAAACTAGCTAACAAGCAGAGCTTGATAAAATATATGCTTACATCTCAACAGCTAACTACAAAATGGTAGTCAGGCTCACATGTGCTCAGTAGTTACACACTTGTGCAAGCCCTTGGATAGCTTCTTAAAGGTATATACAGACATTGCTTTACATCTTACGTCTTAAAAATATTGCCCTTTATGCAAAACAATGTTACAGCTAGACATGCATTACTATATACGCTGGAAACAAAACACAATGTTCATGTCCAAGTTGCTTCATATCTGTTACAGGATTTGAAGATTCAACCGTATCTCATAATATAACAGCTGGGACCAAATTTAGCAACAGGGATAGTCTGCAGTGCACAACTCATATCAGGAACTTCTGGATTCATCACGGGAACAGGAACGTCCACTGGAACTTTCTCAAAAATTGTAACACCCGAAACTCACTATGAGATAAAGAGTATTTCTTACAGGCTATGTGCTGTGTTATAGGCTCAGATACTGGTCTCAAATGCTTCTGATTCTGTCTAAAAGTTGCTCCTTCTGATTCCACAATGTACAGTCTCAGCTCTGGACTAATATTCTTCATGACACGAATCTGATCATAATCTTTGGATGTTTGCATCTTTACCACTTCTACCTTTAGTAATGGATTGAGCGGTTTACTCATCTTATCGTAGTAGGACTACTGAGATAGATACTTCTTCAAAAGATTGGCTTTCACTGATCTGTTGTTCTTGTCACATGGAACCAACAATTGACTACTGATTGGTAATGTGGTTCTGGTTTGTTTCAACAGAAGTCTCTGAGCATGTGAACCAAGATGTTTATCACAAGGAACATTTCTGAGATTCAAGAGATTCAGGAAAACATCACTATTATCTTGTTTTAACTTCTCAAGTAACTGTTTTGCACTATGCACTGCACATTCTGCTAAACAATTTGACTGTGGGTACTCTGCACTACTTGTGACATGAGTAAAGTCCAATTCTTCAGCAAATCTTTTGAACTGTTGGCTTGTAAACTGCATGCCATTGTCAGAAATAACTTTGTGCAGACTCCCATGTACTGCAAAATGATGCTTCATCTTAGTAATGAATGTATTGGATACTAGGTTAGGAAGTAAGTCAGTCATGGAGTAACAATCTACTACTATCAAATCATGTTGACCATTCCACTCGAAGATGTCGGTAGCTACTGCTAACCAAGGTAGTTCCAGAATCTGGTTAAACTTAAGTGGTTCCTTCGGTTGATGTGGCTTAGTAATATTACACACTGAACAAGATTAAAGTGCTCTCTCAATGACTTGTGACATAGAAGGCCAAAATACTAGTTGTCTTGCCCTTCTTTTGGTTGATTCAGTACCTGGGCCACCACGATGCAATATAGTTATGTACTCTGATTGCAAGGACTTTGGAACAATTACCTTCAGACCTTTCATTATACCTTTGTTAGACAAAAATCTCATCTCTGTATGGAAAATAAGGTTGCACTTCTTGAGGTAAACTAGATTGCTTTGATGGCCATCATTGATTGATAAAGTGGTTAAACCTTTGTAAAACTGGATCTGTGGGTGTGTGGTCTCTCAGCTCATCAAGATGTGTGGAAGAACAGTTTCTCACTTCCATGACTTCAGAATCAAGATTCTCATTCTATAACATGGTGTTTCTGGGCGATCTGGACAATGTATCAACAAAATAAAGAAGTTTGCCTTTCTTGTAGACAAGAGTGAAATTATACTTCTGCAATCTTAGCATCATACGTTGCAATCTGGCTGGAGCTGAATGCATAGGCTTTCTCAAGATAGTGACTAATGGTTGGTGGTGTGTTTCAATCTGGATCGGTCTACCATAAACATAATTATGGAACTTTGAACATACAAACACAATTGCCAATAGCTCTTTCTCGATCTGTGAGTATTGCTTTTCAGTTTGGGTAAGAGTTCTCAATGCATAGGCTACAGGTTGATCTTCTTGTAGAATGACTGTACCAAGACCAAATTTCGAAGCATTACAGGAAAGTGTAACTGGCTACTGAACTACATAGTATCTGAGAGTTGGTGGACTAGCAATTCTCTGTTTTAGGACATTAAATTATTTTTGGTGTTGCAGTAACCAAGACCAGGAGGTAGTTGACCATGCCAAGAAAACGTTGCAGGGCTTGAGCATTGTCTGGAGCTGGCATCTTGAGAATGGCTGTTTGCTTTGAAGGCTCTGGTTGTAAGCCTGTACTAGTAAATAAGTGACCAGCATTACTTACTTCTCAAAGCTTGAGTTTTCATTTGTGTGGATTGAGCTTAAGATTCACTGGACATGCCCTTTCTAGAACTTTTCTGAGGTTTCCATCATGTTCTGCTTCATCACGACCTTCTACTAGTATGTCGTCTACTATAATAGCACAAAGATACACAGAAAAAGTTTGCTCCATTGCACGTTGAAAGACTTCACTTGCAGAATTGATTTAAATGGCATTCTCAAAAGTCTGTACCTGCCAAACAGAGTACTGAAAGTAGTGAGCAGTGATGATTTTTGTCAAGCTGAATTTGCCAAAATGAACTCTTTGCATCTAGGACAGAAAAAATAGTGGCATTTGGCATCAAGGTTGTGACTTATTCGACTGTACGCATTGGATGATAAGGTCTTTTTAGCACCTTGTTCAAATCTTGTGGGTGAATATAAATTCTGATAACATCTGACCTTTTCTTATGAGCTACCATCATGGAAGATTCAATTGGAGAAATCACACCTTGTTGCACCATTTTATCTAACTAAGGCTTGACTCTGTTCTGCATGGCTATTGGAACTTTTCATGCTGGCCTGATAACTAGACTGACCTCTCGGTCTAACTTCATGGAGTATACAACTGGAAGTTTGGCTAATTTGTCCTGGAAAAGATCAGCATAGGTAGAAAAAATGTGCTGGTCAAAATCTGAGTGCTAGACTTTTAAGCTAACATGGTGGACTTCCTTATTAAATGAAAGCAGTCCCATTTTCAAACTGTCTCTGAGCCTTAATAATGACTGGATGTGCCTCTTGACCACATAAAATAATAAGTCATAGCTTCTTTCACTCTGCTGGAAGTAACAGGAAAGGACTACTGAGCCTTCAGTTTGAATTTCATCACCTCCATAAGCAACATGTTTTACACACCTTGCCAAATCAAGCCTTTCATCATGACACACTCTAGCAAATGTTTCTGCAGACATAACATTGTACTTGGAACCTGTTCCAGCTTTGAGCTCTTTGGGTTTGCCATGTATCCAAACAGTACAAAATACTTCATTCTTTGCTCTTAAATCTACTACATTGACCTTTTCATGAAGCACTGGCACACCATCAGCATAAGGAGTTGGTTTGCCACTGTCTAACTGATCAACTTGTTTCTTAAAATGTTCCATTTTAATGAAAGAATGTGGGATTTTTTTATTTACAAAACCTTTTAAAATGATTCCATTTATTGCATTTGTGGCATTCTTGACCAAAAGCTAAACATTTCTCCCTTTTAGATTCATGATTTCCACCACAGTTATGACAGCTGGCAATGAAACTAAGTTGGGCCCATGCTTTGAGTTTGCTGAATCACTCTTATACTTCAGTGAGACTGTGCAAAGTCTGGAATTTGCTAAAAAGTTCTTGGGTTTCTCAGTGGGTGCTGCAGGGGTTTCAGCTGCCACATGTTTGGGCCTGTTTCTTTTAACCTCGTACTGCATACTATCAACATAAGCTTTATCACTGTGCCTTCTAGAGCTATTCTCATTCATAAGTATATTTGTGTGCTTTTCTGTGAACTTGTATATATGGCAAATCTCAATGGCCTTGTTCAAAGTTAAACCACTGTCACAAAGCAAAATCTTTCTCACAGCATCATCTTTTATACCACACCAAGTCTGTCCTTTATCAACTCATCCTTAAGTCACCAAATCTGCACATTTTAGCTTTATTTGTCAGGTTGGTTAATTTGTCTGGGGTTACACATTTCTCTAAATTTACATTTTAAGCACGCTGAGTCCTCCATTGACTCAGCCAGTACAGCAATAAGACAGCTTTCCTCCCTCTCCTGTATAGATAGCAGGTGCATACACAAATGTGCATTCACTTTCTATGACTTCTGACGCAACTAAATTAAGCAGAATAAATGCCTTTGTATGGTCATCTTTATCAGAAAATGCAGCCTGTATGAAAATGTTTTACTCTTGCTCAAACGCTTTCCAGTTCTCAGCAATATTACTGTCAAACACAAGTGCACAGGGTTTCTGAAATCCATCTGCCATGTCCACAAAGTATACACAAACTCACTGAAGATATGGCCCTTGTAATTATGTACAAACTGTTCTCACAGTACAGCTTATAATAACATTCAAATGCACAATAAACTCTTTGAAATACTATTACAAAATACGCCCCGTAATGGCTGTGCTTTGTGAAATATGCCTTGTAATGGCTGTACTTTGTGAAATAGCTTTACTGTAACACTGCACAAATATGCGAACACTATACACTTCCAATAACTTGAATAATTTTGCTTAACATGAAAAATACACATTCCCAAAGCATGTGTTAAAAATGAAGTCATTTCCCTTTATTTTATTCATTTTATGCAAACATTTTCCATAGTAATATGAATATTTTTATCAATATCATACATATCTGTTTATGTGAATATTATTTAGAAATCTCTGTATGCCTCGTTTCATATTATGCAAAAGAAATAGTGCTGAGCAAGTTTCAATACCTGAAATTAATTTCTGACCTGTTTTGTGAGGTTTCCACATTCAGGATGATCCGGTCATCTATATTCCACCAGCATCTAAACAAGTGCCTTAAATCATTTTACCCAAGCCATTTCTGACTCCATGTCCCTACGGTATGCTTCTACTGAATCCACGTCCTTTTATATATACCAGTTCCGACTTCATGTCCTTTAGACATGCTGCTTCTGACACCATGTCGCTCATTCATCTCTAATATATAAAACAAGAAGGTTTGGGGTTTCATTCAGATGCTTTAATACATACAAATACATATGGATGGATAGCAGCATCATTAAATACGAACAAAGTAGTTAACAAACAGAGCTTACATACACGCATGCTTACATCTCAACAGCTAACTACAAAATGGCAGTCAGGCTCGCACATGCTCAGTATTTATACACTTGTGCAAGCTCTTGGATAGCTTCTTAAAGGTATATACACACATATTGATCTACAGGAGGCTACAGTCAATATAAGTGCAATGAATACTGCTGCCTACCTAATGCCTTTATTGAACATGTTGTGAGTGTCCTTTAGAAAGTGTGATTCAAAGTCAATACAACATGAGCTCAACTGTGGTGAGCTAAGATAATCAACCTGCTAGTAAAGTTTTATTTCTACTGTCACAGGTTTCAAGTCCAACATGTTATACAGTAATGTGATTTTTCCCCAAATTAGTATTACTTGCGTAAGTGTATGCAACATCCATTATCAATAAAATACCATCCTCATGCCAACGTCATGTTTCCAGTTTTCTACACCTTCGTCAACCATATGTATATGGATGCATTGGTTATTGTCACTCCTGTACCTTCTCTATCTTTATATCAAACACTTATATGTACAGAGCAGGACACATTCTGAATGAGGAAACAAGTAATACAAACACACCATGCAGGTATTCACATATGTGCCATAACACAAACTGTTATGTGTCTCTCCATCTCTCTGTCCCTCATCACCTCTTCTGGCTTATCAAATTATAATGTAATATGTTTAATAGACTGATGGATGAAATGTTCACCTTGTGTCAATTGGCTATCCTTACTGTGAAGAAACTTAATGCCCACACTTCACAAGACATCCTGACCTGCACACATAGTTAAGCTATGTGCTGAGTCTAATAATTTCAAAATACATACCATCATTGTCACGTTTAACAAATTGTACACTCAAATAATGTATAATTACCCTTGAAGTATGGCTACATATATATGTATAAAAGATGCTTTCAGTAGGCATTATTGACAATTTGGGCAATCAACATATTTATGATAGTTATTCGTATGTTCTTACAGTCAGGTTCAAAATTACTTATGATAATCACACGCTAGCACCCTTTGTAAAATGATCTGCATATTGAACACAAACCCTGCTTCAGGTCTGCTTTTTCATTTCACTCACTGAGCTTACATCTTGTGCAACAGAGAAAGTTAAGGGAATGGTGGATTTCTCTACTCAGTACTGCCAGAGTGCTGATGGCTGCTCAAATGGGGAAGGCAAGCACAACAATTCATTTTTGAATTAAGCTTTGACCCTTACATGTCAAAGGTAGACTCCAACATGCAAAGTGTATATCTGCAACATGTTAACATAAAAAGGGTCTGCTCTATATTCAGTCACAATCACAGCATTTCCTCTCTGCTCCTTATTGCACAAAGGTCAGCATGGAGCACAGCTGAACAACACTGAATACTGCTACTTCACATTCCAAGTTCAAAACCTCAGAGTATAATTCTGCATGTACTAATATTATAACAACATCATGCAAATAGATTTCTCAGCATTGTGCTTTTGGAAGACTATTTGATCAAAGCTAAGCATTGTTACTGGATTGTTTTACTTCATTACATGCAAATTGCTTAATGTACTCAAGTGAACTGCAGTGAACTGTGTGGTTGACTGAACATTTCATTCTGGACAGTTAAAGTCTGCACTGCAACACTAGCACTTGCAAATGATATACAAATATATAGACCCTTGGCACACATATTTCATTATTACTTAGCCCTACTACATTGGAACATTAAGAACTGTTTTGTATTGACAGTGCATATGGACCATACATGAAAAGATAACTTTGCTAATATCAGTAGCATTTATTATGGTTTACACACCATCATCCTAACCTTATGATACATGACTATTTCATTGTCCTTTCATAAGAGCAACATGTCAAACAGGTCCATGTTTGTCTCAGTTCTGCTATATACATTAATAACAGCATGGTTGCCCAAAGTCAGCAGTAGGCATTTATTATTGATCAGAAGATTGCACTTTCTACTTCATATCAACAAATATGGCTTTGCCCAAAAACCTCAACATCACCGTATCTTTCCTGACACAAAATGAAATGTTAATCCTACATATTCTGCATTGTCACACTGTAGAAGTCAGACTTTTTTTGGTGGCACCTGTATTAAGTACTGTGTCCTCTAGACTGTGTATCTAGATAGGTAGGAGGACAAAATCTCACTGCAGTCAGCTTTTGTGCATGCATGTGTGCATTTGGTCTGTGTATACAGTCATGTAAATATGACCTTTATGTACTGCAGGCTTCATTGAAATAATAGCCTGGAGAAACTTTTACATTGCAGGGTGAGCCCACTTCAACGTCAGACCCTTCTCCCAACATCATTATCATCTGCAACACAATGCTGATGTTATCTTCTATAAATTACTCTCTCACACCATAGACGGCAAACATCTGCAGTGGCACTGTGTCTTTTAATTTGACTCCGAATGTTATAATATCAAACCCAAAACCTCGAAGACTGACAATAGCAAAGCCGCAGAACATCGAATTCTTTCCCAGGGAAAGAATTTGGTGGGCCATTTCCGCGGCTTCGCTATTTCCTCCATTGTGGTTCAATCTCGGAGTTGGTATATATAAGTAGGTGGGTGTGGGGGCACAGCCCCCCACACTGGGGAATGTGGAGGTGAAGACCCCACATTAGCAATAGTTAGTAGTATTTTTGTGTTTTGTGTTGTGTGCTGGAACAGCGATTTTTTTCTCAGGGAAAAAAAATCACTGTTCTCATCTTTCGGAGTTTTCAGCGTTCAAGGTTACCAGTTCACTGTTATGGCATTTGATGATATCACATTTCCATCATGTGATATAAACCTGTTTCTAATCTAACAGAAGTCGACTTCTGTGTGTGTATATGGGTGATGTATAGAGTTGTGCAAATATGTCCATAGTTACTGCTGGCCTCACTGAAATAGTAGCCTGCAGAAACTTTTATACTGTAGGGTGAGTACACATCTATGTCAGACTCCACTCCCAACATCATCTTCTCTGCAACACAGTACTGATATCATCCTCTATAAGGTGTGCTCTCACAGTGCAGAAGTAAGATTTCTGTGGTGGCACTTGTGTTAAGTGCTGCATTCTCTAGATTGTGGACCTAGATAGGTAAGTGGTTCTAATCTCATAGCAGTTAACGTGTGCATGTGGATTGTGTAAATATGTCCTGATGTACTGCTGATGTTACTGGAATAGTAGCCTGGAGAACCTTTTACACTGCTGGGTTAGTCCAGATCAGTGTCAGACACTTATCCTAACATCATCCTGTCTGCAACACAGCACTGAGACAATCTTCTGTGAAGTAAACTCTCAAAGTGCAGAAGTCAGACTTTAGTGGTGCTGCTTTTGTGTTAAGTACTGTGTTGTCTAGATAATGTAACTAGATACGTAGGGGTTTCTAATCTCACAGTGGTCAACTTGGGCTTTTGTGGATGGTGTATTGAGTCATGTAAATATGATCTTATGTACTGCTGCCTTCACTGAAATAGCATTCTGGAGAAACTTTTACATGACAGAGTGAGTCCACATCAATGTCAAGCCCTTCTCCCAACATCATATTCTCTGCATCACATAGCTGATGTCATCCCCTATAAAGTGCACTCCCACACTGTCAAAGACAGACTTCTGTGGTGGCACTTTGTCTTAAATTACTTTATTCCTGGACTGTGCAAGTAGATAGGCTGGAGGTTCTCATCTCACAATGGACAATTTGTGTATGAGTTATGGTGGGGCCATACACTGGAGGATTAATTCAACAGGTTTGCTCATTTGACTTCCACTCATGAAAACATTTGCATGGTCAGATCTATCCCATATTACCTTTTTATTCTATCCACAAACACATACACTCTGCAACACACTGATGAGGTCATAATTTTAATAATGCATTTGCACACCACTAAAATCAGACCCCGTGTGTGGTGCATGCCTATAATGCACTTGCATATAGATTATGTCAGTGGATATATGTGGAGATCAGATACAGCTGTGGGAATATCCTGACTATGTGTGTGTGAACATAATTGAATGCAGGAGTGTCTTTCACCACTTAGTATTGAAAACACTTACAATCTCAGATGACCGTAGAAGTCATTTTTTGCAAATACATCTGCTTTGCATGGCACAGCTGATGTCAGGCCTTCAAAGATGCAGTGTAACTCACATGCAGTCAGACTTCTGCTGTGACATGTGCCTATAATTCACTTGTGTGTAGATTGTGTCAGCAGATATGTAGGCAGCTCGACTATAACAGTGAGACTCTCTTGATTGTGTGTGTGAATTTAAATAGATGCAGGAATGCCTTACACCACTTAGTATTGACAACATTTACAATTCCACATATCTCCAGAAGTCATTTTTGCACACAAGTCTCCTTTGCATGACACAGCTGATTTCATTCCAACAAAGATGCAGTGTGGTTCACATGCAGGCAGGCTTCTTCTCTGGTGTGTGCCTATAATACACTTTTATGTAGACTGTGTCAGTAGACAAGCATGGAGTTTAAATACAGGACTGATTGTTGCTGTGAATGTGTTTATTTCTCTTACTGTGCAGAACATGGTGCAATACATGTGCAATATATATCTATACAGTGTGTTTTACAAAAACTGTGTGTTGAAACATCAAGTATGTATGCAATGGTGATGTCATCCATTAAAATGTGCAGTATCACAGCTGTAAAATAAACCTTGAGTGGTGCTTGGCTTTCACCAAACCTTCATTAGCTTGTGATGTTCAGTATGTAGTTCAAATCCTGACATCACTGCCTACAGTCAGTGTACATGTTGTTAAAAATGCTGTCACTCACATGTATTATGTTCATGTGTAGATGTTGTTTCCACTTATAGAGTTTATTATAAATTTCCTTTTGAAAGGCTACATTGAAGATTGATACTGTAATTTGAATAGATTGCCCTTTTATACCAGTTGTAGTGGAACACCTCCTCAGGAATGAGGACATGAGATGATGTAATGTATGTTGTTGCCTAAGTAAGGCACATGTTCTAATATGAGATTATATCCACATTGTACATAATTGTTGTTGTACCATCACAGTGACAACAGCAAGGGGGTGACAGGTGTGTTTGGGTATACCTAGCATCAGGCAATGATATCTGACACACAACAAGATTATTTCTAAGTAATTACAGGGACACATGCTCCGAGATTCATACACATGATGTCATGCTTTCATATAACCACACATCTGACACTTGGTGATGCACTTATACCACAGCACATTCATCCCACTATTGTGCTGATTTTCCAGTGTTTATGCAAGTGTTCTAAACCAGCACTGAGTCACTGTAAGCATTTGTGTCCTTCACTGTTCTGCATGAATGATATCCACCCCCAATTCTACTCTGTACATGTATAATGACAGAGGCCTCCCCCATCCCTTTTTGTAACTAAAAAGTATGGTTAAATAAAGTACAGCTGATTGAATGACTTCACATATGTGGAGTTCAACAGCTATGATAACAGTTCCACTGTGTCACATGTGATTAATAGCCATATTTTTAGTTAGAGGAGTTGTTCAGCTTAATGTTCAATTCTAGCATACAGAATCATTTTATGCAAATGTACTGACATCATGCAACAGCCACTGCATCACATCAGTATTATCCCATGATAGGTTCCATGAACACATGTTACCATAGCTTTGGATTTCATAGCAGCAGACATTTATTCTGCTAATGTCATGGTGACAGTGCTACTGAGGTTCATACATTAAGTATTGTGGTATACACAAGTGTGATCCATTTCTTGGGTGGTATGTCTAGGAAAATACAGAGAAGCTTTCTTTGACCAAGGACCATTGCTATAGGACTGATCACAACTGTGAGCGTGTGAGGATAAGCAATCAATTGCCATCCATCTGAAATGCTGGTATGACGTTTATTATCAGGATCCTTTCTTAATTCACACATTAATTTCAGCTGCTTGCAACAATATCCATAGCTATCTCCTGTGGGGCATGCAAACAATATACAGCTCTGTGGAATACATCACATCATAGTGTGGTGTTTGCATCTGTTATTATCTGTTTGCATGATAACTGCATCAGGCAGGAGCCTTGTGCAAGGGTATTATGTGTGTCACATTATGTTTCCACATTTGTAATGCTGCACACACATATGTATGGGATGGATACCCATTAGAATATTAAAATTCAAAATTCCCTTCAAGGGTGTTCCTCCTTGTACATGTGTTAGGCCAATTTCTGTGGCACACGCAGTTAATACACAGCTCAGTCGTAACACTGATGAGATGAGTAATATTCTTGCAAAAGGAGATTGGGGCTTCAGAACAATTTGTATTTTCCAACATGTTATATAGACAAAATTGCACATTATTCAAATATCCAATAATGCATGTACTGTCCTTCATGTCATCTGAGCTCAGCATGTTAATTACATTCATATCTCATGTAATGCCCTTTGTTGCAATGTTAATTTGTGTAACTGTCACATCCTATAAAAATCATGTCTCTTTTTATTTTCTTAGATTTGCTTTGCAAGTGTGACCACCATTAATTATTATGACAAACATATTGCACAATTTTGTCATAACAAAATTGTCTTTGTGGTATAAGCACCTTTAAATTACCTTAGTATAATTTCAGCATTTATCCTCCCCTCTTAAATATTTCTTGTCCTCAGTACACTTTTCCTGTCTGGTAACCCATCTGTTGTAGCTGCCCTTGCTATTTACCTAACCCCCCTTACCTATTATTGTATTCATATATTTCATTTATGGCACAGTGCACTCAGTACACTTCCATGCCTGGCACAGCTTACATTATTCGCCTTATGTAGATCTTCTTTGTGTCACGCTTAACAGGTTTGCCCATAGGCAAACTTATTTGTTTGCTGTGGGCTCTTGTGCTTCCCAATATATTTTCATGGCTGCCAGCACTCTTGCTCGCCACACAAACATGCTTCTACTCATGTAAGCATGATGAGCGGCACGCCTATGTGATTAGCGCTGTTGCTCATCGCTCTAACATGAAAACATCATGTACGCTTTGTGCAAAGCCTGCATGACTATTCATGAATCCTGGAGATTAGTTTTCACTATGCAGACTGATTTTTTTTACCCTATAAAACGTTTATATCTAGTACACTAGTAATGTCCTCAGTTTAATGTCAATAAACAAAGCATCCTGAGAGTTGGCAAATGATTTAAATCATAATATCAACATAAATAGCTTGATGATTATTAATGTTGTCAATAATGAACTAGGATTATCAGACATTACTTTAAACAATGATCACAGTGCTTCTACCAAAGAAAGTAAATTCTGTAACCCTTCTTGAAATTTCACATATTGTAACTCCACAATCACTGCATCGCTTTATGACATACTGATTTGACCCATTACTAAATACGACACTTGCTTCAATTTTTGAACGTGCCACCTGAAGAAACATGAAAGCTGCAGTGATGTTTTTCTTGAAACATCACAGGGATGGAAAATTACAATAATTCGGAAAGATTGCAGGGGCAATTTCTTATCATTAGAAATATCTGTAGATGACAAAAACAAAACAAGTGATAAATCCATTACATATAACAATTTTTAACTTCCATCAAAACTTTGCAACATTAAATCTGTCTGTCTGTGTGTCATGCAAGTGAACAAGTGAACCTATATATATATATATATATATATATATATATATATATATATATATATATATATATATATATATATATTAGGGTGTCTGATACTGTGATGTAAGTAGATATAGTAAAACTACAATGCTGAAAAGAATGGTGAAATATCAAAATGCTGAAAAGTGAAAATGTTGATCACCCTGTAAATCTAACTCAAACAATCATGAAGATTGATCTTGCATGTGGGGAATGTTGAAATCAAAATATGTACATCAGAATAAATGTAGAGTGGCTGAATTGCACCTCCACTCCCACAGGAACCATGCAATCACATATTTCAAGTTACTCTAATAGGAATTTCAGTTTATTCACCTTTCAAAGTTTTGATATTTCAACATTTTTATTCATTATTATGGTTTATTATATATAATTTTGGCACAGTGTGCACAGCATGGCACCCCCTCTGGGAATCTCAGCATGGTACATGATTATTCAGGTTAAATGGCACCTCTGTCCCTAACTATGGGTTGGGACATTCACTGCATGACACTGACAAGTTTTAAAGGCAAAACATGATGAATGCAGTGTTATCTGTGGGTTGTGCTGAGTGGTGCATGGTCTACTTACAGTGTACATCAGACTTCTCTCCTTGTGTCATATACAAATTATGTGCTTAAGTGTTAGTAGTCACCATCATTTCTATGGTGTTCAGTTGCCAGCAGCACAAATTCTAGTTATATTGGCAGTGCTTACAGAAACTGTAAAACAGTGGCTGGTATGACAAACACTTACTGCTATAGTCTGATTAATTGATTGATGTGTTACTGGACCTGTATTAACTTGTTACTGGAAGTGAACTTTGTTTTCCATCATAAATGTGTCATTGCTGCAACTGTTTTCTTTTCTTTTTTTTTCTTCTTTCATTTCTCAGGAACATTAAGAAAGTGTGGCATTTCTCATTTGGATAAGATGTGATGTCATAAATACCAGTTTCCAAATTTTTTTTGTTGATTTGTAAGTTCTG
The DNA here is from genome assembly GCF_019279795.1 of Protopterus annectens. Taxonomy (NCBI): domain Eukaryota; kingdom Metazoa; phylum Chordata; order Ceratodontiformes; family Protopteridae; genus Protopterus; species Protopterus annectens. The sequence goes on along the minus strand of NC_056727.1, from coordinate 1,040,466,145 downwards.
TGTTACAGCAGTTTAAAACTTGAGTTACATTTGGAAGGCATCATACACAATGTGCTCCAAAGACAGTGATGGTGATTGTCCCAGGGATTGTAAGTGATGCATATGAGTTTGATGCTGAGTTGCTCCAATAATGGGATCTATTGGATGTAAGTGAACCTTTTAATGTTGACCTAACAGTGATGTGGTACCTAGACTTTGACTGAGATGTTCTACTACATGTTGTGGAAATTTGATGAGGCCTAACTGCCTGCAGCATGTTGTTGTGACACATGTGATGTTCAATCTGCATATCCAGAATGTATGTGGACACTACCTCATCCATTTCCAGCAATATCCTCAGTGCGTGTCTGGTAAGTCCTTAAAGATGTGCAGATAAAAGCTGACATGGATGTTGTGTATGCAACCATACTGTACACAGGGATCATGTGGACATTATCTCTAGCCTCCGTCATTCCATTGTACTGGTGATCTTCTTCACATATACCCCCTAGCACTCAAAACAACTCTACCTGATACTCAGTAGTAATAGCCTATGCCTGAACTATGTCACTACAAATCCGCTGATGGGCAGACTAGGCCTTGCATGTCTCCATAGCTAAACAGCTAACTGTGACAAATGTCTTCATCTGGCCATGGGTAGTTCTACTTCAGCAAGAATTGCTTCTTCATCCAAGGTCCACGATGTGTACAAGAAACAGTTGTTGAGCTATGTAGTGTTTTCATCCTTCTAATGTCATTTCCTCATTATGTTGAGTGTGTGAGCCCATGTCACCATCTACAGATTAAGCCACCTGTTGTGGGGTGGAGGGCACTGCCAGTGCACTTTGTGCCTCTGTGTCACTGTCCTGGGGCTGTATATTGAGTATCAGAGTAATGGTGTCATTGGTGATGGCCACTCTGCTGCCTCTGTCAGTCTGCAGTGGTACAGCATAGTGTAATTTTTTTCTGCTGGTGACCTTGTTAGGAAATACATAATGATGTGGTTAACATGACCTGTGACAGGTATATAAAGTTAGTATGTCCACACCTGCCATGAGCTGTCTGAAGAGCTACTGCTGAAGCTGTTGCTGATGGAGTGCTAGTGAGAAAACATTCCTTAGTAAGTACACAGTTGCCTTAGCAAAACCACATGGGCTGAAAGTTCCAGTGCCAGCAAAGCACTGGTCTTTTGTACCACTGATGAATGTTGCAGGTGTCTGAAATTACCAGTATCCACACCACCTCATATAAATCCTGCACTGTCATTTTCTGCATCAAAGGCATCAATTATTTTCAGGTGTTAACAGCTGGACAATGGAAGGCCCACAATTACTGCAACTATGACCAGTAGCATTTTCAAAGTCAAAGTCAAAGTAAACTTTATTGTCATTTAGTGCTACACGTGTAGCCTAAATGAAATTTTATGCATCAGCTCAATTCTTGAGATTACAAAGGAAAGTGAAACAACACATACACATACAATTAGAGTAATAAACATAACTAGCAAATACAATTCTACTCCACTACAAGCAAGAAAGAGCAGAGACATTTGCCAACACTCATATACAAAAAGAAAACCCTCCCCTCAGTTAAATTAACTACCCTATTTAAAGTAAAACAAAACACACTACATATTGAAATCCCTAAATTATTTGTCTAATATTGCACTTGAGTGAGTTAAATAATGCTGACTATGGATATATTAAATAAATATTGCATTTACATGGAATATATGTAAGTATATATTGCACAAATAATTAACAATTGACTTATTAGGTGTCCAGACCCCTGAAACTAGTGCCTGAGTTCAGATCACTGTAGGGTAGAAACTGTTACTGAATCTTGCATTCCTGCAGCAGATGCTGTGATGTCTCTTGCCCAATGCCAGATGTTTAAACCACCCATGCACAGAATGCGTGTTGTCCAGTATTATTTTGGTGGCATTCTTGCAAAATAAAGATGTTGTACTGATGGAAGACTGGAAACTATTACCTTCTCTGTAATCCTCACCACTCTTTGTAGTTCCTTCCTTTCTGTAACTATGCAGCTTCCAAACCACATTGTGAATTTTCAGGTAAGGATGCTCTCTATTGCACCTCTGTAGAAGGTGGAGAGAATATGAGGAGGAAGCTAAGCTTTTTCAGCCTTCATAAAAAGTGGGGGCATTGGTGTGCTTTCTTGTCCAGATGGCTGGTGTTTCCCAACCATGAGAGATTCTCTGTTATGTGTACATGCAAGAATTTCATACTCTCACTCTCTCCACACTCTCACCATTGATCCTGAGCACTGGGTGGTTTTTTCTCCTTTCCTGAAGTCGATTATAATGAAGGTAATTCAATAAAGCTTACACTGAGTGATTCTCCATGTAGGAATAGTATTGAAGCCCAAACATGGATTATGGCCGCCGACTAATCCAGGAAACAGGGCTTGGGGGCGAGCATGAGTGTGTGGACACTGTGCAGATATGGAGGTGTCCGCAGAATGCAAATCATCTCATAAGCTGAAGAAAACCGTGCAAATGAGGTGAATTTGTGATTCAGCAAGCAGAAAAACACCTGTGTAGGTGCCATGGTAATATAACAAATGTACACAGTTACAAACCATGTACCAGAGTATAAATTTTAAACAGGGGCTGTAAAAGCCCCAAAAAAGGCTCTATAGTTCACAGTAGGCATGCAAATGGCCAAAACTATGGCCAGTGATTTAAAAAAAAGCAATGTAAATTATGAAAAATATTTTTTTAAATACATATTTTATGTTTAAGTGGTGCTCAGTGATGCTCACCCATACCGTTTTGTAAAAAAAAAAAAAAAAAAGTAAAATAAGAAATTTACACATATGCGAAAGTATTGCATTACAGTGCCCAGCATACATCAAAAAAGTCATAAAATGAGCAGGTTACAGTGGTTGCTTAGGAGATAGGCCCTGGAGTAGTGCAGTATCCAGGGTATCTGCAATTAAGTGTATGTAACTGAGCCAGGGTTATTGAATAGCAAAAAGGGCCACCGTGTCCATAGGTACTAACCCTGGTAGGGCTAGAACTGTGTTGGTGTAGGCACAGCAAATAGCTAACATCAAAAGGGGGTATGTCACGGCATGTTTAAATGGATTAGAACTTAGGGGAGCCTATTTGTGCTCAGCTAAGCACAGCTAAGCAGGGGGGCATATCTGAGGCTGCTAAGCTATGCTTAGCCTTGCGGCACATGTTTTAGATGGTTAAAGAAAAGCTAAGCATGCCCTTGTACAAAGGAGTCTCCAAACTGCTAAGTAATGTTTACACTAGCAACACAGTTTGCAAGGTACACCACAGTGCTTAGCAGTGGAAGAAATAAAAATAAATAAATAAATAAATAAAAGGAAATAGCCTGGGAAAGCCAGTTAAGTATAAAAGACTGATAAGACCTGTTCAACAGACACTGGCCCATTCAAACCCCCAATGATATACCTATCAGGTGGAATGTAGCATAATGAGCCAATTACACAGGCTGCAACTGCAGTACACCACTAGAAAGTATGCACACACCCAACAATCTGATTTTTCCACATACTCTGCACCATTGGAGCACACACCTGGGAATTTTAACTGACAAAATGGTAGGAGTTGCTGCAGCTCTGCTATATCTGTATGTGTTACAGGCTGAGGTCAGTGATAATGCTGATGATGACAATAGGCCTAGACTGAGAAGGAGAAGAGTGTTCAGGCCCAGGGTAACCTTTCAGGGGCTACATGAGTTGGAGATAGTAGGGCTTTACAGGGTGGACAGGGACATACAACAGGAACTCACCGAGCTCTGCCACCCTCACCTCAGACCCAGAGCTAACAGAGGGGAACCCACCCCAATGGAAACAAAGGCATGTGTAGCCTTATGAGTACTAGCTGCAGGTAATTTTCAAAGACCTATTGGGGACATGATGGGTGTATCACAGGCATCCACATCCAGGGAACTCCACCAATTCCTGGATGTCATGCTAACACATGCCAGTGAGCACATTTAATTACCCCACACCCCTGAGGAGAGGACCAGCAATATGCATCTCTTCCACCATGAAGCACACTACCAAGAGGTACTGGGTGCCATAGACTGCACTCATTTGCACATCAAAGCACCATCTGGTGAGAAGGGTAGAGTCTGCGTCAGCCGCAAGTGGTATCACTCCATCAACTGCCAGGTCATGTGCAATGCCCAGGGCATTATCATGAATGTGTGTGCTGGCAGCCCTGGCAGTTATCACGACTCCCACATCTAGCACGCATCTCACCTGTACCAGACATTTCCCAGAGGGTCATCTCTTATGGCCATCTACTGGGGGGATGCTGGCTATGCACTGGAACCATGGATGATGACACCCATCAGAAATGCACACACACCAGCTGAAGAATGCCATAATGAGGCACACACACAGACTAGGAACATAATAGAGAGTGTGTTTGGGCTGCTCAAGTCACAGTTCTGCTGCCGTGACCTATCTGGTGGAGCCCTACAGTACTCTTCAGCCACATGTGCACACATTTTCATAGTATGTGCCATGCTACATAATATGATCCTGCAGAAACAGCTGCAGCAGGAACATCACAGGGAAGGGACACACAGCCCTCCACCACTGGTAAGGTCCCTACAGGCACAGGGGGACTCAGAGGAGGAACCCCCTGAACCTGTCCCTATAGGCAGATGTAGGCATGCCCAGTATGCCCTGGCCTTGGCAAAGAGGCAACACATTGCACATGCACTGACAACCTAGGGATCCAGGGACTGACACCTCACTCCAACTCACATACATAGTAAAAAGGAATGCCAGCCACACCACACTACCTATACCTTACCATGTATAGGCTATGTACTGCATGCATTCAACACAGTCAGCCCTGAAGCACTGTCCTCTCAACTGGTGCAGGCAGAAGGCAAATCACTCTGCTTAACAACAAATGAATGTGATAGTACACTGTGGTAGCATATGTATGGAATTGCTGCATGTATGCAAGGAAATGGAGTGGGCTACCAGGATATGCACAGAAAGCTGACAGCTCTGTGAGACAACAGGGACTGTCTGCCAAGTACTGGATGCCCCAGAATATGCAGTAGGCCCCAAGCCAGCAAAACCCATTGCACTATGTGAGGGAATTAAAAACAACGGGGTCATAGGACAGATGCATGGATGTCAATGTCGGAGTCCCCTACATACCTCTCAACCTCTTAGAGCAAGAAATCTGTACAAAGCCATAAAGAAAAGTGGGACAAAGGCCCAAAAAGATGGACAATTGTTATATATTGCACTTACAAACTTAGGAAGTGGTTAGAATAACAGGTTTTGCATTAGCATGAATTTTCTGAAGTGTATGAAGTCTGAAACTCAACTGTCTGTCATTATTTTCTAACTTCAGTCTGTAATGATTTGCCAGTAATTTGGCAGAAAACCACAATTTTATAAAAAAGGGACCCAAAATATGAGGCAAACATTTAGACATTCTGAGAAAATCTGTACAGTTGAAAGGTATGGTACCCCCGACACACCCATGTTCCCATACAACTGCAATAACATGTATGTTTGTAAGGTAATAGCAGCAGATCACACATTCCCAGGCCTGTCCCAATCTACTTGCTAGCATTTTCCATTTTGACAATATGCAGGGGTCAATGTGCTTTGTATGTGTGTGGTTAATAGTGTCAGGATTTAGACTGCACTGAGTGGTGGCTGTCATGGTTTAGTGGGCTAAGTACATTACTGTAGTTGGTAATGTCCATGGTTCAAGTCTGACTGCACCTACTATTTTGCATGTGAGCTACACCTACAATAGGAGTTTTACAGACTGTCCATATGTCAGTATTTGTTACTGCAGTAAAGCTGGACAAAGCCAGAGATAATGGAAGGACAGGGGGTCACAGATATGGACAGTACACAGCTCTGATTAACCCAGATGGTGCCTGTTATGAAGTCAGTAGCCAAATGTCTGTCAGCAGTTCCTCACATTAATCTATATACATATGCTTCTGACATACCAGGAAATTACAGTGTTATGTAAAATGTACCACACATATTATGCAAAACTCTGCTCAGTCCAATACATTCTGTGCCCACCCTACATATGACTCAGTTAATAAGGATAGCACACGGCCATGAGATCCTTCAGCCAGTATATCAGTGAGGTGCTGGACTGTTTAAACAGGTTCATCAGACAATTGGCTGTAGCACACAAAATCCTGGAATGGAGTACAGGTAGATCTGGCCTGGAGTCCCACTGTTAGTACTGATTGTCATACTGGACATGCTCCTACACTTAACTAATTTCAGCCCATGTCTGAACCCACATCTGACTATAGAATTGTGATGTCCATATATGCCTATGGATACAGACAGCTATGTACTCCTTAACTGTCTCTCCCCACCCCCATCAGACATGACTACCCTCGTCTATGCATATGTGGCACATATAAGATATATCTGGATCTGTTGGTGTGATATGCATATACACACACACACACACAAATATATATATATATATATATACATATTTCATTTATAGAGAGGCAGAGGCAAGGAGAGAGACAGACAGAGAGAGAGAGAGAGAGAGACCTTGAAAGGCATAGAGTGATGTAGTGCTGCATCCACTCATACACCAGTAGTAACCAGTGGCACATGCAAATAGTATGGTGAGCTCCATTGTGTAATCTTACATCACCCGCCATGTGTGTTTGTGCGTGTGTGTGTGTGTGTGTGTGTGTGTGTGTGTGTGTGTGTGTGTGTGTTGGTTATACTATTTTGAGGCTATTTTCTGGACATAGATGCCACTTAACCTGAATAATCATGTACCATGCTGAGATTCCCAGAGGGGTTGCCATGCTGTGCACACTGTGCCAAAATTAGATATAATAAACCATAATACCAAATAAAAATGTTGAAATTTCAAAACTTTGAAATGTGAACAAGTTGAAATTCCTATTAGAATAACATTTTGAGGCCTGTTCTACCCTTTTAACCCCTCATTGCACTATTATATAGGTCTTGTTGATGTCATCCACCTTAATTGTACTGTTGGACACTCTCCAGGCATACAAGCTCTGTGGCACATGTGATAAGTATGTAGTACACTAATACACACAAGTCGATAGGTAGGGTTTGTAATCTTGATACTGGCAACTGTGTGAGTGGAGGTGTCTGTCTATGCATATCCACTGTAGCTGTGTGTGTGTGTGTGTGTGTGTGTGTGTGTGTGTGTGTGTGTGTGTGTGTGTGTGTGTGTGTGTGTGTGTGTAATGGTTATACCATTTTGTGGGCCTGTTCCACCCTGTTAACCCCCCCATTGGCAACCTATTCTGTGAATGCATGTGTGTTTGAATGCATATCCCCTTGCAGCAGTGTGTGTATGACAGTTATACCATTTTAAGGGCCTGTGCAAACCTGTTACCCCCCCCCCCACTGGCATTCCTTATAGCACCTGCAGATGTCATCTATCTGAATAGTACTGGCAGACACTGCAAAAACATGTAAGCCCCGTGGGACATGTGATATGTATATAGCACTACCATATGCAAAACTAGGCAGGTAGGGGCTCTACTATCAACAAAGGCAGTTCATGTATGGGTGTATATCCCCTTGCAGCAGTGTGACTGTGTTAGGGCCACCACCATACCTTTCAATACGTTAGAGCAAGACATCTTGATAAAGCCATACAGAAAAGTGGAACAAAGGCTAAAAATTAGGGTCAGTTTTTAAATATTGCTCTTACAAACATAGAAAGTAAATAGCACAACAGGTTGTGCATTAGCGTGCATTTTCTGAAAGGTATGATGTCTGAAATTAAAATGCCTGTCATTATTGTCTAACGTCCGTCTTTAATCATGTGCCAATAATTTGCCAGAAAACCACAATGTTATGACAGATGGACCTAAAATATGTGGCAAATATCAAGACGTTCTGTAGAAATCTGTGCAGTTGAGAGGTATGGCCACCATCTGTCCCACGCTGCAGGTTGCAGTCCATGTTTGGCCATTCGTGACCTTTGAAAACAACTCAAACAATACAGAGGCTCAAGAGTGAAAGACAACAAACATTTACTAAAGTTGTGTAATAGTTAAATAAACCAGTTATGTAACATCAAAAGCACCTTAATGTAATGAGACATAGGATAAGCTATGGAAATTTGACACAGAGAAGCTGTCATACTGGAAAACCAAGAGAACTCCTGTCTTTGCACATGCCGTGGGTATGGTTTGCCCTGCCAAGTCTCACAATACTACAAGAAGTGTCCTACATTGCACAGTTAATAAGGTGGCATCCCTACTCTGTATTATCCATGTGTGTGCAATATGTAGACGTGGAGTCCCTGTCAGTAGCTGTTGACTCAATGACCCATATGCATCTAGGCATGAATGCTAACTGCCACCACCCACATTTGTAGGTACTGCCTAAGGCTGTGATGACTGTAAGTAGTGTGGTGTCTGCCATTGGCTCACTAAATGATGTTAACGCACTGCAACAGGGTCATATATTGGGTATGGAATGGTGCCAAGGTCAGGGTGTCAACCTAAATGCAGAAGCAGTACCATCATACTATACAGCAATGACATGACCCTACTGTTTCCCACATCAATGGCAAGCCCATAAAAACAAGACTTCTGTTGAGAGACCTGGGTAGTCAGGCTGATATCACTGTTGCATTCAGCCATCAAGTAGTGGCAGTGGTCAGAAAAGGTAGCATTGAATCAGTAGTGGCCCACTTGGTATTGGACAAGTTGTCCACAGGTGGGCTGTGACACAACTAGATGGCAACATTGTGCCCAGCCCTTCAACGGTTGGCCCATATATGTGAGTTTAACTCTTCATGCATTACCAGCACATCAGGTCTGAATCTGATATGCAGCATCAACAAAATCTGCTGGAGAGACAGGTTTGTCTCCCAGAGTCTGCCCTGTTGCAGAATGCACTTCCCAGATATGTCAAACAGAGTACCATGTAGTCCCTCATCAAGTGCAGCCATGATGAGTAGATGGGGAACCACGGTTACACCTATGTCCCTCAATGACAGGGGCAACAGGTACTGATTGATGATTCTGTCGGGGATAATTATTTATTATTATTTTATTTATTTTACATTTGTTGACCGGGCTAGTCTAGCTGGATATATGTCCATTTTCAGTAGAGGCCCGGGGAGAAAAGCTCCACTAGTTGAAACAGGTATCATCATAAAAAAGGCATTTAATGTTACATTATAAACAAAAAATTATAATAAGTTAAACAGATAATATTAAGAGAACAAGAAAATAATGTTTTTTTTTTTTTTTTTTTTGTGCAGTGAAAGTTAACAAGGGAAAGGGTGAAGGAAAGAAAAAATAAGGTTAATCTGGATTAGTGCAGGAGCAAAGCCAATGTTTATTGAGATACATTTTCAGTTGTCTTTTAAAAAGTGGGAAAGAGGTCAAAGATGTGATATCAGAGGGTAGTTTATTCCATGTTTTTCCAACAGAGTTGGAGAATAGACAGTCACCTGCATAATTGTTAGATTTGGTAATATTAATCTGAAGTTTATTTGAAGAACGTAGTTGTTTCAGGTTATTGTATGGTGAAATAATGCTAGAAAGTATAGGTGTGTTAGCTGGCTGATATAGAATCTTATAAGCTATAAAGAGCTGTTGAAGTACAAGTTGGTTAGGAAGTTCGATCCAGCCTAGCTCTTTTAAGTTCAAGCAGTGATGAGTTTGAAAAGGAGATCCTACTGCGAATCTAGCTATATTATAATAGGATGTTGCTAATTTTTAATGTTGTGTTTAGAAAGATTAGTGTAAATGGGGGAAGCATAGAGAAGAGTGGAGATTAGGTGAGATCTGGCTATGGTGGACCTTGCTGTAGGCGTTAGGAAAGGTTTGATTCTATAGAGGTTCCTATTTTTTATTAACTAATTTTATTGTGTTGTTGATGTGAGAATCAAAGTTGAGGTTATTATCAATAGTTATACCTAATAGTTTTGTTGTCAAGTCAGGAGAAATTAGAGTACCATCAGAGGAGGTAAGAGTAAAATTTAGTGGAGTAGATTTACGAGTAGGTGAAAAAAGTAACAGTTTGGTTTTGGGGTTAAGGAGTAGACAGCGATGAGAAAACCAATGTTCTACAGTATTAAAAGCTTTTTGAGTAAGAGACTGGAGTTCTGTTTGAGAGGTAGCAGTACAGATTATAGTAGAGTCGTCTGCGTATTGTATGCAGGTAGTGTATGGGATAGCTGATTGTAGGTCGTTAATAAAGATTGAAAATAGAAGAGGGCCTAGGATAGAGCCTTGAGGTACACCTAAAGAGATAGGGAGGAGATTTGAGAGTGAATTTTTCCAGAGTACTGCCTGCTGTCGATTTTCAAGGTAAGATGCAAACCATGATAAGGCATGATGGTCGAGAGCAAGAGATTTTAGTATATGTAGTAGAAGTTTATGATTCACCATATCAAAAGCTTTGGATAGGTCGGCAAGACTGATGATGATAGATAGTTGTTGTTACGGTTAGTGTTGATGGAGTTAGTGAAGGAGAGTAAAGCAGTAGTGGTACTGTGTGAGGGTCTAAAACCATGCTGACAGTTGGAGAGTAGGTTGTTATTGAGAAGGTGATTAAGTATTTGTTTGTGAATACATTTTTCCATGATTTTAGCTATTGGTGAAAGGAGTGCTATAGGACGAAAATTAGAAAGATCATTGGACATTCCCCCTTATGTAGTGGTATAATATGAGATATCTTCCAGATAGAGGGGAAAATTCCTTCCTTTATAGATCTATTAATAAGGATGGAAATAGGGTAGGCTAGGACTTTAGCTCCTATCTGCAGGAATTCTGCAGGCAGTTTGTCTGCAGAGGGAGTGGTAGGTTTTAACTTTTGGAGCAGAGATGAAATAAAGGAAGTAGAAACAGGTTGTAAGTGGAGGGTGGGAGGTGGGTTTGATGTAGGTGGAAGTAGGTTAGAGGTATCAGGAGAAAGATGACTAGCAAGAGTTTGGATAGTGTTTGTGAAGAATGAGTTGAAGTCATTTGCTATTTGTATACGGTTCTCAGGGTTAGAGTCCTGGGGGTCAGGTGTAATAGAATGACCAGGAGATAGTAGATTATTAATACTGGCCCAGAATTTTTTAGGTTCTTTATTAGTGGTTTGTTGCAACTGAAGGTAATAGTTCTTTTGTCTGTCAGGATGGCTCTTTTTGTGCTGTTTCTTAGCTCTCTAAAGTTTTGGCGATCAGTTAGGTTTTTAGTGTTACGCCATTTTGCCCAAGATTTGTTTCTAAGAATGATTCTATGCCTAGTGTTATTAGTTAACCAGGGTGCTACTTTTGTTTTGGTTCTGATGGTTCGACTTGGGGCATGCTGATCCAGAATAGATAAGAACGTAGAGTTAAAGTAATCTACTGCTTCATCAAGGGGGAGATATTTTAGTGGGGTCCAATTACATTGTTTAAGTTCGGCTTGAAAGTGTTCAGAGTTAAAATGCTTTTTTGTTCGTAGTGTTCTATAAGTGGCAGGTAAAGTTAAGTTCGTTTTGTGTCTAATGACATAAGTTAATGAATGATCACTTAGATCATCAGCGAGGGTACCAGACTGGTAGGTTTGTTGGGGGGTATTAATCAGAATCCAGTCTAAGATGGATTCGTGGTTGTTGGATTTATTAGTTCTGGTAGGACAATTAATGAGTTGTGTGAAGCCATATAGGTTTATGTGGGAGGTGGGGTTTATACTATTGCAGGAATTCCAATCAATATTGAAGTCTCCTAGGACAAGTGTTTCTTGGGGGAGGTTGTTCGACAGCAAGCTAAGGATACATTCTAGAGTGTTAGTGTTATTTCCTGGGGGGAGATATATGCAAATGATATTATTAGCTTTACTAGGGTTGATTTGCAATTTAGAGCTGATCACTTCTGCATTATTGTTTGGAGGAAGTTTCAGATTTATTATACTAATTTGAAGTTGTGCTTTGTAGAGAATAGCTACGCCTCCTCCCTTTTTGGTTTTGCGGTCAAGTCTAAAGATATTATACCCGGGAGGGGTAATTTCATTGTCCTTAGTAGTAGGTTTTAGCCATGTTTCTGATAAACATAGGATATCAAATTGGTGAACATCTAAAAGGGCATGGAGTTGAGAAATTTTGTTACAGATGCTTCGTACATTAAGATGAGCTACTGTGAAAGAATTGGTATAGGTGATAGGTGATGTAGAAGGAGTTTTGTCATGTTTTTTGAAGCTATTAGTGTTTGTGTAATGTGGGCCAGGGTTAGGGTGAATATCCCCATGCAACAGAGATTGGAGGAGTTTGAAATAATGGAGCTGGAATTGTTTATGTAAGTTATAGATTAATTTTTTAGTTTTTTGTTTGCTTAGCTTGAGGTGAGCAAGTTTGTGGTATCTGGCAATTAGGTAGTTAGGTTTGGTAGTCAGATTTAAGGTGATTGGAGTAAAAGGTAAGGTAGTTGAAGTGGTGTGTTTAGAGGGAAACACAAGAGTAGAGAGGAGTGGGTATTCGTAGGAGGTTAGGAGATAAGTAGTTACAAGAGTAGGTAAGAGTGATAAGCAAATAAGTGTTCGAAGGTATAGAGGGAGGAATAATGTACACATTTTGAAGGTTAGGGGGGTGAGAGAGAGAAGGGAAGAAGATATAAGTAGAGAAGAGAAATAGTACTATGACTTCAAGTAGTAGTGGGGAGGATAGGTTTGAGAAAGGTGGGTGTGGTATGAGGTGGGAGGGGTTGAGTATGTGGATAAGAGATTGTATCTGATTGGTTGGGGGTGTGTTCACTGGCGGTATAAGTGTAGGACTACTGGGGGCGGGTGGGATTTGGGGGCAGGGTAGGGGAGCGGAGTGAGCCCGAAGGGCGAACGGAGCGGGTAGAGACAAGAGAGCAGAGTGTGGATGAAGACAATCAGCAAAGTCTGGGAAATTCAGCAGGTAAGTCTGGGAGTGAGAAAGTGTAGCCACAGGTTTGGATGCTGATAGGAAGATGGTCAGGGTGAGAAAGGAGGGAAAGTAGTAGGAATGGCAAGTGCAAGTAAGGAAGGAGTATAGGCAAGACTGAGAAAGCTGGGAGCAGAGAAAGGCAAGCTGAGAACAGTGTAAATAAGTTTAAAGGTATTTAGAAATAAGGTCTGAGTTATGATGTAAGAAAACTAAGTTTGAGACAACGCCAGGAGGTCTGATACTATGGAGGAAAAGGGAGATGCCCAGTAAGAGACCAGTAGTCTGAGTGGAAGTGAGGAAAAGCAGAAGAGAGAAAGAAAAGGGAGTTAGAAGTAGTATTTGAAGCAATGCAAGACAGAAAAGAAAGGTTTTTGAGAGGGTATGGCTGCTGGCAAACCTGTCTGAGAGACTGGGTTTTCCAAGCAAGGGTCTCTTCAAGCAATTAGACAACAGTTTATGTGTACCAGTGTCAATACATACTTTCACTAACTTTCAAAAGCAAAGTGTGTCTTGGAAGCTGTTTAGAGGTTTTCTTTACTTTGCCTTATTTTTCAGTGGTGTCCAAATGGGAGATGGCAGGTATTTGGTGCAGAGACAGACTAGAACACAGTTTTAGAACTATAGAAAAAGGAGAAAAGAGGTAGTAAGGTTTGCAGCACAAAAACAAAAATAGAAGTTTCATACACTCTACAATAGCAAGCAGTAATAGTACATAGTAATCATTAATCAATACAATTCAAATAAACAGTGGACTAAATTTCTATAAGGTTGGATAAAGAGCTACAATAATAGCAAGGGAAAAACACTTTTGTAGAGTAAGTTGACAAAATTATATTGCTATTACAAAGAAAAATTGCCTAGCATAGGTATTGGAAAAGTCACTGTATCATACTGTTGCAACTATACAGGCCTTGGAGAGAAAATACTGAGACTGTTTAAAAGTCATACAAAACCTAACATCAACAATTACACAGGCAAGTGTGCATATTACAACAAAGCAGCATGCCTGCGAGGTTAGTCGATAAAGTAATGGCTAGACATGTAAGGGACCTAGGGCCATTACTCTAGTAACCTTCTATGATCCTATGAACCTGTGATCCTAAACAACTCCCAGGTGACATGTGTCAAGAGTATCTTGCTCTGTCAAGGGGTATGCATGCATGATTATGCTGTCTGCCCCCATTGTCACTCACACACTGTTCTACACATACACACCAGGGTAACCATGCACATATACAGCCGTACCTTGGCAATGTCACATTTCTGCATTGCCACTATGCCATCATGAGCTGCTGTATTGGAAGCAGATCCCCATGACATATACACACAGATATGTGCAACAGAAACAGACTAAGGTCTGGGAGACAACAGTCGCTCAGAAATACTAACAGCAGTACAGCATCATGGCACAACGATACCTACACTTTCATGTGTATGCATGACAATTGCCAGCAGACAGCACCTTACAGGGCATAACACTACTTCACTACAAACTGACATTAACTGTACTATACTCATCATGTGCATCAGACACATATTAGCATGTCCCTGCATTGATGGTATGAATGACAGGGATGTGGCACAGGTATCATCACATGCACAGGGTGTGGTATGGGGTTGCCAAAGGCCTAGGCTGTGCCACACAGTTAACATTGTGTGTGTGTGTGTGTGTGTGTGTGTGTGTGTGTGTGTGTGTGTGTGTGTGTGTGTGTGTGTGTGTGTGTGTGTGTGTGTGTGTGTGTGTGTGTGTGTATACGTGTGTACATGTGTGTGTGTGTGTGTGTGTGTGTGTGTGTGTGTGTGTGTGTGTGTGTGTGTGTATCTGGTGCGGTGCTGGACAACTGGGCCATGGAGAGAAGCTGTGTATGTCTGGTGGTGACCTGCATGTGACAGTGATGTGTGAATGTGTGCATGTACACAGTCAAGACATGTGCCCGCCCTACATGAGGGTGTGTTGGACAGCTGTGGATCGTACATGGCAGAATGTACAGTTCACCATCTCTGGCCATGTACATGGTAACTGGTTCTGCCAGGGGTGGCACTGGCACCATCATGCCCAGGGCCGGATGTGGTACTGCTTGCTGATGGTGACTGGCATCTGCTGGGTCTGTGTCCCTCACGGGATTGCTCAGGACCATGTGCCCAAGGCCTGCCACATTGTGGTGTGGACAGCACCCCTCTTCAGTAGTGCTAGTGGTACTGCCACTTTGGGAGTGTGACTGTGCAAGGCCATGTGAGCTCTCAGCTGATATTGTTGCTGACTTATGTCCATGTGTCCAACACCCTACTCCCACCAAATTGTCAAGCACAGACATTGTACAGTTAAGGACTGACAATGTCTCACCCCATTATCTATCTACTGTATCAGCAAAATGACGTAAGATATCATCAATGCCGTGGATGGAGTCATGCATGCAAAGCAGTGTGGCATCAATGACCTGAGCATCCATCTGCTGTACCGTTTCACATAGTGCCTGTGCCTCTATGACAGACTGACACCTCTGACAGGTGCTGGATGGGCAGCAGTCCTCCTTCAAGCACCCCTGTGTGGGATTTCGCCAGCTCCCTGGCTATGGCTATTGTTTACAGTCACAGATGCCATAGTCACCACAGTCTCCTGTTCGATGCCACCACTCTCTAACTGTCCAATATCTGTGGCTTTTGGAGACTGGTTATGTGTGGACATACTGACTGTGTGCGAGGACATTGGCGGTGGAAGTGGGATGCCAACCAATGGGACAGATTCAGCCCTCAACAACCCCACCTGTGCCTCAATATAGCCACCATCATCATCAGAGTCTGAAGACACACTGATATCAAGTTGTGAGGGGGACACACTCCAACCGAAATGCACACACACACACACACACACACACACACACACACACACACACACACACACACACACACACACACACACACATGCACACATATATATATACACACACACACACACACACACACACACACACACACACACACATACAGGTGAGGTGCCACAAATACATTATACAGATCACGTTATGACTGATGCCATGCACAACATACAAGCAGACCACAACAGAAACACACAAGACAGGCCCTTAACAACATGCAGTGCAGGCACATCCAGTTAATGTTGCTACTATTATACACCTGTGAGATAAGTGACATGTCAGTGTATGTGATGGACTTTCACTTAAAACACAGTGCACCCGTTTCCACAATAGTAATGCACCCCTTTATAGCAGACTGCCTCCACCTTTACAAAAATATGTGCTAATATGTTGCATCTCCTGCAAATATGCTACTGTGATTAACAATGTAATGCACTGCAGTGAACCCCTCCACAAGTGAACATGCAAGTATTGCAGTATGGATAAGCTTAACAGTTGTGTCCATGGCAAACTGGATGCCATTAACATACTTAGGGTATAAAAATATCCTAATATTTGACGAAAGCGCTTAATAAATTTTATTTATTCCTGTACCCTGCTCCATTTTCGTGCCTTTTGTTACTTGGTGTTTTTCTACAAATTTCCGGTATGGATTCCAGCACTCTGAGTGGAGGGGATACTAAAGGCACACATGAGTAATTAACCTCGGCTATTAACAAACTAACTGAACTCATTGGTGTATTCCACAATCAAATAGTCGGCTTGGCAGCAAGCTTGAAGGTTTAACTGGTGATTTGAACCGCCATTCTTTGACTTTCACTTCCTCATCACAAGACTCCCTTTTCAGCATACAACCAGGGCAAGGCAGCCCAAAAAGCAAAGGGAACAGGACTGCCATGGACTCTAATGATGTTGCAGTACCTGGGACTTCTGCTTCAGGCACAATTACAGGAATGCTGAGCCAAAGACATGAGAATTTGGGTCCTCGGTTAAATACAAGCAGTGATTTTAATCTAACCAAGTGGATTAATAGGGACATGACCGGGTTTCACCACACGGACACCGGAAATCTCAACCAAGGTACTGTAAGTTCCATTTTAAACAACCTTGAAAAGGATAGTTTGAAAATGAAGACATTACAAATAGAAAACCAGGACCTTAGGGAATGCTTGAAAAGGGAACAAGTTCTCAAAGGGTTAAGGTACTGGTGTTTCCCTAATGGGATTTTAAATGGCTCTGAACTGCATAAAGATTTGGCTTCACTATTTAACCGACAAGGTTGTGAGTTACTACAAGTTTTAATAAGGGATAATGACAAGAAATTTGAATTGTTGCAAAACTCTGTGAGTAAACTAGATGCTTTGTTAAAAAATGACATTGATTTTTTTAACAAACATAAGGAGTGTAACTCTGTGTTTTTTTAACATAGATAAGATTGTTGAGAAAATCAAGTTGAAAAAGAGTAAAAAACTAGATAGAAATGCCAAAGACTATGAAGCAAGTGTAGCCTACCCATTAGTTTCTAATGGAAATACTAACAATGTACAAATGCATAGCAGTGTTAATAATGATGTTTTTGATGAACTTACTGATGACTTGCAACCCAGTGAAGACAACCACCCAGGTCCCATCCCTTTAGGTCAACCCCTAAGGAGATCGGAGAGGATCCAGAAACAAGGTTACACCCACCGGAGACAATCCAATGTGGGTTTCCAGGGGGACCAACACCATTTACCCCAGAATTTTTTGGGAGGGGGTGAGGGAGACGGGTGAATTGGCAACAGACAAGGCAGGACAAGTTTTAGACAGCAACAGTGAGATTTCCATTATTTCTAATGATCATCAGGACTTCAAAATTTATAATTTAAGTAACATAGAAGTTACAAAAGATTGGGCGAACTTGTTTCAGAAGGGGTTAAATTTTGCACCCTATAAGAAATTCAACATGGAAAAAACAATCCTTGATATTATGCTTTATACTAGAAAGCTAAACCTGAGTGTCTATGTAAGTGAAACTGGGAATAATTACCAGTTACCAGGTGGGTGCAAAAAAAACAAGCACCTATAACCCCCCACTGCATCACACTTTACCACTGTTCCAAGGCATTTGCACTAAGGAAATTAGGGATTTAAATAGGGTGAATGACAATAGTAAACTGTACAATTTAACTAAGGAGGAGACTATCCTTCTAGACAGTATTTCTAACAACAGACAGATCAGAGTCATGAAACCTGACAAGGGGGGGGTGGTTTAGTAGTCATGGATCAGGAAAGGTACATTGACTGTATGCTAGAACATCTTCTTGGTAACGGATATGCACAAATATAACGCAATGAATTAAACATCGCATATAGTCATGTAGGCATAGTGCTTTCTGATTTATTTCTTAACAACCAGATATCTGAAGAAGAACTGTTTTTTTGCACACAGAAACATCCACGGATCCCAACGATATTTGGGATCCCAAAAATCCACAAGAACATCTCCCACCCACCATTAAGGCCCATAGTGGATGCGAAAGGTTCCAAAACTATTAGTATTGCCAAATTTTTGGACCACAAGTTAAAAAACTGTCTGAATTCATTTTTCCATATTATAAAAGATTCTTGGGACTGTCTCAAAAGAATCAGACAAGAATTTTTTGACAGTAACATTATTTTTTTAACTATTGACATCAAAGATTTATTCAAGGTCATCCCACATTCGGAAGGCATTGAATTGTTCTATGATTTTTTGTGCCAACAGACCACATTCTCCCATACCAGGATTCTTACACTTAGGACTCTAATGGCATTAGTCCTGGAAAACAGTTACCTGATTTTTGAGGGACATCTTTTTAAGCAAAAATCAGGTATTGCTATGGGGGTGGCCTGAGCACCAGTTTTTGCTAATATTGTCCTGACACAATGGGAATTGTCCCAAGTTTTCACATCTGAATGGATGACATACTGCTCATTCTATGGGTGGTACCTAGATGACATCCTTATTTTCTGGAGGGGGGACCAGGAACAGTTGTCTGAATTCCTACTGTTTCTCAACTCCAGTACTACCTTTCTGGAGTTTACAATGGTAACTCATATGGAATCCAGTAACTACCTGGATATACAGATTTCCAAGGATCTGGAGAACAACCAGTTTTATTCTAACATCTTCAGGAAACCCACATACTCGAACACCCTTCTTCATTTTGATAGAGGACATCCCCTTCATCAAAAAAGATCCATAATAAAAGGACAAGGGGTGAGATTGGTCCACATAATCAGCAGAATTGATGACTTTTACAAGGACAGGGATGATTTATTGGGTATGTTAGTCAACAGGGGGTATCCTGAAGAATTTGTGATACCTTTACTTGAGGAAGTATCCAAAAATAGAGCGGAAGGTTATTTTTGCCCACTGTTGGGTTTGGACATTTCTAGACTCTGTGCACCTTCGGAAAGTAGGGTTTCGACAACTGCCCCATTTCAACATGGGCTTGTTCTTACATACAACTTACAATTCCCTTTGATATGGGATATATTGGTGAGAAACTGGTTCATTCTTATGAGCGACAAGACCATAGGAGGGAAGGTGGGTGACTCCCCTGTTATAATATACAAAAAGGATTCCAGTATTAAGAACCTTTTGGAGTCCAGTGGTAAGATCATAAAATCTGGTATTGGGAAAATGACAACATGTGGGCACTGCACTCAATGCAAATATATGTTAGAGTGCAACAGAATCTTTATTAAAGGTTATGGATGGGTAAAAGTCAACCAGAATTGTAATTGTGCGAGTAAACAAGTAGTGTATGCTGCTATATGCCAGGCGTGTCCTGGGTTTTATATTAGCAAGACCAAAAATGCCTAAAGGACACACGTTTATCAGCATATATATGATATAACTAAAGGCAACACCAAAATTACCCTGGCAAAGCACATTAATACATTTCCAAACCATAATTTCAAGTTTATCATTCTGGAAAGGGTAGTAATGGATGAGAGAGGGGGACCCAGTGACTGGTTCCTTGAATTTAGAGAACTTATGTGGCAACTCAGAGTTAATGCCACTACTACCCAGGTTTGAATGATATGGTGTCCCTCACTAGTTATTTAAAACTTAAAGCAGACTTTTTATTTTAATGAGGTGTACACTATGACCTTGTTTTTCATTTCTATGTAAGTTTTTTTAGCACTGATATTAATTGTTTGTTTCAAGATATTTTGGGTTTTATTGGACATATTTTATTGTATATATTGCTTGTTGCACAGATTTATACATATGATGTAAATATTTTTTCTGAAAACAGTTGATAGTTTTGTATTATACCTATAAGCTAGCATTTTTTGTACTTTAGTGTTAGGGGACACATTTACCACATATATACAATTTTTATAGTGGTACTAAGTAATGGCTTATATTTTAATTTACTGGTAAAGAAACAATTTCAGAAAACAAGGGAGTCTATGTCTTTAAACATTTGTATGCTTAATTATTCAATTATTCAATTGTATTTAATCAGTGGCTTAATTGTTGTATGTATAAAAGGATGGCCTTGCTGACTGTCTGGTATTCTGAAGAAGTCAATCCTAATATTTGACGAAAGCGCTTAATAAATTTTATTTATTCCTGTATCCTGCTCCATTTTTGTGCCTTTTGTTACTTGTTTTTCTACAAAATTCCATGCTTAGGGTATAGATGAGCCATAACAAAACATTGTCACACTCACTGGCATGATGGACACCAGCCACACCAGAGGTACCTAGGGTTTTGTTTGGAAGAGGTATTGTCAACAGACACAAATGTGGCATTGGTACAGGATAATATCCTCATACATCAACAAGTACAGTACAAACTGTGATACTACCCACATTGCTGACATTCACAATATGTGTGCACACATGTGCATTGCAAACCCCCCTCCCACAAATTCAGATTGACCTGACATTTGTGTACAGGTATGCAAAGGTTGCCACTATGAATGCTACAGTATTAATGTGATGACAGCCGGATGCTTATCTGGATGCTCTTCAGCTGTCAAAGCTGTGTCACCCTCCTCCACGACATATGGTGTTATTGACTCTTGTGAGCTGGTGGCTGTACCCAGGTTTGCCAGGAACTTCTCTGTGGCAGAGAGTGGTTGTTATGTAGCAGACCCTGCACTGGTTCCAGCATGGTCCCTGGCCACAGCTGAGGCCCTTTGCTGTGCATGATGTATCAGATCTGTGGCCTGATATCGGACCTGCACATAGCTTCTGTCATGTTGGCCCACATGATTAACCAATGCTATGAAGTCTGCCCACAGTGTAGTGTGTTCATGCTGGTTATAGCAACTCATTGACAACAGCACCTGGTGAGGGAATCTCAGAGCATCAATTATGGCAGTGGTATCAGCTTCTGAGAAAGGTGGATTCCTCCGGTGATACATCCCACCTGAAAGACATAAAGAGGTGAACACATCAGAGGACCAGATACATTGCTTACCATTATGTACACACCATGCACATCCACATTTGCCACCACTATTCACAACTAACTCACACACTATATCCCACAATCTATCACCACAGTATGTATGTCACCATCAGCAACAACAACATAGTGGCAATACATCATGCATTGCCCTCCAGATCTTGATGTTTCTTGCTACTTGCTACATATCCTTTAAGGTGTTTAAATGCATTGTCTTGTAGCATCTATTACTGCTTGTTCATAGCCTGTCTGCATTGTATGCAGTGGTGTCAGCCTCCTACTGTTGTATTAAGCACCTGGGCTGTAGGACCACCCGTAAGGTCTCCCTGGCTTTCCTCCCTCAGATTCTAGACTATATGGCTGGACAATGTCCTACAGTTTCCTCTGCCAGTCCTGCTGATATGGGCATCCTGGCACAGAGTAGCACCTGCCTCATGTACATGGATGGACAACCATCTACAAACACCAGCAAGGAACACACTGTGTGAGAGATGCAATGACATTAGGAACCTACAGTCCATGCTTTCTCCCTGTCAAGCACACATACCAGTCCCCAAACAGGTTGTGAACACAATCAGTACACTTCATATACCACCCACACCTACACAATATGCACACATATGCAGAGGTCCCCAACATACACATCCACAAACAAAGGAGACCTCCGAAGCAAAGCCACACATGAATGCCACAGCCATATGCAGTACATACTACACATAGCCACACAGGTGTCACCAGATGGCAGACATATTACACATAGGAAACTGCATTGTGAGACACACTGATGTGCCTCTCAGCTGGCTGTATATGTGGATGGTCAAAGTCTCTTGTGTGCCAGGTAACAGAATCCATCATATTGCATATGCACTGCTGTCTCTCACCAACAGGTACTCTCATGAGTCTGTCACAGTCCATGTTGGTATGCCTGACCTGAGATGTACATCCCTGGACTATATGTACTTAGACATGAGTGAGCACACTGATTATGAGTCCCAGGCAGGTATGTCCCTAGTCTTATGCACCATTCTGCTGTCACCAAATTAATGCCGCAATGCATTCCAGAAATGATTGACCTTAACATGTGGCCTTTTTTCCTGTGATATTCCAGGGGCTACCAGTACCTGTGAGCCTGGGATTATATGGTCAACAGACCATGATACTTTGACAGAGATGGCCTTTATCTGTCTCAACTGGCCTTCAGGCATCTGGCATCTGGCAATGGTTCTTGCCACCCCCATAGTGCCTTCATTAGGAAAACTGGTGAGGTTATCGTTACCAACATATAACTGTCAGCACAGCACACATTGAAGGCCATGCTGTTACTTGCTAGGAGTCTGCACATGACTCTGCTCTCAGTGCAAGCATTCTTAACTCTGGGAAATGCTGACATCTGTGCAGTCACACACACATGGCTCAAAGCTGCAGAGAGCACCCAGCCTTACCTGGTTAACCATCCTATCATACAGTCATACCCCAATGTGTGGGTGGATATGACATGGGACATGTAATGTCCATATAAATAAGACACATACACACCTCCATGCTGTACAGGCAGTAAGATGCACAGGGGATACTGCAGGGCAGTTCACCATTGCCAGCACACCTATTCAAATCATAGCTAGCTACCAGCCACCACATGTAACCAGGAAGACAATCTGTCTATATGGACCAAATCAACTGTATTAAGATTTGGATGACCCAGACATAAATTGGGAGATGTACTCATGCCAGCGCACAAATGGCCAAGGAGCAATCAACAGTAGAATGACAAACACCTCAGTGCAGCTAGAGGCTACCCCCACATGAGGTGAAGGTGTGTTGGAGTTGATATTACACAACACAGGTTACCACTGCAACATCCCTACAGTGTTATCCTCTGTGGCAAAGCAACCATCATGCAGTCACATTTGCAGTCACCATCTCCCACAATACCCATCTAGCTAGGTCAGACATACATACAACTCCAACATGTAATACAGCCTCCTGAGGGGTGGTATATACAGCTTCACAGCTACCAACCCCTCTGTAGGGACTGGCACCAATATCCACACATACACACAAGCACTATATGTGCATTTGTATAGATGCATGGAGTCAGATATACCCAACAGGACTACATCATCCTATGAAATTATACGTACATCTGTCTGGTGGACATCTACAATGATTAAGTGTCTATAACATGGACAACATACCACTGTCTGAGACAAAGTAGGTGCAAGTGCCCATTTTGCAGCAATGTCCCCTTAGTGTGAACAAGTAAATTGGATCACTTTTGGAAACCTGCACAGCAAAACCAGAGCCCACACTGTCGACATCTACTACAGACAATCATCTCCCATTCTGCACATATGTCTGCAACATCACAGGAAGCACTTGCATCTCCTCACTTGTGGTAGGGAAGGACACCAGATATACCAGTGCTGTAGGTATAGCATACTTGATGCCTGACAAAGTCAGTGTAGACTTCACCCCCTGTCTCCCCCATCAGGACATCAGAATGTCTACAGCACCTGCCTCCTTCTCTTATATTTAGGGAACAGGTCACCACTGCCATGTGAAAGTCATGGTATACATCCACCATGGGAGCCTATCACATCACAGGATGCATTCTACATGATCCCAAGCATAACCTTGCAACACCATAAGGCACTGTATTCAAAGGAGGCCTGACTACTGCCTTTGTCCCAGCCATGTGAAGGACAACCACTGTCACCCCTTTACACTAAGGTGTGGCGTCCACCAATCTGTCATATTATACACCCATCAGCCTAACTAAGCTGTTCTAAAAGGCCATAGCACAGTTTATAGAATACAGTACAAACGAGGATGTTAATGACCTTCACACACTCCATCACACACAGTTAGGCTTTGTGAAGGAAGGGATCATGTCTGTTACACTCCTTTGACCTCTTTGACCTAGTCATCAAAGTCATGGATGGGAGGTGACAGTCCACTCTGCCTACCTTGACCCAGAGAAAGTCTTTGACAGTAGAACCCACTTGGCCATAACAGATACACACTCCCTAGTATGCATCACACCATATGTTACCATAGGGGCAGCACAATGGCATACTGACATGACTCAACTAATCCAAATAGGGGAATCCACCTCAAGCAGTTGACCCATAATTAGTGATGTAAACTGTTGTTCTATGTTTGGGCCTCTGTTATAAGCAATGTGCACTTCTGATGTACAGGGCACAGCCATTGGCCTATGGCTGACCATGTCTGTAGATGACTGCATGCTGTGGGCTGTCAGTGGATTCCCTAGTGATGTGAACATCTGCCTAAGAGGGTCTCACGTAGATATATGACTGGTGCCAGAAACATGACCTCAGGCCGCATACCAGGAAATGCAGTGTCAACCCCTTTGTGGAGAGTGACATCACCACATATTATCACAGTACTAACAACATCCTAGGCACACAATCAGTCACGAGGGATCTGTGCACACAGGTCAATGGCAACAAGACATTGGAGCGTCTCTCCCCGGGCCATCACTGAAAAGGGGCTTTTGCTCAGATGGTCTATCCCAGTTAACAAATGTCAAATAAATAAATAAATAAATACATGTTGCTTCCCTTGTATGGTAAACCTTCTGTATAGCCTACCTCATACATAAGGGTATGTCATCCAGGGACATGGAGTCCTAATATCCCTGTATTCCTCCAATAGGGCCCATTATTGTGTAAAATGCCCCATTCGCCATTCACCTCAAACAGCAAATGCAGCAGCTGGGGACATCACAGAGGTTCCCCACAATGGAATACCAGGGCCTCAAACATCTACCATACATATATAGGCTATAAGCCCAATCCTCTACCCGGTTTCATACATATTCCTCAGATCTTACCTCTGTCTGGCATGCAAGGCAATCACAGACTCAACATTGTTTGGACTGCTGCACAAGTGCAACTTAAGCTCCACTCTATTAACACACACACACAATTGCCCTCAACTTGGTGTGTGACATCAGTTGGGCTTTTTGTTGGCTCTGATGTGTGTCCCACACACTCACCCTGCTGTGGAATGCTCACCCTGCCCACATCAGGCAGAGAAGCTATTTACACCTTTGCAAATGGATCCTGGATAACAGTATGGTTAACTGCACATACACCCATGGGATACCACCTGTTTCCCTGTTAGACTGGGGCATCAGGCAGGTGCTGCCTTGCATACACATAGGCTAACATCTGGCCTAGGCATATGGAGGCTCAGGCCCCATACTCTAGTGACCTCATATGGTCCTAGGTATACAAGTTATGGCTTGTGTGCTGTGACAGAATGTGTTGTTATGTGTCCACACCCATCACTGCTATTAACTGTAGTGTATCTCCTATGGGCAACATTACAGTACCATGTCATATGGCCAACATCTGACAAATAGGTGAGTGGTACTACAAGTGCATGTGTACATTCCAGCAACATATGTGCTACCCAATTACTCAGGGCAGTGCATTTGTGGTGTAGGATTTCCTCCTCATTGGTGTCCAACATCTGCAGTACCCAGATGTTTATGGAATGTCTACATGTACCTGATATATGTAGACCCCCTTCCAGACAATTGTGGATGTCTGGAAACCAGTTGGACAATATGTAATGGTTGTCCCCAGAGTGTGGGGAATGTGTCTGTGACATGCCAGACCCCTTGGAACACAGTAATGGTACATTAATATCTGGTACTGTATTCATTCCCTTTCATTGTATGCTCAATATACACACATTGTTGAAGAGGCGGACCCTGTGTCTTGCCACTACTACTGCCTATAACCTGCTGTCCTGCTGCAGGGGTTTACCATGTATGCCAGCCATAGCTGTCAGGCAATGAGATACAGGCATGGAGTACATAGTGGCCTAGCCAGGGTATGTCAGGCACAATCAGGGACACCTGGACAATCTTTGAACTAACCCTGTATGACATTCACAGACTGAGAGGAGCTCACTGACAGTACAAGATATGATATGCCAGCTGTATCCTCCAGTAGTTACTGTCACTATTGTACAACAGACAATCCAGTAGCATTCACACGTGAGCTGACCATTGCTGGGGGGGGGGGGGACTCAGGGGCCAGAGCTGTGATCTATGTCACTGCAGACAGAGTCAAAGTAGTGCTAGACAGCAAACTAACAGCAACATGTCATTCCAAGATATGTTGTTGAGAGCTACTGTTGAAATTCCTATTTCCCATTATTGCATCCCCTCATCTGCATTCCATTACATGGTTAATTCTATGCAATAACTGGTATACTGCTGTACTCCTTCATGAGCAGAAATCTAGTGGAAGTTTTCCTTGGAAATCACAATCTGTCTTCATGAGGAAAGTCACAGACCTCTTTACCATAGGCAGCAGCTTGCCTTTTGTAGGTAATGCTCATGAACAGGTGATTGCCTGTGCACCAATCTGTGACTCACACTTGCTAACAGCATCCAAAACAGCTAGGATGCATTTTCATTAGCCAATGGCATTGCAACACAGTGCTATAATTAAGGCCTTCATGTAGGCCTTGGCCCTTTTTCTGGCCTGTGAGGATGACATTATCGAGGTTTCAGAGCTGTAGCATCCCAGAGGATAGGTAGAAATGCTGTTCACTGTTTGTGTTGATGTAGTATGCCCACAGTTTTGCATGCTATGTTTGGCCACTTTTTTTTTTCTTGCAAAGAAACAAGGGACTGTAAACTCTTCTGCCCACCCAACCTAGCCTGCTCCCAACCCATTGAAAGGCTTGCACCACTAGGGGACTACTGTCTACATTTAGAGGGACCACAGAAAGTCAAACTGTTTTTTTCTTGCAAAGAAACAAGGTTAATACTCTTCCTAAACCTAATGATATTAAATACTGAAGCTGCTATGTAATAAACCACTCGGGAGGTCCATAGCACTAGCAGGAATTCATAAGATATTCCCAATTACAGCTTTAACCAAGGCAAAGGATACTGTCTGAAAATAAATTAAGGTTTAGGAATTCAGCTTAGCTTTTCCTTGCTAATTACCTTACCTTACCTTTGGAAATACCTATGCACAGCTAGTCTGCACCGGAAAGAACAAGCAGATTGGCTCTGCACCCTCAGGGTCTGCTTGGGGACTACGTCATCGTAATCTCTCCAATCAGACTGCTGTATCTCTAACAACCACACTAATGGAGCGAAGTATTAAATATACCCGTGTCTGGTGCCATTTTTAAATCACTGCTAGTGCTCACTGAACCCATCTCCTGCGGTAAGGTCATCCTGCCTAGAATTCTCTTCTAATGTTTTTCTTTGTACAGTGTACTTTTAATATATGAAAACAAAAAGAAGGATTACAAATGAAAGGTTGTACTGTTAAGTGCTATGGAACTGCTGACTATTTGTCGCTGTTAAGTGAATGTGATGTAAAGTGCAAAATGACTACATTGTTGCACTCATAGAATGCTTTAGCTGTTACAATGTGCATTTTACTGTCTATAACTACTGTTTATAACTAAGGAATTGTTGCTTGAAAGTCTACCTACTATAATTAAGGCAACGGACAGCATTATATGACTGATAACAAGTAGTTGCAACTGTTATATGCGATATCAGGGGTTTAAGAGGACATGTGCAGTTAAACACTAAGGGTTTGTCGTTCCTAACTGAATTAAGGTCTACCTACTATAGAATGACAATGGACAGCAGTTTATACCTGATATACAGTGCCTGTAGCTGTTATAAGTGCATTTTGGGTCTTAAAAGGACATGTGCCACTAAAATGCTAAGGGGTTCTCGTATCTAACTGATTCAGAATCTATCTACTGTAAAATGGCAATGGACAGAGTTTTCTTACTGATATAAAGTGCCTGTAGCTGTTATAAGTGTATTTCAGGGGCTTAAAAGGACATGTGCTAATAAAACGCTAAGGGGTGGTTGGACCTAACTGATTTAGAATCTATTTACAGTAAAGCCTACAAGAACTGTTCTATGTAGCCCTTTAAAGAGCTTTTTAACTGTTAAAAAAGAGTATCACAAATATAAATTGATCTTGAACTGTTTTTAAAGTGCATTAGATGTTGGGGGGGTTTGTAAGATAAAGTGACTTTTCTTTGCCCTAATCTCTCCCATATCTCCTTCTCCTTCCTAGGAACTGTAAACTCTTCTGCCCACCCTGCCTAGACTGCCCCCCCTATTGAAAGGCTCACATCACTAGGGGACTACTGGCAACATTTACAGGGACCACAGAAAGTCAAACTGTTTTTTCTTGCAAAGAAACAAGGTTAATACATTTCCTAAGCCTAATGATATTAAATACTGAAGATGCTATGTAATAAACGGCTCGGGAGGTCCATAGCACTAGCAGGAATTCACAAGATACTCCCAATTACAACTTTAACTAAGGCAAAGGGTACTGTCTGAAAATAAAGTAAGGTTTAGGAATTCAGCTTAGCTTTTCCTTGCTAATTACCTTACCTTACCTTGGGAAATACTTATGCACAGCTAGTCTGCACTGGAAAGAACAAACAGATTGGCTCTACACCCTTGGGGTCTGATTGGAGACTACATCATCGTAATCTCTCCAATCAGACTGCTGTATCTCTAACAACCATACTAATGGGGCGAAGTATTAAATATACTCGTGTCTGGCGCCATTTTTCAATCACTGCTAGTGCTCGCGGAACCCATCTCCTGCGGAAACGTTATCCTGCCTAGAATTTCCTTCTAATATTTTTCTTTGTACAGTGTACTTTTAACATATAAAAACAAAAAGAAGAATTACAAATGAAAAGGTTGTACTGTTAAGTGTTATGGAACTGCTGACTATTTGTCGCTGTTAAGTGAATGCGATGTAAAGTGTAAAATGGCTACATTGTTGCACTCATAGAATGCTTTAGCTGTTACAATGTGCATTTTACTGTCTTAAAGTGGCATAATTACTGTTTATAGCTAAGGAATTGTTGCTTGAAAGTCTGCCTACTATAATTAAGGCAACGGACAGCATTATATGACTGATAACAAGTAGTTGTAACTGTTATATGCGATATCATATGTTTAAGAGGACATGTGCAGTTAAACACTAAGGGTTTGTCGTTCCTAACTGAATTAAGGTCTACCTACTATAGAATGACAACAGACAGCAGTTTATACCTGATTTACAGTGCCTGTAGCTGTTATAAGTGCATTTTGGGGCTTAAAAGGGCATGTGCCACTAAAATGCAAAGGGGTTCTCGTACCTAACTGATTCAAAATCTATCTACTGTAAAATGGCAATGGACAGAGGTTTCTTACTGATATAAAGTGTCTGTAGCTGTTATAAGTGTATTTCAGGGGCTTAAAAGGACATATGCTAATAAAACGCTAAGGGGTGGTTGGACCTAACTGATTTAGAATCTATTTACTGTAAAGCCTACAAGAACTGTTCTATGTAGCCATTTAAAGAGCTTTTTTAACTGTTAAAAAGAGTACCACATATATAAATTGATCTTGCACTGTTTTTAAAGTGCATTAGATGTTGGGGGTTTTTGTAAGATAAAGTGATTTTTCTTTGCCCTAATCTCTCCCATATCTCCTTCTCCTTCCTATGGACTGTAAACTCTTCTGCCCACCCTGCCCCCTATTGAAAGGCTCACACCGCTAGGGGACTACTGGCTACATTTACAGGGACCACAAAAAGTCAAACTGTTTTTTTTCTTGCCAAGAAACAAGGTTAATACATTTCCTAAACCTAATGATATTAAATACTGAAGTTGCTATGTAATAAACGGCTTGGGAGGTCCATAGCACTAGCAGGAATTCATAAGATACTCCCAATTACAACTTTAACTAAGGCAAAGGGTACTGTCTGAAAATAAAGTAAGGTTTAGGAATACAGCTTAGTTTTCCCTTGTTAATTACCTTACATTGGGAAATACCTATGCACAACGAGTCTGCACTGGAAATAACAAATGCTCCCCTACCCTGCCCCCAATTCCCACCTGCCCCCACTACCTCTACTTTTATTTTAACCCCTAATCACCTGACCACTAGTCCAACCTCTAATTGCCTAATCTCTAGCCCAACCCACTTTTCTCACCTCCCTCCCACCCTAAAATCCAATTACTTCCTATACTAAGTCCACTCCCAACAACACATTCCAAGCCAACACACCTCCACCCTTACACACAACCAACCAAGAATGCTAATAGTAGCATTCACTCTAAGGACTATCAGGTTACCCACACTCACATCCCTATCACTAGCTTTACTATCACTAACATTCCTCATTTCCTTACAAACAAACCAACCACTGCACAATTACTCTCATCATACTACCCACTCTAGCCCTCCCTCTCAAACCAACTCACACTTCTACATCTTCCCTACAATTATAAATCTCACAACTGCAATGTGCTTACATATAATCATAACACCAACTCATTACACTAGGAGAAACACACATAGACCAAGCTCACAAACAATTAATATTAAAAAGCACTTACTGACACTTCTACAAACTCTGCTAACCTCTGGTGACATTTACCCAAATACAGGTCCCCTCACAGCAAACACACATCTGACCTGCTGATCCTAAAAAGCATTACCAACAAGCTAACAGACCTACATGTATTCACAGCCCACTACAACCCTGATATACTCACCATTACAGAGACCTGGCTTAAACCCAGTATCCAAGATGATGACTTTCTCCCCCCAGAGTATAATACACTTAGATCTGATAGAACAAACAGGAAAGGAGGAGGAGTAGCCATTCTCTTTAAAAACACCCTTACCCTCCAACTTCTGCACACCACACCACCCAAACTTCAAAATGCTGAAGTCCTGTTTTCTGTCCTCTCCTTAAGGAACACCAAGAAGATCAATATAATATGGTGCTACATACCTCCAGGCAATAACTCACTCATAATAGAAGAACTACAACACTGGACAAAGGACAACCTACCACAGGAAACATCCTACTAGGTGACCTTAACATTGACTGGAGAGCCTGTAACTCCATCAGCCCCTCTGCACATATCAATTTATATGGGTTCTCTCAACTAATTGAATAACCAACTAGAATAGACAAAAAAACAAAACAAGAATCTGTATTGCACTGGACACTAACTAACTATCCCAAGCAAAACTATACAGTAGGCTGTCGTCTACTCCAAAAACACTCTAATCACCCCAAACCAGTTGTATACAAAATAGTACGAGATAACCGTAACCTTACCCCACAATACCTAAATACAGTCCTAAGCCACTGCAACTGGGAACCACTACATACACTAGGGTTAGACCACACAGTAGAATACTTCAATACTACCTTCTCTAACATTCTTAACAGTCTTGCTCCCAGCAGAAAGGTCAGAGTTAAGGCCAACTACGCACCCTGGCTAAGTAAGGACACTAGAGCCTTGCTAAAAGCCAGAGCTAAAGCCTGAAAAATCTGGAAAACTGACAATAGCCCTAGCTCCAGGATATACAATCAACAGCTTAGAAACAAGGCCAAGGCTGAATCCAAAATAAACAAACAAATTTATTTTCTTAGCGCCCAAAGCAAATATTCAAAGAATCCACAAAAATTCTGGCTACCATTAACTCCCTACTAAAGCCAGGCAAAACCACTACTCAAGCACCCAACTCTACAGACAATACCCTAGACATAGCTTCTCAATTTAATAACAATTTTACTAAGTCCATCTTAGCTCTGTCCAGTCAAATAAGCAAAAATAGCCTACCTCAATCGCAACCCAACCTATCCCACAGTACCCACTCTTTCAGCCTATCACCTGTGCCCACCTCAGCTATCAAAAAACTCCTCCTAAAACTCTAACCAACCACACTGGCAGCTGACAACATACTTGGTGCATACCTAAAAATGGTTAGTGACTACCTATCATATCCTGGCTCCATCCTACTCAACCACTCCAACAGCAAATTGTTGAGCTGTGCAGACCACACCTCACACACAGAACCAACAGAGGGGAACCCATCCCAGTGGAAACCAAGGTATGTGTTGGCCTAAGAATACTAGCAACATGTACCTTCCAGAGACCAACTGGTGATATGATGGGGATTTCACAGGCATCAGCATCCAGGGTACTGCACCAGTTCCTGAATGCTATGTCAGCACATGTCGGTGATCATGTATATTTCCCCAATTCCCGTGAGGTATTGGCCAGCAATATGCATCTCTTCCAGCAAATAGCGGAATACCCTGAGGTAGTGGCTGCAATTGACTGCACGCACATACACATCAAAGCACCAGCCGGTGAGCAGGGTAGGGCCTACATCAACCGCAAGGGCTTCCACTCCATCAACTGCCAGGTCATGTGCGATGCCCAGGGCATAATACTGAATGTGTGCAAGCTACCACGATTCCCATATCTGGCATCTGATGCAGCTGTACCAGACATTTGCCAATGGGGACATCCCTGACGGTCACCTAGTGGGGGATGCTGGATACGCACTCGAGCCATGGCTGATGACACCCATCAGAAATGCACACACACCTGAACAAGAACTCCATAATGAGGCACACGCACAAACACGAAATATAATCGAGCATGTGTTTGGGATGCTCATGTCACGGTTCCAGTGCCTGGACACATCTGGTGGAGGCTTGCAGTACTCACCAACTACATGTACCCAAATTGTCATGGTATGTGCCATGCTACACAATATGTTCCTACGAAAACAGCTGCAGCAGGAACAGCATGGGGCAGGGCCAAACAGCCCCCCACCATTGCCAAGGCCTGCACAGGCACAGCATGACTCGGAGGAGGAACAACCTGAGCCTGCCCCAGTAGGCAGAAGGAGGCGTGCCCAGTATGCCTTAGCCTTGGCAAAGAGACAACGCATAGCACATACACTGGCTCAGTAGGAACCCTGGAAATGATACCTCTCGCTGACTCGCACATAAAATAAAAGGGATGCCTAACTCGACACTACCTGTTTTCAAACATGTATAGGGAGTGTAGTATGTGCATCCGACATAGGCAGCCCTGCAGCACCACCGGAGGCATGATTGCCATGTTTTAAGCAATATAAAGCAGTGCTAAGCAGAATTTACCAATATTTAAAATATGTAAACAAAATTGCCCATGCCAACTAGCACAATGTTGGGCAACGTTGAGCAATGTTGGGTAAGGTCGGTCAAAGTCATGCAAAGTTGAGCAAAGACAGGTAAACATGCTCATATTAGTTTTACTGTGCCTTAAGCAGTCTTGTCTGCCTAGCATGAAAATAAAAAGCAGTGTTAGGGCTCAAACCCAAGATACAGTGCACTATAGTCACAGTACTGAACCACTAAGCCATGATAGCATGTCGGTAGCACAGACACAGCAGGACAATTGTACAGTAATGCAAACACAAAGAAATTCTGTAACATGCCCCTAAAGATGCATATGGGTAACCTCCCCCACAGGCCAATGCAGACAGAGAACATCAGGCCAGGCGGTGTGATGTGGGCTGTATAGGCTATGAAGTTGCAATCTAATATATGTGGCACTGGACGCTAAGAAGTGTAGTACAGTAGTATGCCTCAAACCAGTACGATAGGCAACAGTACAGACTGAAATGGTGTACCGTACATATCAGTGCAGGCATAGCAAATGTGTATAAGTGTCAGGAGATCCCCTCATTGTATGTACACACACAAAAACAATCAAGTGTGCCCCTCGGTAGAAATGTACAAAGAATAGCTTCCCCCCCCATATGTAAAAATGTTGATGAGTCTCTACAAAGTGTCACATGGAAGCCCTGCAGGCACAGCATGATCCCTGTTGATCTAAGACACAAAGGTGAGGCCTGCTGTAAAAATACAACTTGATTTTCCATACACATATAGTATAAATGTCTATACTGGGGGTGCTCACACACTCCAACAAATGTAGTGGATTTCATTCAGCATCACACAAAAAGGTCATACTGGGCATGCTCACACACAAAAAATGAAGCAAATGTCAGGCAACAGCATACTGAAAGGTCATACTGGGCATGCTCACACACATGCCAAATACGGAGGTGATAATACGGGATCTATGGACAAATGTGGATAGACATCTCTACTACCAGAAACACATTCACAAAGTTGTCAGAAAATCATGCTATGTGTTCACACAAACCGCCAACGTCTGTGCATATAGGTCAAAGGAGGTTCCCAGTACTCATCAGTCAACAGACCCATCAAAGAGTACCACAACACACTTGCAATGAATCTGACTAGGCACGTTCAGCAGCCAGAAAGACGACTGAAGTACCCTAACAAGAGGATAACTGGCCTCAAACAGTAGCCCCATGCAACAAGAATGAGTGTAACCCAATCTGCACCCTGTTGTATACTGTCTACTCAGGAGATCTCTGCCCAACAGACAGGTCCATGTCATGGCTATACTCAGATCTGATCTGAGTTACAGCTCAATGGCACTAAATATACCAACCTAACTGATAATGGCAACATCCTAGCTTATAGGATCAGTGTTAACTGTAGCCCCCTCTCACCCATGCAAGAGCACATCTCTATAATGGAAGACTGCAAAGTTGCTATCATCATGGCTGCACAGGTAAAAAACACTCTCCAAAGCCATTATAACAGCAGCCATGGGACCAGATAACTTCACAGGCTGTGTTACACACAAACCACAGAACAAACAGGCACCACACTGATGTACCATGTGCAGTCATAGCCTCACCTCATGCTTTGTGCCTGTTGAATGGTGCACAGTGACAGTCACCCCACTACACAAGGGTGGAGACACCACCGACTCCAGGAACAATCGCCCCAGTAGCTAGATGAGCACGCTCTTCAAGGCCATGGAATTTATCATCATACAACATATAAAAATTACATTTGTAATCCCCAAACCCTGGACCACAACCATGTAGGGATTGTAAAATGCAGATCATGTCACCTAAACCTGATAGATGACATTGAAGCAGTCAACAGAACTGTCGACAAGGGTAAGGTGATTCACACAGCCTATGTTGATTCTGCCAGTGTACAACACCACCACACACTCTGGAAATATAGATAAACCCACTAAACTAGGTATAAATTGCTATGTCACAAGATGTGCTGCCAACAGGCCTACCGACGGAACACACACTGTGAAAGTAGCAGACTCCAAGTATGACTTTGGACCAGTGATGAGTGCAGTACCACAAGGTCCAGTCCTGTGTCTTGTCCTGTTTAGTATCTACTTCCCTGAAGTAAACTTCAACATGGAAGGTCTGTGGCTACTGAAGTTTCCAGAGGACTGCAAACTAGGAGCCATAATTGTAAACACTAACATCCTACAAAAGGGCCTCACTGAGACAGATGGCTGTTGTCAAAGCCATGGGCTCTAGCTCAATGCCAAAAGGTGCATTGCCATCCCCTTTGTTAAAGGCTCTGTAGCCAAGAATGACAACATAGGCGGTAGTATACTTAACAATGAAAGTGTGACAAGAGACCTTGGGTCACAGGTGGACACTGGACACAACAGTGATAATCACATCCCCACAGTAGTCAGGAAACCCTGCTACGTGGCACACCCCATCACAAAATGTGTCTCATGCAGACGAGAAGAGGACATTGTTCCCCGCTACCCATCACTCACTAGAACTATAAAAGAGTACAACGCCACTTTTGCTACATACCTCACAAGCCAACTACAACAACTAGAAAGCCTGCAGCAACACCTCACAAAGAGCATTAGTGGCCTGAAATACATGCCATACACAGACTATCACAAAATGCTCCATCAGTACTCCCTTGCATATCGCCTACTCAGATGTGTTCACTGCCTAACATACAAAGCTATGTCAAATGCAGAGCTGTTAGACATGCTCCACGTAAAACACTCACAACCCCCCTGACCTTTGGACCCAAAACCATGAGTGAAATACAAAAGGAAGGGGTGTACACATTATGGATACCCCCACCTCCAGGTTAGTGGCACAGCATGAGGCCTAGGAGACCATGCAAGTGCAACTAAGATTGTGCAAAGCTGTTCATCAGATTGTAGCCTTCTACAGATCACCTACCTTGTCACAGGAACCTCACACAGTATTCCTGAGAACAGTGGAAAATATCAAGGTCCTATCAAACAACATTATATGAGGTGATTACAACTACCCAAACATTGAGTGGGAGAATCACTTGTGTACAACGTCCATTGCCCAATGTTTCCTAGAGTTTAAAAGC
This sequence comes from Protopterus annectens, assembly GCF_019279795.1. Classification (NCBI taxonomy): domain Eukaryota; kingdom Metazoa; phylum Chordata; order Ceratodontiformes; family Protopteridae; genus Protopterus; species Protopterus annectens. Next base: position 1,040,429,804 of record NC_056727.1, on the reverse strand, counting down.
TCTAACACCCTGGAACAGCTGGTCACCATGGCCACTAGAGGTGACACCATACTGGACATGATCATCACCAACATGGGGTACCAGTGTTCCACAACAGAGATAAAACCCTCACTAGTAATATCAGATCATGAAGTAATCACACTGGACATCCACATCACGCACCCCCACCCAGCTAATTAAACCACCGTGAAGACATTTTCAAAAGCAAACTGCACACGTCCCAAGACAAAAGTGGAAGGCTCCAAAGACCTCTTGCTATAGGAGAATGGTATACAATCTGCCAAATCAGTTACAAGTGCATCCTATGAGCATCTACAGGGATGCATGGATCGAGACATCACAAATAAAACCAAGATGCACTCCTCCAAAAATAAGAAAACAATCTGGTGGTCATTGTCCATAAATAAGCTAGACAACAGAAGGAGGAAACTAACACCCGATAGAGCCAACTTCACTAAAGGAAAGGCATCACTGATCATTATTAGGAAGTAGCAATGATCGCTCATGGAATAATCCAAGGACACTGTCAAAAGACAAATTGCCAAGGACTGTAAGAATAACAACCACAAAGCCTGCTGTAGCTTTACCAGGCATGTAGGTGTCAACTTCCAAATATGCTGTCAGCTACTGACAAATGGCAAGGAATACACGGAACCAACTTTCATTGGCTAAATCCTGGGGGACAAGTTCAGTGTAAACCTCCCCCCATCATGCCCAAGAGGGCCTGTGTCCATCACAGAAGGATGCAGAGCCCCAGATGTCATGGGCATGCAGGTAAGGACAGCCCTCTCCAAAGCCAAGAACACAGCATCAATGGGAATGGATGGTGTCCCAGGCTGCGTCTTACACTAGGCCCAAAAGGAACTACACCCTCACCTACATTCACTGCCCAGACTCAATCATACCACAGGGTATGTACACAAAAAATGGCATACACTAACATTCATCCAGCTCCACAAAGGGGGTGCCACAACAGAACCTGGAAACCATTGCCCTATATGCCTACTCAGCCTGGTCTACAAAGCTATTGATCAAATTGTCATGGAACCCATAAACAGAGACAATGGGGACCTCCAGACACTGGACTCTACACAAGCTCACCTTGTTAAAGGCAGATCCTGCCTCCTAAACATAGTTGGCTTACTTCAAACAGTCACAAAGGACATAGATGGAGGTGAAAGTAGTTCACACAGCCCACCTGAACTTTATCCACAATTCCCCACTCTGTCATCATGGATACACTTACCAGCCTGAACATCAACAGGTATGTCACAGGATGTGTGGCCTAGTGTCTCATAGATCAAACACACATGTTCAGAGTTGCGGGTGTCATGTACGACTTGAAAACAGTCACAAATGGCATCCCAAACATCTTGCTCCTGGGACCCCACCTGTTCAGTGAACACTGCTCAGAGTTACAGGCAAACACACGAGGAGTATGGCTGAACAGGTTTGCAGATGACTGCTAACTGTGGTCCATAATCAACTCAATGGCTGACACACACATCCTCCAGAAGGGGCTTACAGACACAGATACCTGGTGTCAAAACAATGCCCCAACAAGAATGACAAAGAATGCATAGTCATCCCGTTTTGCTAAAACAAAGTGCAAACAAATTACCACATAGGTGGTACACCAGTATGTATGGAGAAAGTCATGAAGGCCCTGGGGACACAGTTAGATAGTGAACTCTCTGTTGATGATCACATGGCCAAAGTGTTCAGACATTCCTTCTATGTAGCCCACCCATTGTCACCTACTGTAACCCACTTTGTCTAGTCTGATGATGTCACCATCCTACAAATATACTTGTGGAAAGAGAACTCACAGTAATGTGTATAGCGCGTCATGTAAATGCGTACTCCTGTAATGACATAAAGCAGTTAGGTAGGGGTTTGAGTCCTGCATTTGACAACTGTGTGTCTGTCTGTTTGATTGTGAACTCCTTGGAGAGGAGCAACCTTTTTGGAGAGTAGTCAAAGACCTTAAAGGTGGTATACTAATCTTTGTCAGGTCTGATGATGTCACCACCCTACCAATATACCTGTGGAACGAGAGCTCACAATAATGTGTAGAGCGCGTCATGTAAATGCATTCTCCTGTAATGACATAAAGCAATTAGGTAGGGGTTTGAATCCTGCACTTGACAACTGTGTGTGTGAACTCCTTGGAGAGGAGCAACCTTTTTGGAGAGTAGTGAAACATCTTAAAGGTGATATACTAATCTTTGTCAGGTCTGATGATGTCACCACCCTAAAAATATACCTGTTGAAAGAGAACTCACAGTAATGGGTATAGTGGGTTGTGTAAATGCATACTCCTGTAGCGACATAAAGCAGTTAGGTAGGGATTTGAATCCTGCACTTGACGAATATGTGCGTGTCTGTTTGTGTGTGAACTCCTTGGAAAGGAGCATCATTTTGGAGAGTAGTCAAACACCTTGAAAGTGGTATACTAATCTTTGACAGGTCTGATGATGTCACCACCCTAGAAATATACCTGTGGAAAGAGAGCTCACAGTAATATGTATAGCACGTCGTGTAAATGCATATTTCTGTAGTGACATTAAGCAGTTAGGTAAGGGTTTAAATCCTGCACTTGACAAGTGTGTGTATGAAACTGTTGGTGAATGGGTTGTGGGTTTTGCTTTTACTACTGTATGACATATCAGTATGATACCAGTATGTGCATTGCACATGTGAGGTAGCTGTGTGGCAAATACATTTATGTACATGTGACCTCAATTATTTCATGTATGGGAACCCTGCTTTCTCCAAGAACACATCTGTCATCTATTCAAGAGTGTGCTGCTGCTGTCCGGACCTTATGTCACATCTGTATACTTGTGACAAGGTCAGCCACTGTAGTGATCCCTGGCCTAGGTCAACTGTGTCACACACACTGATTACGGTTTCTATAGAATTGTGTGAGTGAGTGTTCATGTCCGAGGTAGATGTCAGACCTGTTCAAATGGAGCAGGGCCTGTCACTGATGGCTATTCATTATAGGTGTACAACAATCTTTGTGGATATGCATGCAGACCCCTTATTGCTTATGTGATCCACCGAGGGATTTAAACATACCTTTGGAAATGTGATTATCAAAGGAAAAATGATGTACCACTTGGTTGCATGTACACATCGGTACCTGTTCTTCATGTTGGTAGCTACTACCTATGTGGTATTGTGGGGATACTATGTTCCGTAAAGGTGGATGACTATGCTTTGGTTAGCTTATAGCTTTACAGCATGGGTTTGACAGCAGGGATCTGTCTGTGTGATACCCTTGTGGAGGATGTGTGTGTCATCTGGAGAATGCATTATAGGCCACAGTATGCATCACCACACATGGACGGACATATCCCTACTGTGATTGCTTGTACCTAAGAGAGCTATATGCCAAACAGGAGTGGTCTCAGTAATGTGTGCAGGTGAATACCACTGGCTACTGGCATAGTACAGTACCTGAAGTGTCCAAATGTTACTGTGTTTCCTACATCTGTGTGACAGTTGTTAAGACATCATCTAACAATTGGTTATAGTCAGGTTGTTAAAGTAGTGTATACTACCAGAATGCAAATCAATGACAGATATTAACAGTATTACCCACAGCACAGTGTCTAACCATGTCATACACACATGTGTAGTCAGGTTCCGGAACGTGTGTAGTACAATGCATACTGGCCACCAATCGAGACTATGGAGTGTTACTGTGTAATACAGGGTATATCACCCTGCCCATGTGTCCACTATGCACGTACATGCAGACAGTGCACCTCCACCATGTTGACAAATGTACACCTGCAAATCTGTGCCACGCACATCCCACACATACTGTCCACTCTCTAACACATGCTGCCAATACTACACACATCAGCCAAGTGTCACGTGGGCGGACTATACACTATTGGAACTAAAACTGGTGTGAGCATTACTACAATGACAATCATAGCTTACATGCATCATGCCTGCTCAGCCACACCTAAAAGCATATCATTACACTCTACTGCTGACAACATGCTAACATTGCTATACTGCTATTAAGTCACCCTGTGCATCAGCACCATGGTAGCCTGTTCCTGCATTGATGTCACAGATGACAGGAGGTGGCACAGGAGTCATTATATGCACAGGGTGTGTAGTTGGTTTGCCAGAGGCCTACAGTGAACCATACAATCGACATGTATGTATGTGTGTGTGTGTGTGTGTGTGTGTGTGTGTGTGTGTGTGTGTGTGTGTGTGTGAGAGCCAAGAGTACTGCTATGAGCCAATGTTGATGTAATATGTGCATGTATGTGGTAGCCCTAGATGTGTTGTTTATGTGTTTGTGTGTCTGAATGCACACAGTTCCACCATGCGGCTGCCATATACAGGAATTTGTGGGACAACCACAGACTGTACCTGCCAGGCTTTACAGATCACTGTCTCTGGCCACAGATACGGTACCTGTGCCTGGCAAGGGTGCTACTGACACTATCAGGTACTAAGCCTGACTGTGTACTGTCCCCAGAGGTAGATGGATGTACACTGGACCCAGGTCCCTGCTGGGACTGTCCAGAGCCATGGGCACGTGGTCTTCTAGGACGGTCTATGGACAGCCCAGCCGCAACATTGCTGGGGCTGGTACTGGCACTACGGGAGCGGCTGTGACTTGAGGGACGTCCACAGTGACTAACAGCTGCTGATGTTGCTGTTATACGTCCACATCGACATCTCACCCATCCTGCACTGTCCTGACACATGGACATAACATTGCAGAGGACATCTAATGTCTCACCCCGATGTCTATCCATGACATCAGTGTAGTTACGGATGGCACCTGCTAGGTCATGGATACTGTCAATTAACATGGTGTTATGTGCCCTCTGTGCCCTTAGTCCCTGTCTAGTGTACCGTTCCATTCGTGCCTGTGCCTCCATGACAGCCTGGAACATGCGCGAGGTTGTAAGACCTGTGGCACATCTGCCAGTGGCATGATGGCCAGCAGTGCTCTGAAGAGAACCCCTGGACATCTGCCTATGTGGTACCCTTCCAGACATCTGGGTATGGCTGCTGTGTTGGGATGCATGAGCCATAGATACCACAATGTCCTGGCCAATGCCGGCTGTAAGCTGTCCCTCAGCTAAGGGCATTGGTGATGGATGTATTGGCAGTATGACTGTGTGCATGGATGGGGAAGACACTTGTGTACTGTCGAATGTTGGCTCAATGACAGACCCTGGCAAACATGCCTGTGCCTCAACATACCTATCATCATCATCACTATCATGCTTAGTGGCATCAGTTTCCTTGCTGCAGTGAACCAGCCCAAAATCAGCACCTGTGAGAGGGAGACAGGAAACACACTTTACGACCTGGACATGATGTCTGCACACATGCATACATGCACACATGCACACATGCATACATGAACACATGAACACATGAACACATGCACACATGAACACATGAACACATGCACACATGCATACATGCCAACATGAACACATGAACACATGCACACATGCATACATGCACACATGAACACATGCACACATGCACACATGCACACATGAACACATGGACACATGCACACATGAACACATGCACACATGCACACATGCACACATAAACACGCATACACTCCTCAGTACTACAGACACACACAAACACACGCACAGACACACACACCACCAGCAATCCAGAACATACTCAATAGCGTGTGATGGTGGGGTACAGTATCACAAGCCAAACATTTATATCAAACGTGACAGCATGCAGGACGTGTGTTCCTCAACAGCATGCAGTGTGAGTGTAGACAGCCCTTGCTAATAAAAGTATACATGGCTTTGATGCATGTGTGTTTTGTTCAGAGATTGGTCTCACCCTAGAATGCAATGTGTACATGACACAACATTACTGTGTAAGTATTAACATCTTTGCAATGTCCTGTGCACCATCACTCACAGGTATACATACCATGGCTGGATGTGCATCGGTGTGTCACATAAATATTCATTTCTGATTAGAGCATCTGTGTCTTTAGCAGACAATTGTGGACACAGGTTTAGCACATGCATGCTATGTATACACACAGGATGAGTGGTGCATGTATACCTGATGGAATACCGTTGCTCAACATAGACATTGTACAGTGGTTATAGTGAGTGTAGACATATTGTGGACATGCTAGTGCCAAGCATGACATGGCATGCTACCACACAACAGCAACATTAAACTTCACGCATACACAATGTATGTCATGTGACCTATACACTCAATAGTATTACAAGACATGTGTGTCACTATGCACAAATGGTGATTGCTATGCAGATTGTGTATCGGTGCATATGTTTGCACACACACAACATTGAGGTGCATAGCAATTAATGATATGTGTAGTACTGTGGCCACTGTAACTGGATGTGGTGTAGTACCATGTGACATCATCATGCAGCATCATGTGGTCACTCAAGGCTACTAATGTGTGCCAGACTGGCACATAGCATGCTGTACCTGTACTGTAGTACCATGGCTACATTCACCATTACACAGACAGTTGTTACATGGGTTCATATGGTGCACAATAGGGGGCTTTACCTAACATGAATGTGTTATGCGTTGAAGAGTGTTGCACAGCCACATGAGAGGACTCTACCCTTCAGGTATGTTATGTGTGCTGTGTGGATCACAATTGGGATACTGAAGTGTGACCTTACTGTGTGTGTATGAATACACCATGTGTAGCATGTTAACATGTACTGCGTATGACACAGTTGTGTGTGTTGTGTGCATGTGTATCGACTGTGCCTATCCAACGTCCACTACAGTGTTGCCACAATTGTGTGGGATGCTCTGTGTATTGCATGTGTTTGAGTCAGCTACTCACATTACTGAGATGTGCATAGTCTCACAGCAAACATTCACAGCATGCATTATGCACTGGTGTGTGGCATGTGCATAGCCTACACCTCACCTATGACATGCACATTTATTTAGCAATAATAAATGTAGAACACACTCACCAGCATGGGACTGCTGCCTTGCTGTCCCACCAGAGGGACCTACAAGGGTATGATACAGTTTGTCAGTGACAACAAGTGTGGCATTGCTACTGTGTGTTTGCAATCTTACAGTAGTATGACTGTTGACAGTCACAGGCCTGCATATTATATTCCAAATTATTATTATTATTATTGCACAACACTAGGCACCACATCTTGTAACTACATACTACACATCTTACATAAACATGATCTACCAATAGACTTAACAGTAGTATACAGCTATGCCATGTTACCTGCACACTCCATGTCAACTTGCTGGGTGGCTGCGATCTCCATGATAATGCATGTCAGTTGTTGTTGTTGCTGCTGTTGGCCAGGAGCCACCTGGCTCAGGAGCAGCTCCTCCACTCTGGTGAGGGGGGGGTGGATGGCTACCCCACCACCTGTGGCAAGCTGTTGTCTACAGATATCAGACGCATGCTGCCGGACATGTCTAATTAAATCACTGCAGTGATGGCATACCTGCTCATATGTCCGGTTATGCATGCCTATGTCATTTACCCTACGGACAAGATCTTGCCACAGTGCAGTCCGCTCATGCTGGTCCTGGCTGGTTCTTGAGAACAGCATGGTGTAGTGCTGAACCATGATGTCTGTTATCACTTCATCCTCTGCTGTGTTGTATGAGGGATTACGATGGTGGGCCCTAACCCTGGAAGACAAAGAAACAATATGTGTGAGCAAGTCAAGTGGCACACTTAATATTCTAAAGTACGGATATCATTTTACTGCCATATATAGCAACCTATTGGCTGTCAAAGGATACACACTTTCAATACCACATATCAGTGCTCAACCCACAACTGCCTGACAGTGCCTGGCACACTCCATATATCAAACCATGTTCTACACAGCAACAAAGATTAACCAGTATGTAAGACTATATAACAGTATATGGCACACTGTATGCGACACAATGCACTACATAGCCACAGGGGGTATATATAATGCTAATGCATAATGTAACATGTAATCCATTGCAATGATTGTAGGGTCCAGTCAAAGTATTACCAGCATACCACACAAGTCATTGATGGCAAACCCCTGCCTAACATATGTGCTCATTCGTCAATATGGGTAGCATACTGCTGTACTACACTATACATATTGCTAGATACACACCTTTATCCTGTAACACACATATGACTAAGGCCATGGTACAGCCATACACACACATCAGACATACATACCAGACACAAAGGTATGGCAGCACACATGCCCTTTACCTGTGTACCATACAGTACTGTGTGTCAGTAGTTACAAGACCTTATGCCTGAGGTATGTCATCTGGAGGACTATGGGGAACAAACAAAACAGTGGTTCCAGGACATGTGTACATACACCTTACTGTGCTGTTTAGGTATACAACTTCAGGTAGTACTACAGTTCATTCAGGGGTTGGATTCACCAGCAGTCACACTCAATAAGCATACATGTGCTGCTGTGGCCTACAATGGGACACCCCAGTCAACACCAACACACTACGTCAGACCATCTTGCATACTGCTTTTTGTGCCTAGCAATAGCATACACATCATTTGCTGGGATCACAGCAAATGATGTGTATGACACTACATACCATGACAGAAACAGTTTCCCACTTAGCTATCACACATATACATAACTCGGACACATTCACCAACACATTCACCATCACACTCAGTTAACCTCACAAAGCAATTATTGCAACAGGTACATGTGGGTGTGTATCGGTTCGTAGGTAGGTTATAGGCTATTGGCCCTAGGACCTATAGATGTCTAGCCATACGCTACCCTGGCCTTTGACACACGGGTGATTTCATTTCACATGGCCCTGTCAAGCAGAGCCACAGAGGTGATTCCCAGGGTGTATTTACTATCTCACACACAATCATCAGGTTTCTATATGACGACTGCTAATTAGGAGCTTTGTTTGCTATTAATAGGTGGTTTGTACCAGGGTATGGGATGTCTATGAGATAGGGATCTATCCATCCAGCATGTGCTATTTATTTAGGTGATAAGCTTTATGTCCCTAGAGCGTGTAGCTCATAGGGACTGTGATCTGATTACGTGGAGCATGTCCAACAGCTCTGGGTTTCACATAGCTTTGCATGTTAGGCAGAGGTCACCTCTGGGTAGACGGTATGTGACACAGTCTAGCTGTAGTTTTCTGGGACGGTCTGCATAGGGCATCTGTTTGAGGCTGGTATTACCCTTTGTGAGGTATGTCTGTGCCCTTTCCAGTTACTGTAGATGTCTTGTGAGGTACATACCACATGGGGCATTGTACTCTATAATGGGCTTTCTGTGTGTGTGGAGTAGGGGGGAACACTGACCTATACTTCCCTGGATGACACACCTTTTGTGATTACGTGTGGCACGTAGACAGGTTACATGACTAGTGTGGCACTGTGACAATCAAAGGGGAGACTACTGTCCACCTGTGTCCCATGGTCTCTTATCACACCTTCAGTGTTAAGTAGACTGCCACCTATGTGGTAGTTAATGGGTACTGAGTTTTTAGAAGGAGGGATGCCAATGCAGTGTCAACATTGAGCTTGAGTCCATGGCTTTGTCACCAGGCATCTGTTGCAGTAAATATGACCTTGTCTCTCTCTCTCTCTCGATATATATATATATATATATATATATATATATATATATATATATATATATATATATATATATATATATATATATATATATATATACATATATATATATATATATATATGTATATATATATATATATATGTATATATACATATATATATATATATATATATGTGTGTGTGTATATATATATATATATATATATATATATATATATATATATATATATATATATATATATATATATATATATACACATACATATGAACCTCCATTGATGGACATATTGATATACATATAGGCACATATACAGTCCACCTTTCATGGTGGGAATATTGAGTATGGAAAGGTTGTGAGGTATACAGTTATGTCATAATATTGCACAGTGTTGTGCGGAATGCATTGAAGGTGTTCTCAGCCCATGTAGCTTTAGCAGGCCTCACTGGCTGCAACACTGCAAACCTGACGAATCATGCCCACAGCGTTCAACCACCACATGTCATATACCAGCACTGTATGCTGTCTGGTTTGCCACATACTACAACCTATATAGGAATATGCACATAACAACATTCAACAACATCTATGTATCCACCTTTCACAAACAGTTGTAGTATGTCCTTTGCTCTATGCACATGTACAGATGCTAATACATCTGACACAGACAGATCTCTCCGTATGTGTCTGCTATACACACACAAGCACCACACTATTGTAAGTCCATGTACCTCATGGCTGACCTGTTGTACCTTGCTGCAACATGAACAGGTGTCACATGTGAGCACACAGTAATATTAGAGGGTGTACATATAGCTGCAAATGCTTAATTACCATACTAGCCTGGTACAACTGTTGCCAATGCTAAGCTACATGTTGATATGACTATCATGTATTTGTTACTCTGTCACATCCATGGTTATGTAGCTGTATGCGCTACTCTCCCAAACAGACATTGTCCACACTACTGTACAGAACACAGATAACATGGCTCAGATGTTTGACATTCAATGCTGAGCTACATATATCACAGTTATGTCCCACTGCACACAGCTACACACTGATATGTCCATGGCAGTAGTTATGCAAGGCATCTGTGCATAGATACGTACTGCTGCCACATATTGATGTTTCAAAGTATGTAGAGTGGTCTTCAGATACATCTACTACATGCCAGTAAATACACTTCTGTTACATACCTTTCCTTTGTATGCATTCGTATTTTTCACTCAGCTGTCTCTTCGGCTGAATGTACTATATTTTTTATGTTTTATTATTTTTTTTTTTTTATTAGTATATTTTTTTCCACTGGTGTGGGTGGGGGTGTGAGTCTCTCTCACACTCTCTCTGTCTCTGTGTGTGTCTCTCTCTCTCTCTCTCACTGTCTGCAATGGGATGATTGCATGTGTGGCCAGCAGGTACAGCATGCTTTTATAGGTATCTGCACATGTGCATGTGATGGCCTCTGCACCAATTGGTGGCCACCATTTGGTAATTGCATGCAGCCTGCTGTATGGTGATTGCAGTACTCACTGTCATAGCAACCCAATGCTATAAATTGCTATGTCAGGTAGGCATAGCCCTTTCAGCTTTCCAGAGTGGGGCCCATGCTTGTTTGCTGTGAAGACCGTTGTGTAAGTCAGAAGGTTGGTATAGTTCTTATATCTGAAGCTAGGGGTGTAGCCAGTGATATAATTGTTGTACTCAAACCTGAATGTTGCCACTTCCACTACACAGTTGTCAGTGTAGAATTGTACTCACCCCTACATATGCTAACACAAGATACATGGGAGTATGTAGCTTCTTTTCTGCTTATACAATTTACTGCCATACAAAAGTAGTTATTGAGATGTATTCATTTGGCACACAAACTTTGTGTGAACTGCTATACTGTGAATATTTATTCACTCACTTTTGAACAGTTTGTGCTTTTTTACTGTTGACATTAGCACAGGCTGCTCAAGAAAACTGTATAACTTTCTGTACTGAGTATGCCTACCTACATCCTTGGTAGACCCTGAACACACAGGTTTATTGTCCATTTGGGTAGGGGTGCAGTAGGACAGAGGGCATTATGTCTTAATGTTTGAACTTTATCATGCTGGACTTAAAGGGTTGCTGTGTACCTGTTAGTTTACCAGGGCAAGTAGTCTGTCTGCGTAGCTCCCAACTGTGGACCTATCCAGATGGTAGCCCGAGGTTAGCCTGTTATTCTTTGTGCACCACACCGGTCTTTTCAGCACTGGAACAATGGCATTGTCACAGTTGGTTGCTACCAGTACATGGCTACATCCCTTGGTATTTCACTGTTGTACTCCTACATATTGGTATGCTTCTGGAACTCCTTCAAAAGCTATTTGCACAGTGTTCAACAGCAGAATAGCTGATATGCCTGTGTGTTTTTGCCTCTGCCAGGCCTCTCAAACACTCAGGTACATATTTGAACAGACTCAGGGTAAAGTGGGTCGAAGTGAGGTACACCTTTACAATATTAGTAGCATTAGGTTGAGACTTTGAGAGAACCAGAGCATATGGATTAATACACATTTCCTGAAGTACAAGTGGTGTCTAACTCTTACATTTTGTCACAGTTGGGGAGTATAGCCTCTACCCTAGTCAGGTATGCTAGTGTTTGTCCTGCTATAATACTGTGTGGGGGTTGTAAAGTGCTGCTGTAACATTATTTCCTGCTAGAATGGCTAGTTCTCTTCACTGTCATGTAATGCAATTCCACAAGAACTGCTGGTAAAGATCCACAAAACAGGATTTCTGTTATGGCATTCCTATTTGGCTGTTACATTCACTCATTCTGATGCATGATATATTGGTTTCAGCGCCAACTTGTTGTATGCTTACTATGGCTCAGTGATACTTCATGCAGTCTAATGTGTACAAGGTTCGAGACTGACAGAGGTATTTTATTTTGCTGCTGAGCAGAACAAGGGCCCTGAAATACAGAGTGACTAAGGCACATTTAAGCAGTTGTAAGCGGGTTTGCGTGGGTTTGCGTAATGCTTAGATAAGTGCACACAATTTTAGCTAAGCACACACAAACTTACCTAAGTGCACACTCGCGCAAACCCGCTAACTACTGCTTAAAAGTGCTTACTCCCACTATCCCCCACGCTCATGTCTTTGAAAGAAAAGAAATGGGGAGATAGGAAAGTGGTGAAAAAAGGCGCACAAAGAGGGAAAGACAGTAGGGAAAACAGCTCGGGATGTGCAGGAGAGGTGTAGGGAAGGTCCATAGCTGCCCATTTCTTTAACAGCAACAGCCGTGCATATACTAGTAATTTGAATGGAATTTTAAAACCTTCCACCCCTGAGAGAGGGGTGAGGACAACAAAGTATGTTGTACTGCCAATTAGATTTCTGTTTATGTCCAGCGGACATGTGTGCGAATTGGGCAGCTATGTATGGGGCGTCATTTTTTTTGGGTGCAAATTGCCCATTTTTTTTTCTGGTGAGAGTGGAATGTGTGGTAGGGGAAGTAGGTATATTTTGGGAGGTAGGTTGGGGAGGTAAGCAGACAAGACAAACAAGATGCATACAGGGGAGGAGTATGACACATGGGGTGGGTGAACACCATTGATGGGGAAGAGTGTTTGGAAATCGCAAGCCCATGAGCCCACAGATGGCAACAGTGGAACTGAGATCCCCACCCATGGGCAGTTACCACTGCACCTTCACAGCCTGGGGGGTGGTTGTGCTGGGGGCTGCATAAGAGGGGCAGGCTCACCTGTGAGTCGCGCCACTCTTGCCTCGAGCTGGCGTAGAGGATCAGCGAATGAACGCTGAATCTCCCTACGCACCACAGCCCGGACTGTTCGGAGGGTGATAGGTGGCCCTCCTCTGCCCATGATTGCACAGGGGGATGAGGATGAGCCCCATCCCCTGCAGTGCTTCCACCCGAAGGTGGCACAGGACCAATGGAGGAGGGGGTCCCGGGCTGGGCACCGTAACTGCTGGTGCCAGGTGCCATCGCCAGCTGAGGTGGGACAGGTGGGTCCACTGGGATCGGCCTTCCCATACGTTCTATATTTAGGAGGATTTAATGACAATACGGGTTAGTAATAGCCAACAGCATTGCAGTTTAGTTGTAACAGCATACAGTAGTATTCCCATTAACCCAACACACCAGAGTTCCAACAGTTGAAAAGCAAGCATAACATGTGCATATATAGAACAACAGTGGACATTCCAACAGCATGCAGGATTGATTGGTAGCAGCAGGCCACCAAGATTGTGATATGTGAACAGGGCACATGCATCAAAGTAAATGCAGATATTTATATAACAATAGGACATGTGTCCCAACAAATGTTATGAGAGTAGACATGCCCATTGAGGTGTGGAATTGCATTGTTTATGCACATACAGTAGGGTGTAAAAAGATACCTCCATTAACAACTTATCTATACTTATAGTTTACACTACATTCCTATTGACTGCAGTTAAATATCCCCTACATGTATTATTACACTAGGCAATGTCGGTTAAATTGTGTAATGGGTTTTGCTAGTTCTTGATATACCTGACCTGTATCTGACATACAAACTGTCCTGGATGCAGATGTTACTGTTACATATTTATATTTTTCATTTATATTTATATATCTACATATCTGGATGTGTTCAGGTGACATTATCAGGTATATGTTAACAGCCCCCTACATTTCTACCAGCATACTGACATTTCTGGGGAACACATTAACAAGCTACTCATGTGCCAGATTAACCTGTACATGCCGGCCATTAACCGACAGTTGAGGACTGTATATATGCTTAACAGCTACTGGCACTTCCTTCATCCACTTTACATGGGCCTACCCATGTGTGGGTTGACTGCACTTAATACAACAGCACTATTTCTTTTATGCAAGGGTACAACAACATATCGAAGAAAGTGACACGGACACACTACAGGAATTATACCTTTATTAATAATATTACACACTTTTCTAGTGGCTCTCTCAATTATTTGATATATCAGTGCATGCAGAGGTCTTTTATTCAATACTTTTTATACCTTTATTAATGGGTTACAACACCTTTTCACGCTGTCTCGCTTATTTCATATAACAGTAAATGCAGAGAAGTTATCCCACACTTTTTATGCCTTTATTAATGGGTTACAACACCTTTTCATGCTGTCTCACTTATTTTATGTGACAGTACATGCAGAGAAGTTATTCCACACTTTTTATACCTTTAATAATGGGTTACAACACTCTTTATCAGGCTCTCTAACTTCTTTTATATGACCACACATGCAGAATATTTACTAACCTGCCTGGTGGTGCAGCCTTAGCAGCCTATCTGCATAGGCTTGCTGATTCACAGCACAGACACCTGCAGCTGTGAAGTAAATGAAGGGATATTGAGACATACATATCCATAATATAGACTACAATAGCAATTCTTACATACTTCATTCCATGGCTACATACTCAGTAGTGGGGAATTTGGCATTCCACGGGCCTCCTGTATCCAGTGGTTCAGTTGATCCTTCTTGCATCTCTTCAGGTCTGCATGGTGGTGTCTGACCTGCTCACCAGTCCGAGGGATGCCTGTAGCACTGGTGAGATCACGTGCTAACCGGTTCCAGGCTTCCGCTTTGTACTCCGAGCCCTGGAACTGGCCCTGCAGGAGTCTTGCATCATATTTTGACTCCTCAATGCTCCACCGTTGTGTTTGAAAATGAGAGCCCTTTCCAGCAACGGCCATACTGTCTGCAGATGAGAGCTACAACCAGTTATGGCAATTATTCCTGCCTATGGAGCTTAAATATGCCTCATTTCCCGGACTTATTTGTGATTGTCCGGTTTTGAAAAATCTCAGCTAAGAACACACCTGCTTAGCAATGGGTAAACTTCCATTGCCATGTTTGAGTGTGTTGGAAATGCATACATATTTAAAGCTGTCATGGCTTAGTGGTTTAGTACTGTGATTATGGTGCACAGTATCCCAAGTTCGAGGCTTGTCATTGCTTTTTATTTTACTACTGGCCAGACCGGATAGGAGGTGTGGCTGTGTTTAGCCAGCTTTGCTCAGCTTTGCCCAATGTTGCTCGACAGTGCTCTACGTTGCTCTACACTGCTCGACGTTGCCTGACATTGCACTAGTTGGCACGATGCACAGCTCTGCACAATCCTATTGCACTAGTTAAAGCAGTGCTAAGCTATGAGCAGTTGCTCTACGCTGCCTGACATTGCCCAACGTTGCCCCAGTTGGCGCAGTGCGCATCTCCATGCAAACAGGTTTTGTTTGTGCTAGTTGGAGAGATGCGCAGCTCCGTGCAAAACTATTGCACGAGTTAAAGCACTGCTAAGCTATGAGCAATTATACTTCACTGTGCTTAATACTAATGGACTTTGCTTAGCAGTGCTTCACATTGCTTAAGATACGTTAAATATGCATTTATCAGTATGCATGACCATTCCACCTTCTTAGTTATATATAAATTATTGTTCACTAATGCACAGGCCATTTCAATGCATTTTACTGGGATTTAAAATGTAGATGTCAGGAATTCTTTTAATGCACACATTTCCTACAGAAAATAGGTAGGGGAGTGGCGGGACTCGAACCCGGAATGTATACTCTTCGTGCGAGGGCTCTGCCACTATGCTATTGCTATTTTCATTAATTTGCATATCAATAGTTTATTATCCTCTTCAATGTCTACACTGCTAACTGTAGCTAAGCAATGGGCAAACCTGCGCATACACGCGCAAATATGGGCAGCTATGTCGGGAATAATAAATAAAAAGGAAACCTTTACATTTTCAACTTGTACAGGGATTTAGAATGTGGGGGAGTTTAGTGTTGGGTTTGTGGACATTTGAGAGGACTCACTCACTTCTGTTGACATTTGCTGTTTATGCACTTGCAGGGGCATGGATATTTGGACTGCTCGGCAGTCTGACATGCCCCCTGCACGGTCCGTGTAAGCCTTAGAGTTGAGTCAGTGTGTCCTCATGAATATGTATGATGTGCTGACATCATACCCTTACACTGCAGTGTCGTGTAAGACTTAGTTAGTCTTACACGGAGGATTAGTGAATCCCGGCCTACATAAGATGCCACACTCATTCAATATTCATATGATTCAACCTTGATCTGTTCCGCCTCATCTCCCACCACCCTACAAACACTCACTCAGGATACTTTCATCTCTGTAGAAAAATGGATCTCAGGTATACAACTAATTCTAAATCTCAAAAAGACAAAATTGCTACTATTTTCCCCTAATAGAAAAAAAACCCCTCTCCTTTACCATAACATCTAAGGACAGCACCACCATATCCCCCTCTAACCACACCAAACTTCTGGTCTTTGAAATTGACAATAATCTTCACTTTGATGTCCGCATCTCACATACCATAAAACTTGTACACAAAAAGCTAGGCTCCCTATACAAGCATAAGTCCTTTCTCTCACAAAAAGCTAGTCACTCTTGCACAAAGCCACCTCCTCTCAACTCTATTATATGCAGCACCAATCTTCACCCAAATCAGAAAGTGTGACCTAGACAAACTAGAATCATGCTACAATAAAATAGCCATTGCTACTAACTCTACCTATAGAACCCATCACTGTACTGCACTAAAAGAACTAAAATGGCTTGAGTTACCACAGCTACTTAACTATCACCAGCTGGGTACAGCCTACAGTATTCTCAAATACCCTGAAAAAAACCCTCAATATCCAATCTACTTACTGTCTATACTGCAAACCCGTACCTCAGATCTAGTGAAAAGTCTCTTCTCCCCATTACCAAGGCCAATAATAACACAGGGAAAGCACTCTACCTCCACACCGTTGCCAGAAATTGGAACTCTCTACCCTATTCCTTGTCCACTGCCTCCCTCCATCTCTAAATTCAAAAACTCCCTCAAATCACATCTCCTTAGTACCTGGTTATGTCGCTGTATCACATAACCTTACCCATACTGCTATTAACTCCCCAAATTGCTCTGTGATCCCCTGCTTGATCTCTGATCACCGGCATGCTTGTTCATTTGAAAAGTTGAACTTTTAACTGTATAATTTACTTAACTTTTAACTGTAAAATTTACTTAGTATATTTTCTTCTCTTACCAATGTATAACTGACATTGTCATTTTACTTATTTTCTACACCATCATTTATCTGGAGTGTTTTTAGTTATTTCTTGTTATATTACTATGTTCACCATATGTGTTGTAACCTGTTTACTACATCTTGTTTCTATATCATACTTGCTGTAAAGTTTTTGTACAACTAGATGCCAGAGCTTTTCTCCCCAGGCCTCTGCTGAAAATGGACCTGGTCCAGTCAGAATTTCCCAGTTAACAAATGTAAAATAAATAAATAAATAAATAATAAAAATTGTTAACAGACCTTCTGATTCTGTGGCAGTTTACTGTTTAACAATGTGTGCTGGGATCAATAAGGAGACAGGCAAATGCAAGTGTCATACATCATTTTTATCTTAATGTGTATGCTGCTGCAGTTGATGCTGGTCTGTCAGCTGTGAATGTTTGTAGGGGAGACTGTGACACATGTCCCTGTCACCTGAACATTCTCCCACAACCCTTTATGGATAGGTGTTGTGTGGGTGCCCTGTTCTAGGTGTTTGGGAGGTACGGTAGGTCTATAGCAGGTAGCTGAACACACTGCTGTATGTGTTGCAGACCACAGCTGCTGCATTCTGGCCAGGAGTCATACTGGGGATTATGAAGACATTAGATAAAAGCAAGCTATATATGTTCGTGAGAGAGCAGTGTCAGCTCTTGTGTCACAGCAAGGCCAGAGTGAGGGTACCCATAACAGTCCAGGTGAGGCATGTGCCTCTGGTACATATATTAAGTAATAGTGCCATCCAGAGAGTGGTAGGTAACATTTAGGACACATTTTCATATTTGTGACATGTGTTCCACCCTCCAGTCCTTTAAAGTGCTACTGCAGCTGGCAGTGACTGCAGTAGTAGCAACCAGTTCTGCTGGACATTGCAGAGCTCAGTTATTTCTATGTTGCATTGATAAGCATGTAGTTGCCGTGAAACAGACTGGACTTTGGGCCAGGACTGTGGGTGTCCAGATGTCTGACATGCTAGGAATGTAACGGATAGAGCTAGTGAGTCATTATTTTGGGAGGTGTAGTTGCATAACATATGTGCATGCATACCGTAAGTTACACAGGATTTGCATGAACATGTGTGTTCGGATGGGTATGACATGTGACACTGACCTATCTGGCGTGCTTTTGTAACCTCAATCTGCACTATCTTTCCAGTAGTTCAGCACACAGAATAGGTTTTATGACAGCCATGCCATAAGTAGGTGGCACAACTGTGGACATTCTGAAACAGTCTGTACAGTTGTCAGCTGCACATGAAATCATAAGCCTCCCTTACATCCATCAACATGTACTCTGTACTGGTTTGGTGCCTGCATCACAGGCCCAAGTATGCTGTCATTTATCTCATTATATGTAGAAGCAGTGTGTCACTGACAAGGAGGATATGTTTGCAAAAACACCACTTATTCCCCAGACCTAGTGGGCTAATGCAGTATGTATTAGCTGACATTGTCCTGGGTTCATACTTGGCAGGGCTGAATATTTTTGTTGATGTGACATCAGTGTAATGATTGATATATTTATCGAAACACCAGCTATTCTCCTGAGGTGAGTTGGCTTAGTAAGCTAATGCATTATGCTGTAGTTCAGAGGGCCCTGGGTTCAATACTTGCAGTGGTGTATATTTTTGCTGATGTAACATCATTTTAATGTATGATATATTTAGAGAAACAGCAGTCATTCCTCAGACCTGAGTTGACCTACTATGCTTTAATTCAGAGGGTCTGAGTTTTTGAGACTTGGCAGGGGTGGTTATTTTATTGATGTGCAGAACAGTGTATGAATCAGATATGGTTATTAGAGCAATGCTAAGCAGGTTTGCATGGGTTTGCTTGACATGCCACAATGCTAAGTGGTGCTTAGTCCCACTTAACCCCGCACTGTTTCCAAAAGCAGAAAAGAAAAAAGGGGTGATAGCAAAGTGGTGAAATAGGGGCAAGCAGGGGGAAAAACAATATGAAAGGCAGGTAGGGATGTGCAAGATGAGTGCAGGAAAGGACCATAGCTCTCCATTTCTTGTACAGCAACTGTTGTGCATGTTGTGGACAATTTGCAATTTGGAGCCTCACATCCCACAGGGAGGGGTGTGGGTGACATACCTTTGTTGATTAATTGCTGGGATGATTGAATGATGGCAGTGTATGTTGGGGCAAAATGGAGAGCTATATAGTATGGGGCAATATTTTTTTTGCGGCACAGATGACCTTTTTTTTAAGAAGAGAATGAAATGTTGGGGAAGGGTTGGAGGTACATTTGGGGAGTTAAGTTTGGTAGGAGAGGTTGTGTTTGCAGACAGACAAGACAGACAAGACAGACAAGACAGACAAGACAGATAAGACAGCAGACGAGGAGATGTATGGCACATGAAGGGGTAAAACCCTGGATGGGGAACGTGTTTGGGAATCGGAGGACCAAGTGACCCTAGATGGCAACAACGAGACTGAGCTCCCCACCCATGGGCAGTCATCACTACCCCTTCACGGTTCCAAAGGTGGCTGTGTTGGGTGCTGGGTGCTGGGGCTGGCCTGCCCCTCCAGGTGCACCAGTCTACCCTCGATCTGGCACAGTCGGTTATTCAAAGCTCACTGGATAACCTTGCACACCATGTCTGGGAACTGAGTTTGGATGACAACATCCTCTCAGCACCCATGCCCAGGGGTGGGATGGGCCCCATCCCCTGAGACAGTTCCACCCAAGGGTGATGCAGGACCAGTGGAGGAGGCAGCTTCAGGCTGGGTTCCCAGATATGCTGGGACCCAGTGCCACGTCCAGATGAGTTGGGGTAGGCAGATCCACTGGAACCGGCCTATCCAAGTGTGCTATTGTGCTGAGGTTTGTCAAAGTGTATTGGTTAGCCATGAACAGAACATTTAAACATTAGTTATAACAGCATGCATGGGTGTTTCAATTAACCTAGAACAATAGAATTGCATAGCATAGAGAACACAGGCAGTCATCACTACCCCTTCACGGTTCCAAAGGTGGCTGTGTTGGGTGCTGGGTGCTGGGGCTGGCCTGCCCCTCCAGGTGCACAAGTCTACCCTCGATCTGGCACAGTCGGTTATTCTAAGCTCACTGGATAACCCTGCACACCATGTCTGGGAACTGAGTTTGGGTGAAAACATCCTCTCAGCACCCATGCCCAGGGGTGGGATGGGCCTCATCCCCTGAGGCAGTTCCACCCAAGGGTGAGGCAGGACCAGTGGAGGAGGCAGCTTCAGGTTGGGTTCCCAGATATGCTGGGACCCGGTGCCACAGCCAGATGAGTTGGAATAGGCGGATCCACTGGAACCGGCCTATCCAAGTGTGCTATTGTGTTGAGGTTTGTCAAAGTGTATTGGTTAGCCATGAACAGAACATTCAAACATTAGTTATAACAGCCTGCATGGGTGTTTCAATTAACCCAGAACAATAGAATTGCATAGCATACAGAACACAGGCATAAATGGGATAACAGTCATTATTGGAACAGCATGCCAGTAACCATTATGGAAAAGGCCAACAACATTGGTATTTCAACAAGGTATGTTAGTAAGCAACCATTATAATATATAACCAATAATACAATACAAGGCCCAACATTAGGTTTTGAGAACAACATATGCAAAAATGAAAACATACCCATAGTATAATAATAATAATCTGTGATGCATATTAGGCCTGGGAGGAAAGAAAGACATTCTATTACAAACTGTATAGGCTATATTTTCACAACAGTACAGCTCAATACTCTACAGGTCTGCCCTTATTTTACATCTACCTGTGCCCTATAGCTTCTGTAGATAGTATATACCTCTCAAGCTGTCCACATGGGATGGTATTGGCCAAGCTGTAACACCTACAGGTACATAACTACAAGGGACTATTACTTCTCAGGGGAACATATATGACTACCAAGGTATACTACTGGCATACTTCAACTGGGTTTATATCTGTGTCCAAGGTTTTTGGCAGCAGTGATCACTTTTCATGACAGTGTGAAACTTGAGAGACATGTATTGTGCACAGAACAGAGAATTTACACTTATCCTGCAGTTATTGGCAGGCATGGGGTTAGACTATCAGCAGACATTCACAGATGCACCAGACATACAGCTGTACCAACAGCAAACCACTTAATTTGTCTCATTAACTTGGAATAATACTGTACTTCATGTCATTTTATTTAACAGAGTCTTATCACCTTGCCGAGAAATGCTGTTTTTGCACTACTACATCTGGACACAGACATTAGTATACCCTTCATACAGCTACTACAGACATTTATTTACCTGTAAGTCCTGTGGGGAGAAAATCTGTTAACAACACATAACTGTTTCTATAAATAGTCAGTACTACTTGTCTGTTACTATAAAAATGTCTTAGTACCTGTCCCTGGATTCAAACCCCAGTCTGTGTGTAGCAACATAAGCAACATACATATTGCTTATCACACTGAGATACTGGGCTACTGCTGAATGCTCATTGAGTGATATGTATGTAAAGCTCAACTGGTGATGAAGTGTGACCTGGTAATATAGGTAGAGTGTCACACAAGACTGCAGTGGCAGTTGAACATACACATGTGAGACTAATTCATGACAGAGATAGTAGGTGAACTGTGTATTTATACTTGGAATGCAGCTGTACACAATTAACTCCTCATGGATGGGAATATGTGTGATCTGTATAGACCATATAGGGGTCCTGGATTGCCTACCTGATCTATATACATTTGCAGATGGTATATTTGCAGTGTATAGTTATTACACTTTCATACTTGCCTGTATCAGCCTACCTATGTTTAGGGATGCACATAACTGAAATGCAAAGGTTAACACAAGACATTCCTGGGAGAAATATACTATAATACCTTAGGCAGTACTACTCTAAGTTCAGATCTTACTGCAGAACAAATATCATATTGCATTATATCTTGAAGTACAGCTCCACATCTACACTTCAGCGTGACAGTTATTTATTTGCCAACCTTCTTTCCCTTCATGGTGTTACACCCATGTTTACTTCACAAAACCTGTAATATTTGATTTCCTGAACAACAGCCCAGAATACACACAACAATTGTCAGAACACAGATTTATTAAGGGTGACATGACACAGTGATTGGTATACAGCTGACAATCTTTATTATTCTACACTTTAAATAATGCAGGCATTAGAACACATCTGTTATCACACAATCTATGCAGTACTACCTTTATTTCTTCACAATTCTGACTGCAGTTGTACTGTATTTTCTATAGATTAAGAAAGCAGTTAATTTATTCCCTTCACATTTTCAGTGCCGGTGTACTTTATTATCAGAACATGCATTATTAATACAGTATACACATGTTATTCTCACACATTATTAATGCTGTATCAACTTTCTTTACGTAACAGTAGCATGTTTCATGCTTTTATTTATATTGAACTGTACCTGGCAATGCTCACTTATATCAGTCCAGTTCTATGTACACATTCATTGCAATACACTCACAACAGACTATACCCATTGGCAGTTGCTACTGTGCTCTTTCTTAATTAAATTACTATATATTGCAATATATATCTGTACTCACCACACACTCAGAGCATCCTGGCCAGGCACCCTGCATGGGCCTCCAGGCTGCAAGCCCTCTCCTCTGCAGCTGTGGGGGAAAACACACCATTATGCATACCTGTCTATCAGATATTCATCCTGGGATTTGGTTCATAGGTTCATAGGTTGGTAGTAGGTTATCTGCCCTAGGGTCTATACAAGCCTAGCCATAACAATTCTCTGGCTATTTCTTCCCACACTATTTACTTCCCTGAACCCCTCTCTAGCAGGGTGACTGATGTGATCCCCGGGGTGAATTTCCTTTCTCCCATCCAATCATCAAGGTTCCTTTTGAAGAGGGCCAAAGAGGCGCTATGCTTGACATGTATGGGCAGTCTATTCCAGAGTGTGGGGAGTCCCTGGGTCAGGAACCTATCCCTCCAGCATGTTTTGTTTATTGTGATGACAAGGTTTAGATCCCTGGAGCGTGTGGCTCTGAGGGATTGGGATTTCTTTAAGTGTAGCATGTCCAACAGCTCTGGGTTTGACATGGCCTTGTATGTTAATGGTAAATAAATGGTTCCTATACTTACAGACTTCTGGGACATTGTGGTCTCAAGTGTCGTGGATCCATTGGGCAAAGAACTCTCACTTCCTTTGCTTCAGGTCATCAGAATGATGACATACCTGCTCACCAGTGCAGGGGATTCCAGTTGCAGTGGTGAGGTCATGTGTCAGATGGTCCAAGGACGCTGACTTGCATTCAGAGCCCTGGTACTTGCCCTGCAGCAGCTGGTCACCATGGTCTTTGACAAGGAGCCCAACCATGACCCTGGACTCCAAAATGTCCCAGCGCTGCACCCAGAAGTGAGCACCCTGTCCAACTGCAGCCATAGTTCCTGCAACGATTAAAGTCCAACAGGTTCTGGCTGTATTCCTGCCTGTTCAGCTTAAATAAGGCTGTTTTCCTGCCCTTTGCCACCATTGGACCATTTTTAAAAATTCCCAGCTCTGCTTAGCACTGTGCAAACCTGCTGAGCTGAGCTGATGACTGCTAAAACTGGGATTGCTTAGCAGCGCCCAAACAAACTAAGCAGAGCTGTGTGTTGCTAAGTACTGTTAAAACAGGTCCTGTTCAAGGATTGCTTGGCTGGGTATAGCAATGCTTAGCAGAGCTTAGCTATGGGCAAATCAGAATTAAAAAAAAAAACAATTATTGAAAGTAATTGTTCATTAATGATACTTTATTATTATGCGTATCTATTTTACTTTATATTTCCTAAACATATGCATTTCACAGTGTTATATGGTAGTGTAACATTAATGCACTGGACACTTGCATGTAACTGGGGCTTTTATGCTCGGGTCTCCACTGAAAATGGGCTTCTGCTCCAGCTGGACTAACCTAGCTAACAAATATCAATGTATACATAAAAAAAAAAAATGTTTGAAACATTTCCCTATCACATGTAAAAATCTGGATGGCCTGTATTTGAACTGTGCACCTACTGCACATGAGGCCGTTATTCTAAACATTCAGCTATCAAGGATATGGTGATTAGAGCTATACAGTTCTATATAGCTCTCAGTTACATTTTAGCACTGCTGAGTACCATGCTGCACTGCGCAAACCCACTCAACTTTGCTTAAACTTGAACTTTTTCATTAAAATTAAAATCATCCGGTTTCTATTTTTAGATGTCTGGCATGTGTTCATTGCTAAGTGTCACGCTGTGCTACACAATCACAAGAAAATAAAAAGGGAAAATGACATTTTAACATTTATATTTCAGTGCCGTCCAGCACTTTGGCAGTACACGGGGTGTGTTATGGACACTGTAACACACTCCCTACAACCAAAAAAAAAAAAAATCGCCAAATAAAACAATTAATTTTCTATTTCAGTACCATCCAGCACATTGCCAGTACAGGCGGTGTGTTATGAAAGAAAAATGGCCAAGTACAACAATTAATTTTCTATTTCAGTGATGTCAGGCACTTTAACAGTACAGGGGGTGTGTTACACATCTCCAAGCATTGTAACACACCTCCTACACTGATTCAGTAACCATGTACATGGCTCTCCCTCAGTAGCATGCCTTCATTTATATGCAATGGGTGCTGCTGAGGGGGAACTGCAGACCCGGTCATGGTACACTCTGTGTAGGGCTTGCACTATTCCTACATGGAGTTTAGTAAATCTGGGGGAATCTCTTTGGTGGTGCTTATATTCAGGTTAAGGTTGTTCCCCTCACTCCAACTGATCAGAGATGCCACCTCTTCTCTGTACACCCTTTCATCCTCCTTTGTGAAGATCCCCACAACTGTGGTGTCATCAGCAAACTTGATGATATGGTTGGACTTGTGTTTAGCATAGCAGTCATGGATCAGGATGGTGAATAACAGTGGGCTGAAACACATCCCTGTGGAATTCCAATGTTAATCGTGATGCACTTTTATGTGTTCCTACCTGAACACACCCTCTGTGGTCTCTCAATCAGGAAGTCCAGGTTCCAGTTACAAAGATGTTTACTGATTCCTAAATGTGCCAGTTTTTCTAGCAGCTGCAT
Organism: Protopterus annectens; assembly: GCF_019279795.1. NCBI lineage: Eukaryota > Metazoa > Chordata > Ceratodontiformes > Protopteridae > Protopterus > Protopterus annectens. The sequence goes on along the minus strand of NC_056727.1, from coordinate 1,040,403,952 downwards.
TAGTACCACCATATTAAATGCAGAGCTGAAGTCTATGAACAGCATCCTCAGATAGTTGTCTTTACCCTCTAAATGCTCAAGGGAGATGTGTAGTGCTACTGATATGGCATCAGTCATGGCTTGGTTAACTCGTATGCAAACTTCAGATGGGCAAAATCAGGAGGTAGACATGATAAAAGATGCTTTTTGATCAGCCGCTCAAAACATTTCACAATGTTTTATCTGACCTTTCCATTTTTCTTAAGTGCATCTATGAGTATGTGGTTTTCTACAGTGGTAAAAGTTCCAGTCTGGTGACTTGCTTCCAAATTCAGCAACATATTTTCCCTAGAAATGCAAGTTTGGAAGTAATTATACACATCTACCCTTTGTGAGTTTAATCAATCTTGTGCCATGCATTTGACTGAACATTAGCAAAAAAAAAAAAAATATATATATATATATATATATATATATATATATATATATATATGGGTCTACTTTGCCCCATCAAAATTACAGTTCAGTGAACTGCAATTTCCCAAGTCCATTTTCATGAAAGTGCATTTATCCAAAAATGCACTTTCACGAAAATTGGTTCAGCGAAGTGAGATTGCTGGTTTTGGGATCCTGTGGTGGTGCAGGTACGGTGTTTCCTCAGTAATGTATGGGAGAGTAGCTTGTTGTTGTAGACCATGATACAGTGAGGATAACGGAATATTCCCTTTTCTCCACTGTAGTTCAAGCTCGGAGTTAGTATAAATAAGTAGCGGGGGTGTGGGGGTGCAGGGGGATTGAACCCTACATAAATGCGTTTAGTGTATTTTTTTTGTTTGTTTTGTTTTGTTTTTTGTTTTGGTAACTGTGTTTTCGAGAAAGTGCATTTTCGGATTTTTGGATAAATGCACTTTTGCGAAAATGGACTCTGGATATTGCAGTTTGCTGAACTGTAATTTCAATGGGTCAACATAGACCCATATATATATATATATATATATATATATATATATATATATATATATATATATGTGTGTGTGTGTGTGTGTGTGTGTGTGTGTGTGTCTGTGTGTGTGTGTGTGTGTGTGTGTGTGTGTGTGTGTGTGTGTGTGTGTGTGTGTGTGTGTGTGTGTGTGTGTGTGTGTATACATATGCATGAGCATTTTGCTAATTTCCTGTTTCACTTGCATAATGATGTTTTACATTTAATTTCATATGTGTTATACAGTGTAACCTGGCTTGCTAGTAATAATGTCTACAGTGAAATATAGGCCCATGAAGCAGTGTTGGAAGGGTAGAGGAAAGAGACTGACAAGTAATTTTTTAGTCATTTATTCCTTCAGTGGTAGTAAGGTTACCAGCACTTTAGTCCTGAGCATTTCCATTTGGCAGATAGCACATTATGCAAATTGCTGCTTCACACATGTGAATGGACAGATTAACTCAATATGATAGCGTTACACAGCCAAGTCTATTACATGTATAAAGTACTGTAACAAGTATTCCACCTTACAAGTAAGACAGAGGTTAATCCTGAAGATGCCGTATTGAAATGCAGTAGTAATTTTGTGTTTACATTGATTTTGTCTTAATTTTGCCATTTTAAACTTTTTTATTTAAATTTTCACTTTCAGTCGAGCTTTGCATAAATGCAGGGTCTGGCAACATATAAAATGATGAACTGTAGAAACTTTCCCCAAATGTTGTGCAGTTTACAAAGATATTGTACAAATGATGTATTTTGGTGCACAGCTCTGTTAATTGTGCAATGCTGCATATGTATAAGTGCATTTATTGGTGTAGTTGGGTTTCTATTGCTGTAGACAAGAGTCGGAGTACTTAGGCATATGCATGTGAACTCCTTGTGCACCTACTTGATGGTGATATGTGAGTGCATGCACTACTGTTTGGGGAATATACCTGTTCTTCTGCACCCCGCTCTTCTCAGTTTTATACTTAATTCTTGTTTCTTAGCCAAACCTGGCACAATAAATTTGGTCCATGTAAGGGCTAAGGTTCATGCCCTGAACTGATCTGAAAAGGAGAACAAGATTCTCCTTTATCTTCTGCAGGCATCATGCTTGAAAAGATTTGAAAATGAAGGGTTTGGGACCTGGAAAAAGAATAACATTGTGACTCAGTTATGGGATGAAATTGTATCCCTAAATGGCATCCCCCAATCTGGACAGCTATGCAGGCATCTGCATGTGATCTTCAGAGAACAGACCAGCTGTGCCAGTGGGTGACTGAAATTTGGGAGTGAAGGCTAAAGTTCTATAGTAAAGTATCCCATTTCCTTTTGTACTGAACTACTATACAGGAGCTGCGTGTGCATGCGTGGGTTTTTTGTGTGTGTGTGTGTGTGTGTGTGTGTGTGTGTGTGCGTGCGTGCGTGCGTGCGTGTGTGTGTGTGTGTGTGTGTGTGTGTGTGCATGTGTTTATCTATCTATATTATATAAATATATACAGATAGAAACAAATAAAAAATATGCATGGCTTACAAGAAATAGTGTGATTATATTAACTATGGTAAACTGATTATGTCATGAGCATGATTGCTGGAAACATTTGCAAAAGTTTGTAAATCACATACTTTGCAGAACTAGTTGCTGTCTTCTTCATTTCTGTAATTAAAGCAGAGAGAACTGCTATACCATGATAGTAATTCCACGTTGGTAATAAACATTGAAAACTGCTGTTGCCTGAGGTCAAAGATGGCTGCCATTCTGTAAACATTGCTGACCTGCAGCTCTTCAATAAACCTGAGAAAAATCTGTAACCTGAGTCGATAACAAGAGGTTTGAACATCAAATTAAAGATAAAAAAGATGCATCTACACTTAATGAATCTATAATCAGGGAAAAAAGTGAAAAAAAAAGTTCTTATCTATCAGGATTACAAGTGATTAGCTAGCTCTGAAGAGAGAAATAAACAAAAGACTGTGTGCATTCTTCACTTTACTTGTCTGCTTGAGGAAAGGAAAATGTCACAAGAAGGAAAAAGCATGGAAACAACTACTACCAAAACAAAGCTGTCGGAATTACAGTCACCAGTAAAGGATGGGAGTGCGAAAAAACAAAGAATTACTAGACAGCAGGAACAACAGAAGCCAGAGACTAGGTCTAAAACTGATCAGCCACTGAACATGGATGACATCAAGCATGCTTTGTTACCTATACAAGAAGCTTTAAAGGACTTGACTACTCAAATACAAACTTTTGGAGTTTCATGTAATCAGCTGCTTCAGAGAATGGACAAAACAGAGGCTAGAATTTCAGAAACGGAGGACAAAATAGACTTGCTGGAGAAGAAAACAAAGGTATATGATGTGGATTTACAAGCCATACAAAGCAAACTTATTGATTTAGAAGTGAGGTCTAGGAGGAACAATATTATTATTAGAGGGATCCCTGAAAACATTCAGTATGCAGAGTTAATACCAACTATAACACAAATACTTGAAATTTTGTTAAATGATGCTGATGGAGTGAAACAAATTGTTATCAAAAGGGCACACAGAGCACTAAGAGAGGTACACGCTTCTAATATGCCTAGACTCGTATATGCTAAGATATTGAACTTTCAAGATGTTAGCAAAATACTTTTTACTGCAAAAAAGAATGGTGGCTTTGTTATGTGGAAAAATAATAAAATATCTCTGGCTCAGGACTTACCACTACAAGTGAGGCAAGCTAGGCAGTCTTTATCTGCATACTGTAAATTTCTGATTGACAAGCAAATTAAATTCCAGATGAAATACCCTAATGTGCTTACATTTATGGTGGATGGGGTTAAATACTCTGTTTCTACTAAAAACGAGGCAAAGATAGTGTTTTTGAAGGTTTTTAAAGTTTTACCTGCATCAGAGGGCTGAAAGAAACTTCCGTTGAGACTGGCATGCTCCTGAGGTCAGATCCAATATGTACTATACTTCGAGGCTTAGGTAATCCTTTGTTCCCTGCTTAAGTTGTTTAGGCCTCTGTAAAAGCAATAAAACTGTTTGTTTGCGATAATCCGAGGGTCTGTTGGCCGTTTTCCGAACATTTATGACCTCTACGAACTATTTTCGTCGAGTGGTAAACAGGAAATCCCTTGAATGCAGCTGAGACTGTGGATTTCGATGTAACACTTCCTGTGGTCCGGCTGTAAAAGCGATCCCCCGTCGCGAGTATTACTGAAGGTTTCCTGGCTTGAGAAGCTGAAAAGACCTGACATAATGTGTTAATGCTTTTTTTTTTTTCTAACAAGTAAATAACATTAGAATGTGTACGTGAAGCACATAATAACATCTGTTTTTCCTGTTTCTTTTTCCTTATACGTATAGTTTTGAACCAAATTATATTTTTACACTATATGCAGTGGGTGCAAGGTTTAGCACTGTATATATGAATATAAATAGGTAAATAGTGGCTATTGGGTGGTGTTAATTAGACAACTAATGTTAATATAGTTGGGAATTAAAGCATGCAACTGCAAAACTTTGTTAATTGGTAGTTGCAGACACTGTGTATGGTACAGAATTATAATGTGGGATGCATTTACGTTTTTTTTTTTTTTTGTTTTGTTTTTTGTTTTGTTTTTTCTTTCTTCCTTTCTCTCTCTCAATATAAGTGGTATATAAATAATGATTGTAACAAAAGAGGTATTTGGGGTAGGTATAAGTAGCTAGTCAATATATTAAAAGTCTTCTTTAAATGGTAATAATACCTTACAATGGAGATTTGCTTAATTAATAGTTGGAACATAAGCTGTTAAGCAATAGCAGTGTTTGTTAGGGAATGTTTAGTTTAGACTTTGTAGTAGCTAAGTTAGAATATATAGGGTGTAAGTTTAGGAAATGTTTTAAGTTTTATCACATGAAGCTGTTAAATATGTTTGTGTTATTAACCTTGTTCATGTTTTTTCACATACAAGACCTATATAAGTCCTGGTCCAGGGGTAAAGTGGGTAAGCACTGGCTGGGGACGGGATGTAGGAAATGCTTCCAGATTATGTTTAGTATGCAGTTAGTACATATCCATCGGACAATTTCCCTCTTATACTATTATTGGATAATTAGACCTGTCAATGTGGGAATTAAACTCATGGAACGTTAAAGGGCTCCAGAACTTGAAGAAGAGGAAGCTGTTGCTACACATATTGCTACAGGACAAAGCACTGTTTGCATTTTTACAAGAAACACACTTGTTAAATTATCAATGGGATGATATTAGGAAAAAGAACTGGATTAGAGCGGTAATGGCATCAGAAGGTAAGACAAACAGTGCTGGAGTAGCCATAATTATTAAAACTCAATACAAAGACAAGATTTTAGACTCTAAAGTGGATCAAAATGGGCGATGGTGTTATGTTATTTTATCAGATAATTTGTTTGATAAACCTCTTTTACTTTTGAATATATATGCACCATGTAATGACCAACAAAGTTTCATAACATCATTATATCCAATCTTAACGCAGTATGATGGTTATTATTTTATTGTGGGTGGGGACTGGAATACCTGTCAAAATCCAAAGTTGGATAGGTCTTGCCCACAAAGAGCATTTAATAAGCAGGCCAGGATAGCATTAAATGACTTCAAGGAAGATGTTCAGTTATATGACCCCTTTTGTTATGCACATAATATTAATAATGCAATTAAGTATACCTTCTATTCACCATGCCACAAAATGTGGTCTAGAATAGATTTTTTCTTGATATCCAAAGCATTAATTAATTTGGAACCAGTAGTGGTTATACATACTCGATATCTGTCAGATCACTCAAAAATTTCGTTAAGGTTTTCTAAAGATTTAAAAGATACAAGAATGCATAGAGGTTGCAATTGGTCACGTAATCCAAATCTGTTAAATAAAAAGGATATAATAGATGGAATTGTAAAATATCTGAAAGGTTTAACAGTTAGGATGAAGCTTCAGGAACATACTCCTGATATTGAATGGGCAGCAGCTAAATCTCAAATTAGAGGTTTTCTTTTGCAAAAAGCCTCATATTATAAGAAAATGCAAAACAATGATATTCAAAAATTAGAAACAAAAGTGAAGCTACTTGAGAAAGAAATGATTCAGAATTTTAATGCTCAAACAGAAAAGGAAATGTTGAAATGTCAAAGGGATCTCTTCTTGCTGCATAACAGTAGATTAACACTTCAGGAGCATAGGTGTTTAGTGAAATATGCCAATAATGTTCAAATACCGTCAAAAGCACTGGCAAGGATTATAAATCAATCGAAAACAACTTTACATATTTTGGAAATACAATATAATGACACAGTGTATTCTAAAACTGAGGATATTATTGATATTTTTGAAAAAACCTATACCAAGGTATATGAGGGTCAAATTGATAGGTCTATACATAAACAGAATAAAATATTTTTGCAAAAAATTAATTTCCCAAAATTAGAAGAGAGTCTGCAAGGTGATCTGATTAAACCTATATCTCCAGAAGAAATAGTATATGTAATTCAACATATGAAAGTACGTAAGTCACCAGGTCCTGATGCTTTGACAGTTGAATTTTATAAAGAGTTTGCTGATAGTTTTGGTAAAATATTGTCTCATGTATTTAACTACATAATCAGAAATAAAATTAGTGATCCTCACCTTAATGCATCAAAAACAATCTTTATACATAAAGCTAATTCAGACCCCCAAAGCCCGGATAATTATAGACCAATAACATTAATAAATGTGGATATAAAAATTCTAACTACCATTATAGCATGTAGGTTAAAAAAGATTATGATACATTTAATTTCTAAGGAACAGGCTGGATTTATGGCAACTAGACAAACTAGTGATAATACACTTACACTATATAATATGATGATGTATGCTAAACAAAACAACTCTAATATTTATGCCCTTATAATAGATGCTCAGAAAGCATTTGATAGAGTGGATATAAACTTTTTGTTTGATGTGTTACCTTATTTCAATATGCCACAGGAATTTATTCAGATACTACAAATATTATATAGTAATCCGTATACTTCGTTATATATTAATAGGAGTTATTCTAAAAGAATACAGATTAAAAATGGTGCACGGCAGGGTTGCCCTTTGTCCCCCTTATTGTTTAACCTTTATTTAGAACCTTTATTTTTATATATTAAGCAAAATTTGTATCATAATGCACCAATACTTTATAGGAATAAATTATTAATGTCGGCATTTGCTGATGATCTTATTATTTATTGTACAACCCCAATTTCTGATAGTGAAAAGATATTAAATGTTATAAACAAATTTTCAGAAGTCTCTAATTACAAAATTAATTTGGAGAAAACTAGTATTTTTCCATTAAGAACCCCTAAACCTTTTTCATTAATGTCCCTGGTGGGGAAGGTATCATGTAAAGAAAATATCAAATATTTGGGTATTAGCTTCCCTACGGATAATAAAGATTTTTATAGTAATAATATTAAACGAGTATGGGAACAAATAGTAGCTGATTGTGGCAGATGGAGGAATTTAAGACTACCGGTATTGGCAAAAGTATCAATAGTGAAAATGAATATATTACCACGAATGTTGTATATCTTTAGGTCTGCTCAAGTATCAATTTCAAAGACAGTTTTTAAACAAATTCATAAAGATCTAGCTAAATTTATTTGGGAGCCAAAGAAAACTAGAATATCGTATGAGAAATTAATGACCCCGAAGAGTAGAGGAGGACTTGAGTTACCGAATTTTGAAGTATACTATTTAATTGTGAACGCCAACAGGTGTTTAAGAATTGCTAATTATGAGGTAACTAGTACAAAGTGGATACCAACTTGGGTGGTCTTGAATTACAAGCATATTCTAGATCGGAATATAAACCCTAAAGCTTTACCCTTTTTGGGTAAAAGTAGTTTGATAAAGTATTGGATTATGGACCACTTAAAACATATGTGTTATCGTTGCAAAATTTATTTCAATCAGTAGACTTGTTGCAATATATGATGTTTTTTCAACCTTTCCATAGGAATCCCAATTTTAAACTAAATAATCAGTTGATTGATCTTAGTAAATCCCCATTAATAGTTAATTTGACTCTGATTGATGTTTTTAATAAATTTAATTTATCGGCTTCGCAAGTTAAACAGGAATTGAACCTTCCTAAGAGTTACATGGTTATCATGAGACAAATCAGAGAACTTGTTCTGAGTCATTTTGAAAACTTTAAACCGGTAGTCGGAATTGTGGATAAATGTTCTGAATTGTGGCAGGCTCTCCAACAGGAGGTCAAATTTATAACAACAACAAATAAATTAATTATGGATTTAGAATTCCAGGATAAAATTCTGTTGTCAGGGTATTGGGTAAATAAAATGATAGTAGCAGATAATCAAGTATTAAAAGCAATTGATTTAACAATAAAATTGGTCTCTTTTCAAAAATTGATGTATACGCAGTTGATGATTTGGAATAATGCTTATTATACGCATCTTAGGTTGCATAAATTTAATCCCAGGAATTCTCCAACCTGTCCATATTGCACAAATCAAACAGCGGATCTTCTTCATATGTTCTGGAGCTGCAAGTGTATATATAAACTTTGGAACTCTCTTAGAACACAACTACAAAAGATGGGTTATCAAAGTTCAACGTTATCATGGGAATTTATGATTCTACGTGTTCCTCCAAGAGAGCTCTCTAGATCACAAACTATAATATGTATGAATATTTTTTTGCTGATGAAGTTGTATATAGCTACAAATTGGTTAGAACCAGATAAGACATCATGGGATAATTTCAAGCTTGTGGCTATAAAGCATATATTAGCACATAAATTACTCCTGAAGCAAAGTAACAAAAATATTAATAACCCGAAAATATGGGAAAAGGTTTTTAATATTATATTAGCATAATACTGTTATTAGGAATATATTAAAGTTTGGATGTATATGTGGAGGAAACAATGTTTAGGAAACGTATGATATGTATGGACGCAAAGTACTTCTACAAATGTTTTGACTTTGTTTTTTCTTCCCTGGTGTTTTCTTTTTTGGAATAATGACGATTTTTATATGGAAGCATTTCGTGTAGATATTGTATATAGTTTTGATAGTAATAGTAGTGAAGTAGGTGTGTGATTGTACTGTATTTGGAAACTATATATCAATAAAAATTTATTATGGAAAAAAAAAGAAAACTGCTGTTGCCTGCTGCTGGTGCTGTTACTTGTGTAAACAGCACTACCTTGATCATAATTCAGCTTGTCTGATGAAATTTTCAGTTAGAAATTTATTTACTTAACTTAGTTATATGATACACTCATATACATATATGTATATTTATATATGTGTGTGTGTGTGTGTGTGTGTGTGTGTGTGTGTGTGTGTGTGTGTGTGTGTGTGTGTGTGTGTGCGTGTGTGTGTGTGTGAATTTAGATGCTATAACAATGGACTCCTCATCTTTAATGTTACAGTCTTATATGTTCATGGTTGTAATTTTGCTTTAATAAGTGAACATTATCTGCATCCTCCAAGGAAAAAAATTTAACACAATAATTATGGTACTGAGAAATTTCATGTATGTTAATTTACATGATCTTTCCCATTTTGACTATTTCTGCTTAACAGGAAAAGTTCATATAAAAGTACATGCAGTTATCTTTTCTCCTTTACCTTACAAATAAAAGAATGGATAGGGAAGCTATCATATCATATCAGATTTTTATCTGATGAAGTTGCCATAACATGGCAATGAAAAGCACTTCATTTAATAAACAGCATTGGTTTCCTTTTCATGCCTTGCCGAGTCTGTTGGATACTTCTGCACATTGTTGGTTTTAATATGTTTTTTCACTCCATTTCTTCAAGCTATCATATTGAACTACATTCAAATGACTCATTTTGGACATGTGATTGTTTTATCATTTTTTTCTCTATATCTTTGGGTCTCCATGAATAGCAAACATAAGGATTACCCACTTCACAATGAACCCATTGTACTCAATGTTGTCAATCAAAGGGGGTTATCACTGAGGCAGCCACGGAGGAGATTGCACCTTTTCCTGTACCCTATATTATGCCAGTCTCAAGAATGGGGCCATTCAGCCTTCAGAATGGGCCTTAATTGCTTGCAGGCCGGACAACTACACTGCTCTCCTTCCCATTTGGAAGCCTACACTATGCAGGATATGGGGATTTTTTTTTTTATTTAGGTCCTTAATCTCTCTCTTCTGTACTTGTCATGAGCATTTGCATCACTTTGAGGGCATTCTAAGTTCACCTTGTACAAGTTTGTCCCAATATATGCAATATATATATATATATATATATATATATATATATATATATATATATACATATATATGCAGTTAGAATCACCTATTTGGAAGTTTCAAACTGTTCTGAGTTCTGATGGTATCTTTATCTACTGCATGCCTCCACTTGTTGGACCACCACTTATCCGCCCCTCATGATCAGTAAACCAACATCAGGTGGTCATAATCATTCTCTACTGCCTGACTAGTCCAATGCCTAAGTGGCTATTTAAACTTGAGTAATCATTGTTATTGTTGGATCTTTATCCCTTTATGGCACAGAGATCACTTTGATTATTTTGTTATAAACTTATGTATCTGTATGACTACCATATCACAGTTTTTATTCTTTTTTTCATATGCAGTGTGTATCTCATGAAAAACACATAGTTATAATTACTGTTTTGATGAATTTATGCCTTTTATCTCATAACTATATATATATATATATATATATATATATATATATATGGATCTACTTTCATCCAGCGAATTTAAGTTTCACCGAAATGTAAATTAGCGAACTCACTTATGTGAAAGTACTTTTTTTTTGAAAATGCACTTTCGTATAAAACCTAAACAACAAAAAAAAACACTAAACACAAGCCCCCTGCACTCCCCATGTTGGGGACTGCGTCCCCACACCCCCCTACTTTAATATTCTCACTCTGAGATTGCACTACAGTGGGGAAAATAGAATATTCCTTTATCCCCACTTTACCACGATCTCAGCAATAGTTTGTTTAGTTGTATATCAACACTAAATGTTGATGTACAACTAAACTAATATGCAAACTGCATGTTTTTATTTAATTTCTGTTTTTTTTTAATTATGTTCATACACGAAAGTAGTGGATTTTTGAAAAAATGCACTTTCGCTTAATTAACTTTGCAAATTCACGTTTCGATGAAATGTAAATTTGCTGGATCAAATGGGATCCATATATATATATATATATATATATATATATATATATATATATATATATATATATATATGTTATTGCTTTTAGTAATTAATTAAAACACAATAATGCAGTACAAAATATGTTCGTAGTAGGACTCTATCACTAGTGCCTTTTGCAGCTTTTAATGTTAGTATGCTACAAAAATATAGTCAAAGTTGGCATGGATGTGTTTGAGATTTTAGACAATATTGTCTGTCTATTTGTGATTTTTCATGTGTATCATGATTGTGTTGTAATAAAGAAAAATATTCCACACTTATTCATTGCCTGTGGTTCTCTGTTCCTGGTCAGGACATACTTCTTTTGGTTGTTCTTTGAAAAATGGTGCATAATAAATGTACTTAACTAAAAATCAATTTAAAACCAATTTCATTACAAGTCCAGAATGGTATTCCTATTGTCTTTTTGGACTGATTTCACAAAATCCATTTGGCAGATGTCAGTATATAGCATTTCTCACTGTTCAGTGCTGTCTTCACTGGTCAGGAGATGTAAGGTACAAAATTCGTTTATGAAGGCTGTTTGTAGGCTTTGACCTCCATAAAAGAAAAAAATGAAGGAAATCATTTACCGTCTGTTGATTCAAACTCTGTAAATTCAAGGGAAAAGTTTTTTCTTCAGTGGACTGTCATTGATGAATTTTCAGAAAAGAAAAAATGCACTGACAGTCCTGTACTGCTATGTGCCTTATAGACCTGAAGGATATTAGCACATAACTTAAAGAACAGGTATAACAGGAAATGAGAAATCCAAACAGAACTGCTTAGAGACATTTTCAATACCAGTAGTGTTGCCAAAAAGGAAGCTAATGTGAAGCTGCAGAACAGATTTACATTAAAAACAGAGGACAGGTAGTTTACTGAAAATGTACAATTGTGTAGATCAAAATCTTTTAGCCAAATGGTTCAGGTATTCTCTGCTCAAGCAGTTGTATGTGGCCAGCAGAGGAGACTCAGAGAATGATACTGACCTAGCCTACATGTTCACGTTTTCAGCTACATGATGCATTACAGAAAGTGAAACCACATGGAGCAGAGACGTAGAATGCTATACATTTGTGTAGACTGAGCATTGCATTTTGTGTTGTTGGTATTTTTGTAGACACATGGATCTCTAGCCTTCATTTTTTTGCATCTTCTTTTAGGATTTCTGCTAATACATGGAACTGTGCATACTGTCTTTCACTGCTGACTTTTTCTAGTTTAAAAGGTTTGAGGCTTAATGGAAGTGAACATGAATTTTAAATAAACCTATCTAAGCCCGTTACAAATGCAATATTCGACAACCATGAAATGTATGTTTGTGCTACTTGTTCAAGAATGTCAATTCAGCAGGTCAGACATAGTTAGGGAGCAATTATTCTTCTGTTCCCTGAACCAAGAGATTAAGAAGTAACTCAAATACAGCAATGGCAGTGTAATTACAGCAGTAATTTTATCACAAAACTTACAGTGTTTGTCTCTATGAAGCATTTCGCAAAATAATGACTCCTGCAAAGGCCTTTATTCTTTCTTTGTATTTCTTGTAAGGTAATTATAACAGAACAAAAAAGAAGCTCACTAGGGATTAGTAATAAATATATCCTGCTGCTTTGGCAATCAGACCTGTGTGGGTTTAAGTAGGCCATGAAATACAGTTTTGAGTTTTAATTTCTTTTTCTTTTAAACTGAACTGAAATGTGTGGTCAATGTAATTGTAAACCTGCAAATCCCTTTGAACACAATGTAATTTCCATAAAACATGTTTTAAAAGTATGTTAGTAGACTATGAACACAATAGTCTGAGAATGTGAAAAAAAATACTGTATAATATGGACCAAAAGTGTTTCAGCTATGCAGCAAGTAGTTTAATTTTATCTATGAAGGAAATAAGATGAGAATGTTTTATTCTGTGCACGTCTCCTAAAGTCTGGTTATAAATATGGAACATAACGTTAGATATTAGCTAACCATACTTTGCTAGGTGGTAATACCTAACAATTTAAGCAAAAAAATGATTCAGTGTTAAGGCATGAAATTTCAAATGTAAATAGTGGTGCAATGCTCCCTGCATTATGTATGGAAACAAATACTGGATTCCGAATGGAAAAGGTCAGTGCAATTCCGTGACATTATGCTCCTGTCACTACAACCACAGTGACGTACTACAACTTTTTCTGTCAAGAACTACCGTTAAACCTAGACTTGATCAATATTATTTGGATCTACTTACCCAATCTGAGGGTCAGGAGTCATGGCATGAAAAACTATAGTAAACCAGCAAAATTACATATTCTGCTTTCACTGATGGATCTGTACCTTTTGTGCAAAGCATGAATCCTGAAATGTCACTGTTGTCATCACATAATGCGCTACAGATATTGAGCGGAGAAAGTGGTTAGTCACACAATAGATTACTTTTAGTTCACATTACTATGCCTCACAAGAGTACAGTTTAATGAATGTATAGGAATATTTCTGTGTAGCAGTGAGTGTATTGCCTTCTTGCATCAATTTTCTGAACAAACAAACATGAATTCACTTACATTACTGTACACATGCTTTCAGATAATAACTACAATGAACAAATTAATGATGTGCACTTAGAAGTTTGATATAAAAGGAAAGGATACAAGAGGCTAGGTGTATCACTCTTAGGTTTAATAGTATAAGGAGAATGGACCTTCAATATTTGAGTTTAATCATGCATTTAATTTGTAGTTTCATTTCTTAACTAAACATTATTACAGCTGTTGTTTATTGCATTAATTTCTTGACCAGACTAACACCATAACTTAATACTCCTTTCTTTCAAAAATTTTTCCTGAAACTCTGCGCAGTAAAAATATTTCTAGCAAGTGTGCAGCAATTAAACACAGACACACACACACACACACACACACACACACACACACATATATATATATATATATATATATATATATATATATATATATATATATATATATATATATACTGAAGTACCATATCATCGAATTTTATTTCGAGACCAGATCATCGAAACCTTAGTAATATAAACAACTCACATCATCGACTCCCGTTTCTTTGAACTTCCTCTCCAAAACTACTAGGTCAGTTTTGGGGAATTTATCCATAGAAATTGAAATAATTTAACTTCAGAAAACTAAACGGAAAATTCAATCACCTGAAAAGAACAATGCCTGCCCATTATGTTAATTTGGCCATATATCTCATTTCCTCTCTGCTTTCACTGGCTGGTGTGAGTAAGCACAAAATTATCATTTTGTGAAATCACTCCCCTTCAACTATTTAAATGTATTGGCCATCCTACTGTATTCCATAGAACCAGAATACAAAGTGACCACCCCCTTTGAATCTATCTTGCTGTTTTAAAAATAGTGATCCCCACTAAAACCTAACTTTTTAGACAGGTAAAGCTTAAGTTATCTACTTTCATATTTAACTCATCTAGTGCACACTGCAGTGTTTAAGATAAAGCATATTTTTTTTCATCTTGTCTTTAAGCATCTATTTCAATACCACCAGTTATTGGAGAGCCCACAGTCTGCCTCTCAATTGTCATCTTGGGATTAGTGCTTCTGTTTTCTGCTGGTGAGAGAAAGGGTGCAGTTACATTATTTCCTGGAAACTGCTGATCACCAGAAAGCTTAATAACTGCTTTATAGGTGACAGCTTGGAATCTGTGCTCATATTCTGATCCTGGTTTGAGTAAGAGCAGAGTGTATTAATTCCTGACTCTTTCTGGTTGGAGAGTGAGTGTCTGAGCTTAACGTACCTGATTGGTCTGGTTGCTATCCGAGGCATCTACCAGAAAATGGCGTCAAGCCTGCAGATTCTTGCATCATCTGGGACAATACTGTAGATCACCAAACAGGCCGTGGCCTGCTTCTTTTCTTGGGATTGGTGTTAACATTTTGCTTCTGGTGAGAGAAGAAGCAAAGGAGTATTGTATCTCAACAGAGTGAAGCTGTGCTGAGGCCAGCATTAATAGCAGCCATGCAGTAGCCATTCATGCACCTCCCCTCTTTTCATCATTCTTGAGAAGCTAATTCTTTATTTTTCAATAAGTACTGCTCGATTTCTTTCTTCCTTCAGAATATCTGCCTAAATACTTCATCCTTAAATGTTCAGGGTCTACGTATTAGATTCCCCTCAAGTGCTTGGCAGTGCTCTGTACAGACTCAGACACCTTGAGTGACATTTCTTTCCTGTAAAATGACTATATAAGGAAACAGCTCTAGTAGTTAGTAATAATGACCATCCCTCCTGGCATGTCTAAAGGTCAGTTCCCTGTGCTTTCTCCTATTAACCTGATGAACTTGGACATTCTGAGGCAGTGTGTAGCAACTGCCTCATGTACACAGACAACCCTCTCCTCTTACCTCCCAAAACTCAGATTTGTGAGAGATGCACTTATATATCTAAATTGGAAGCCATGCACTCTCAAGCTAAGACAGGAATAGCTGGTCAAGAAGAGAAGGTCAACACCTGCACCACACCACATGCAACACATAGCGCTCTAGAACACCCACCATCACAGCTCTCGCATAAAAACACAAACCACACACCCATCTTCGCAGAGGCTCTCAATAGAAATCTACCCAAATAGCAGAGTCCTCCAAGGCAAAAATGCACTCAACCACCACAACACAGCACAAACCATAAGACACATAGCTCACCTACACAGTGTTCCCTTCAATCTAAGCCCATACGGCAAAACAGCTTGCCCAATACACTAATCATAGGTGACTCAATAGTGAGGCACATTGGTGTCCCACTCACTAGGTTGAATAAGGAGAAGGTAACAGTCAGCTGTCTATCAGGTGCCAGAATCTGACACATAACACACGCACTCAGGTCACTCCACAACAAATACAAGTATGACTCTGTCACTGTCCTTATGGGTGTGAATGACCTGAGAAGCACCTCCCTGGACTACATGAAAAGAGACATGGAGGAGCTCTCAGATTATGTGGCCCAGACAGGTATGACCCTATCCCTGAGCAGCATTCTACCATCAACCAGAATGATACCACAGTACAAGCAGAAAATGATTGACTTCAACAATTGGCTAACTTTCTGGTGTCATTCTAAGGGGATCTATTATCTGTCTGCTTGGGATGACATGATTGATAGACCTCGATGCTTTGCCAGAGATGGTCTGCATCTGTCATCCCTGGGTTTCCAGATACTGGCTAAGGCTCTTGACACCCCTATAGTGCCTTTTTAGGGGATGTTCTTAATACAAAATTACCACTGTAACAGCTATAAATAAATGCAATCTGAGGAGCACCTCCCTGGACTACATGAAAAGAGACATGGAGGAGCTCTCAGATTATGTGGCCCAGGCAGGTATGACCCTAGCCCTGAACAGCATCCTACCATCACCCAGAATGATACCACAGTACAAGCAGAAAAAGACTGACTTCAACAATTGGCTAAGTTTCTGGTTTCATACTAAGGGGATCCATTATCTGTCTACTTGGGATGATATGATTGACAGAGGTCGATGCTTTGCCAGAGATGGCCTGCATCTGTCATCCCTGGGTTTCCAGATACTGGCTAAGGATCTTGACACCGCTATAGTGCCTCTTTAAGGGATGTTCTAAAGACCAAATTACCACTGTAACAGCTATAAATAAATGCAATCTGAGGGGCATGCTGCTCAACTCTAGAAATCTAAATCTCAAGCTGCACTTGCTAGAAGCACTCCTCAAAATGGAAAACATTGAAATTTGTGCTGTAACAGAGACCTGGTTTAAAGCAGCAAAAAGCACCCCTGTACTACCAGACTATAAGTTGTTCCACACCTTTTGGCTCCAAAACATGGACAGAAGCTCCAAAGGCGGTGGTGTCTCCATATTCATAAAGGATATGCACACCTCCAGACTAGTAGCCCAGCATAAAGCATCTGAGATACTTCAGGTACAACTAACACTGTGTAAGACAGCGATTCAGGTTGTAGCCTGCTATAGGTCCCCAACCATGTCCCAAGACCCTCACTCCTCGTTCCTAAGCACTCTAGAAACTATTAGGGTCCAGCCCAACACTCTCATACTAGGTGATTTCAACTACTACTCATGCACCAATACACTGGCTCAACACTTCCTGAATTCATCATTTCCAATGCCTTGGACCAGCTCAATCTTACCCCCGCTAGAGGAAGCAACATCCTTGACCTGGTTATTACTAACATCGGCAATTGTTGCTCTACACCAATAGTCAATTCCTCCCTGGTTAAATCTGACCACAAACTAGTCACCATGGAAATCCACATCTCACCCACACCCCCCGCAAAGGTAACCACCATGAAAAACTTCTCCAAAGCTGACTTTAGGCTCTTAAAAACAGAGGTAGCTAACTTCAAGGCACCCATGTCATGTGACTGCCGAATCATACACTAATGCACTGTACGAACATGGAAATAAATTCATGGAACTAGCCATACCCATCAGAACCAAGACACTCTCCTCCAGATAAAGGAAGCCAATCTGGTAGTTCCCTGCCATTAATAAACAATACAATAGAAGGAAGAAACTGTTGCAGATAAAGGTGAAGTCCCGAGACTGGAAAAACTCCATTATTAGCCTCAACAAAAAGTTGAGATCCCTCATAAAAACCTCTAAAGCCAGCTATGAAGGCAGAATTGTGGCAGTCACTAAAAACAACCACAAACCCTTCTATAGTTATATCAAGAATCTCCATGGCAATACCCAGGTTTGCTCTGACTTACTGCACAATGGTACCTCCTATACTGAGCCAACAGATATTGCCAACATACTGGCTGACAGATTCAGTGCCAACTTTACCCCCCCCCCCAGGACCAATCACAATACCGGAGTAATGCCAGCCGCCCATCATTACTGCAGTACAGGTTAAAGCTGCATTGTCCAAGGCCAAGAATATAGCTTCCATGGGACACAACAATATCCCTGTAGGTGTTCTACATGAACTACAAAGTGAACTGGCACAACATTTGTGTGCCCTGTTCAATCACAGCCTCACCTCAGGCTTTGTCCCTACCAAATGGAACAACGCTACAGTCATCCCTCTCCATAAAGGGGGAGCGAATACAGACCTTGGGAATTATCGCCACATTAGCCTGATGAGTCTGATATGTACAACCTAGCTAGCCTGGCTATAAACCCATTTACATATGTGAAAGGAAGGTTTTCTAACCTGGTTATCCTTTACGGTGGGAAAAACAGAATGTGTTGGGCTATAACTTGGTGTTATCCCAACAAAGGATGGAAAAGAAAATATGGAGCACAAGGAACGGCTCAATGATAAGAAATCTGGTAGATAGTCTCACTTTATGGACTGGAGGACTATTTACTGCATGGTGGAAATGGTAAGTGAATGACAACTATATGGAGTTTATACTTGAGAATGTACATTCTGAAGAGTGTAGCTTATACCCATCTGAACTGGGAATTGCTGGATGAAGGCTTATTGTGTCTGTTTATTTTTTCTAAAAATGTCTATGTTCTGGTTTAAGAACTTGAGCTCAAAGCAAGTTATTTTACATTAAGAAGGTTTGTGGTTTGCCCTCTGATGGGAAAATATGGTAGCTTCCACCCTTCTGAGTTGGGAATTGTTAATGAAGGGTTATTGTGCCTGTTATTCCAAGTGTCTTTGTTCTGATTTAAGCACTTGAGTTCCAAACTAGTGATTTTAGATTAGGAAGGTTTGTGTCTACACTATTGTGGCAAGAGAGAATAGTGTATGCCCTTCTGAGCTGAGGATTGCTGTAGTAAGTCTTAGTGTGCCTTTATTTTATTGGCTAGATGGCTAGCTTGTTTAACATTGAATTTGTGCCTGAGGTGTTTGGAGACGTTTGGTGACCATGCTACTCGAGAAGAAGGGTGTTGTTGGTTTTCGCTAAACTCTGCAAAAGCTAAGACTTACATTATCATATCCAATGTATCAGCCATTGTTTTTTCGCTGCATTAATTGAGTGTTTCTGAGAAGAATATCTGCACTTTATAACCATATTTTACAGTTTTTAGTTAGAACTGCCTTGGTTCCACCTTAGTGAGAGTAGAGGAGACCAGATCATTTTCTGGCTGGGGATTATGTAAAGGAAATAATATGTTGTTTTTGATTGGCCACAAGGCCTTTTTTTTTAAATCAAATCTCCTCTTCAATTTAAGTACTGCAGTTGCACAACACTTGGCTCATAACCTACAAGCATACTAAAATTTACATTGCCATATCCAATGCTGTGGCACTTGTTTTTCTTATTGTTTTTGTCACAGGTGCTTTAATTGAGTCTCTGTTGAATATTTGCACTTTTTGACCTTTTTCACAGTCCTTAGAACTGCTGCTCTCTGCTCAGTGGAACCTAGCAGTCATCCAAATAGATGCCAATATCTTTCAGGGTAATTCACCCTTGTAATCTGTGTATACACAAATTTTTCGCATTGTAAGTTTCCTTTAAAATGCCCTACTGTTTATATATATATATATATATATATATATATATATATATATATATATATATATATATATATATATATATATATGGTTTCACTTCATAAATGCAAATTGCTGAAATACCGAATTTCAGCAATTCGTGTCCATGAAGCTGAAACCTCTAAATAATGAAAGTGCATAATCACGGATAGGACTTTGTCAAATTCGCACTTATGCATTTTCGTTATCGTATGGAAGTGTTCATCTGGGATGGTGTCTGCAGTTTAAGGTGAATGAGTGTGCGTGAGTGTTTTTGTAACTTGTACGAGTGGCTCAGGGTAGGCAGGTGGGGGTATGAGTGTGTGTGTTGGCTATGTGTGATTTTTTTTTAACTGTTTGTGCGATCTTGGAGTTAATATATATAAGTAGGGGTGTGCGGGGGGTGCATAGGGGCTTTCCCCCCTGCATATGTGTAGTGTAGGTGTGTGTCTGTGTGGTGTATGTCAGTGTTTTCTGGTATGGGTGTTATGGTTTGTGTGTTGTGTGCTGTATGCTGTGTGCTCGATGTTGTGATTTCGTGGTTGTGAGGTGTCAGTGTTTTAATGGTTTCATCTATATACTATCGAAATGCTGAAAGTCAAATGGCCACAATCTCGAAATGCATATGTAGGCAATATGCTCGAAATTGTAGAATCTCCACTGTGTGAATGGGGAACAGCATACAGCAAAGAACGGGAGATTTCCCTTTCTTCGCTGTAGTGCAATCTCGGAGTTGGAATAAATAAGTAGCGGGGGTGTGGGGGGTGCAGAGGAGCTTGCCCCCCTGCAAAAACACATTTTTGTGTTACGTTTTTTTTTTTTTTCATTCCCTTTCATGAAGTCGAGCTTCTGAAATTCGAGCATCTGGCATCGGCCATATGCATTTTGAGTTTCGGAATGTTCAACTTTGTGAAGGGGAACCATATATATACATATATATATATATATATATATATATATATATATATATATATATATATATAAAACTACTAGAGAATCTAGTTCATGTATTAGTGAGTATTGCTCATCAAATTTCTTGTGTTATTGACCTATTCAATATTTAAAATTTCCTCACTTCTACCTATCAGCTCAAACACCATAGATATGCACTATCCATCTCTCACTCTGTCGCCAGTCTGGTTGAGATGGGTATTCTAAAGCATTGTGACAGTTGCCTCATATACACTGACAACCCACATATTTTTAATAAAACAGATAAATATGTGAGAAGTGTAAATACACTTTAATGCTGCAAGCAAAACTCTCTCATACAACCATAACTGATCCTGTAGAGGTTGTCAGTGACACTTGTACCATGCCTATTGCAGAGGGTAAGGACCTTACACATAAAAGTACTTATGCTGAGGCACATACAAGTAACCTTCCTAAAAACTAAAACCGCCTGCATAGTACAATCAAAAAAGGGTCTACAGCAATCGTATATACACTCCAGCAATACAACACTCATGGCTGCACATAGTTACGCTGTATCTGATGGCTCTATTGCTAAGCCATTAAGGTCAACCAGTGCACAGCCAGTTTTCCTGGACACTGGTGATTCTATAGTGGGACACACTGATTGAATAAGAGGAGAGAGTTACAGTTAACTGCCTTTCTGGGACTAGGATCTGTCATGTCACACAAGTAGTCAGGTCATTGAACTACAGGCACCAGTATGACTCTGTCATAGTCCATGTGGGTGTTAATGACTTGAGATGTACCTCCCTTGCCTATATGAAATGAGGCATGATCGAGCTCACTGATTATGTGTCACAGGCAGGTATGAGCTCAGCACTGAGCAGCATGCTACCTTCTCCAAAAATGATGCCATATTACCAACAGAAGATGATTGATTTTAACAACTGGCTTAGCTTCTGGTGTCAGTCCAAGGGGGTACAATATTTGACTGCCTGGGAGGACATGGTTGACAGACTATACTGCTTTGCCATAGATGGTCTGCAATTATCCCCTCTAGGGTTTTGGATATTGGCAAAGATCTTTTCCACCCCATAGTGCCTTTTTTCGGCAATGCCAGACTGATAAACCTTGCAGCTTAACTGAACCTTTGAAGAAATATCTGAAGGTGTAATTGTTCAATGCTGGAAGTCATAGCAAGAAATTTCACTCCCTGAAAGTCTTCCTCTCCTGGAGAGTGCAGACATCTGTGTAGTAATGGAGACAAGGTTTTTAGTCATAGAGGGTACCCCAGCAGTGCAAGGTTATAATGCCTTTCACACCTTTAGACCAGCTACTACACACGAGGGAACTAAAGTTGGAGAAGAGTCAGTCTATATTAAAAACAACCACACATCCAGACTAGTTAAAAAATATGACCCACTGGAGCTTATATATCTGCAACAGGGTATTGAACCATATTCTTACAACCTATAGGTCCCTCTCCATTTCCCTAGAAACTCATACTACCTATCTCAATGTACTAGAGTCCCTCACTGTTCAACCCAATATGATCTTCAGGAGAGATTTCAACTGCTCCCTATAGACTGGGAATCCTACACCACTTTTAATGCCCAAGCCCAGTGATTCCTACGTTTTGTTAATATCAACATCCTGGAACAGTTTGTCTATTCTTCTACCAGGGGTACAAGCATTCTTCACCTTGTAGTTACGAATAGGGGAGAGCAACATTCCTTACCCAGTGTAATATCCTCAGTCATCAGATCTGACCATAAAGTAGTATTGCTTGAAATAAAAATTAAATCTAGGGACCCAGTGAAACCAAAGAGCTTGTGTTTTGAAAGACACATCCAAAGGTAGACATTGTCATCAAGGATGGATTTAATGAGGGAGGAATATAGTGACACCAAGGGTGCTTTGAATATGGGTCTATTGCCAAAACAGTTAAGTGGCACAAGACATAAAGATTTTCTAACTGTGATCAAGACACAATGGTGAAAAGGTATCTTATTATCAATATGAACACCTAAGTCACTGAGACTGTGTTGGTCTTGAGGTGGGTACCAAAAATGTGAAAAGTGTTGAGATTATGTTTTTACCAAAGGTAACCTTTCTACTTTTTTTGGCACTTAAATAATGACAATGTCTGCTGCACCAGGTGTTGGTCTGGTCCAGGCTTTGTTACAGGACAAGGATGTTAGATGGATGGATACTGTGCCCAGATGGAAGTCATCAGCAGGATTAGTTAGTCAAAGTTAGTCAGTGCCTGTTTTCCCTTTCGAAAAACCGATACTGAAGAGTGGGGTAACCAGGATGCAGTTAAGCAGGACACTGTTGGTGATTATTTTCTGACATGAGAATGTGGTGCCCACCCTTATAGATACAATTCTATTGCTGAGACAGTTTGATATACAGTAATCTTAATGGTGAGCTGGGGAAATACAATACCTACAGACAGGATCATATTTAAGGTACTGGCAAGATAAAGGTAACCAAGATGGACACTCAGACCTTCATCATGG